>NC_137120.1:34321129-34483629 GCF_949357685.1 Gobio gobio
GTAGACTGCGAGGCTAGCTTTGCACAAGCTACAGACTAAAATTTCCCAAGCACTCACATGTAAGCATTACAAATTTGTATGAAAGTACATGATTGTGTAAACCGCACCGTTTTGCAATAAATGAATGCAACAAATTCAAATGGCATATACTAATTTAGTGTGAAAGTATGAAATGTTTTAATATTTTTGACAGTTCACAATTTTTGTTACTTATTTTTTGTCAGCACAGGGCACAATAAATGTCCAAAAATTCTTTAAAATTGCAATATAAATTAATAATAATAACTAATATATATACATACGTTTTTATCTTGAATATAGTAAAAAATATAGTAGTAAAAGATTATAATATTAATAAATTACAGATAGGTAATGAATTAAGATAATAATAGGAAATGAAGTAAAAAACAGTTGAAAAAAAAATTGAAAATAGTAAAAGATTGTAATAACTGTAAACAATTATATAGAGTAAATAAATTAAGATAATAACTGTAAATAAAGATAAATTATATAAAATTATAAAATAGTATTATAATAATAAAAACTACATAATGAGTTAAATTAATAATAGCAAATAAAAAAATAATAGTAAAAATATATAAATTAGTAAAAGATTATAATAATAGTAAAAAATCATATATGGTAATAAATCAAGTAATTATTAGTAAAATAAATAAGGATAACAGTAAAAATGGCATAAAATGAGTAGAAAATTATAATTATAAAACATTATAGATAGACCATTAATATAATAACTGCAAATGAAGATAGGAATAGTAAAAAAATAAATAAAATAATTGCAATTGTAAAAAATTATATATAGTAATAAATAAGATAAAAAAGATAATAACAGCAAATAAAGATAATACTAAAAAAATATATATTACATAAAGGATTATAATAATAGTAGAAAGATGATAAACAATTAATTAAGATAATCATAGCAAATTATGACAATATTTTTTGGTCAAATGGTAAATGAACAGGCTCACAGAATCGGCACCTGTACAATTAGTCAAAAATTGAATGCATTCATGCATGTTTGTATATTAAATACTCCAAAAATTATTTAATTTGAATTATATTCCACATAACTCATAACCCTAAACACCCCAAAAAAAGGCACATTGACACTATAGGAGACTAGGAGCCAAAGAGACTGATCACATGCTGATCTCGGAACAGTTTTTCACATCCAGTCTTGAGAAATCACACTAAATGACCACAATGTGACTGCTGCAGTGCCTGATTAGAGAGCTGGCGTTGTCACAGGGAGTCTCCCACTGCCTCACATGACACACATTTCCTTATCAGGAAGGGGAAAGCTGTCATCTGACTTCCATTTACACAAACACACACACATTGATCACACACATTAGGTTGTGCACAGCAGTTAATGTAACATGGAAGGCTTGAGTCCATCATTTCAAACGGATCAGAGACACAAACACACATGCAGACAGATGTTAGTAGCCAATGAGCGCTGGTGGGCTGAAGGCTTACCTGCACCGTCGACCCCAACACAGTCAACACTACACCCACTAGAACAAGAACCGCAGAGGCCTTCCCCATCCAGCACCGCCCGACACATACAACACCGCCTGTCCATGCTCCACCCCCCGCCACAGATCATTGGTTAAATGGGTGAGTGAGGGAATCTCATTGGTTAGATTGGTGAGTGAGGGAGAGGGTAAACAGGAAGTGACAGCAAGGAAACCACTGAGTAATGGAGCTTCCTTTAATAGCATGCTTGGCTTTTCAACACGGCACGTTGCTTGTGAAAGCATATTTATAGAAATATATATATAAAAAAAGTTATACATATTGCTTAGGATTACACATTTTATTTTTTTTGTTCATGTGAAGAATAGAAGCTTAAAAAAATAAACTAATACATTCAAATAAATGTGACCAATTTAAATAAAAAAGCATGTTTTTTGCCTTTTAAACATTTCAGTTAATGTAAACATGAGACTTCAATGTGCCAACAATAACACTTATGATAAAAAAATAAAGGCACTTAAATAAAAATATATTCATTAAAATGCTCAAAAAAATAAATTAAAATATTTGGTGTACAAAACAAGAATCTACAATGCGAATGTTTTGCTCATTCCCTGCGACGTACAGCGTCTGTGGTTTCCAGTGCAGCCCGCTACACAGTCCTGAACTGAGACAGAGTGAGACGAAGATGAAGATGAACGTAGGAGGTGAGAATGAGGACTGGAGGAGGGGAGGTTAAATCAGGTTTCTGCTTACCTGATATCTGTCTATGGGGTCTTCCTGCTGCAGCTGGCTCTCTCTCAGAGACTGATAATCCTTCTCAAACTTCTTCAGCTTCTTTGTCGGCACCTAAGACAGACAGGAAATCAGAAATCAGGTTTGTAGAACGTACATTATCACAAAAAACATCCTTAAATATGTTGTTTAATACCATTTTGAAAAAGTCAAAGCTACCCCCACCGACGGTTGTATACACAATTACATACACATTTACCATTAAAGGGATAGTTCACCCAAAAATGAATTCTGTCATCAATTACTCACCCTCATGTTGTTCCAAACCCGTAAGACATTTTCAGAACACAAATTATCTTATCAGCAAAAAAAATCTTATAGATGAAATCTGAGAGATTTCTGTCTCTCCATTGACAGTCTACGCAACTACCAATTTTCAAGCCCCAGAAAGGTAGTAAAGACATCATAAAAGTAATCCATGTGACTACAGTGGTTTAACATCAATTTTATGAAGCGACATGAGTGCTTTAGCCTGACAAGCCAGGCCTACATCAAGATGTTGGGTCTGGGGACACACCATTGGCAGGGCTCAATCCGAGGGGCGGGATAAACGGTGGTAGCGCTACAACCAACCAGAGCAACGAAGAAGGTGAAGCGAAACTTTCGCCGTATCCGGTCGACAAAACTCCGAACACATGTTCCTTTTTTAAGAATGACTTCAGTGCCATTCTTTGTTCTTTTCTCAAAGAAAAGCTAAACTCCAAGTCTTCCAGAGTTGCGGCCAAAGGCGATTTGAAAGACCGCTGTTCGCCAGCTTCTTTGTTTACAAGTAGCATGCGGAACCGCTAGACGCCCTGGCTGCAAATTATTTTTGCTGCTGCTAGATTTCTAGGCTATGAGTGCTTTGTTTGTACAAAAAAAACAATACTTTATTTTCAAAATATTAATCTCCAACGTGAAAATTATGTTATGTCGCTTCATTAAATTGAGGTTAAACCACTGTAATCATTAAAAATTTCTTCATTTGTGTTCCAAAGATGAACAAAGGTTTTTATGGGTTTGGAACGACATGAGGGTGAGTAATTAATTTTCATTTTTGGGTGAACTAACCCTTTAAATATATTATATCAATTATATTTTACTTTAATGCATTATTATATTTAATGAATGGTGAGAACATAACAGGATATAATTTTCAAAATACGTAAAAATAAAAAATAAATTATATTACATACAAAGTAAGCAACTCTATATTTCATGAAATGTTACTTAAAAAATATAAATAATATATAAAAATATAAAAAATATAAAAGACTATTCACTACAATATAGAAATTAAAATTAAAAGAAAAAAATAATATATAATAATAATATATATAATAATTATAGATATTAGAATTGAAACGGTAGTACATTAAAATATCAAGGGTACAAAATAACAGAGGGTATAAATATATATATATATATATATATATATATATATATATATATATTTATAATTTTAATAAGCTTATTTGCTGCTCAAAACAGGTCTCATCTTTTATTCAGCAAGGATGGATTGATTTGATCAACAGTAAAGTCATTTATAATGTTATAAAACATTTCTATTTCAAATAAATTATTTTCTATTGAACTTTATATTCATTAAAGAATCCTGAAAGAATTTCCACAAAAAATAATATATAAAATAATAAAATTGATAATAAGAAACATTATTAATAACTGAGTATCAATAATAATTAAGCACCAATTCAGCATATTACAATGATTTCTGATGGATCATGTGACACTAATGAAGGGGGTAATGGCTAAAATATATTTTTCCACATATTTGGTAAGATACTAATCGATAATGTGCAGCATTGTGAGCTTTAAAAACAAAAGGATGCTTTTTCTACACTTCCTTAACTAATATATAAAAAGCAAAACCCTCTCAGGAGCCTTTAAAAGCGCAGCGCTCTTGTCTGTTGCTATGGTGGCATAGCCGGAGTTAGCATGGAGTCTCTGAGGGTGGAGCGCGCTCAGTGAAGCCAGTCCTGAGGGGATCTCTTCATCCGGGTTTACTCGCTGCTTTACAGCAGGGGACTTTGTTTATTACAGTCTTCATTCAACAGGTCTGGGATCAGTCTTCATAAAGCCTTTCATAATTCACTTTTTGAGTTTGAAACTGCTCACACACAAAGAAATGTGTACTGCCACCACAACAGCATTTTGAAGGCAAACAAACACACACAACATGCTTGCAAAACGTGTAGCACATCGACAGAGGAAAGTCATTTCGAGTCTCCATGTTTCCGCTTTATTCAGGTCCAAAAAGCACAAAAGGAGCCTCTTTCTCTTATCTCTATCTGCATCACTTCTGAACAGCAGCTCATTGTTGACCGTCACCCACGGCACCATACAGTGTGCTTGACCTCTGACCTCAGGATGAGGGTCGCCGGAGCGAGAAACTGTTGCACCACTTGTGCTATCAACGAAGACACAACAGCACTCAAGGCTTTTTTTGTTTTTTTTGCAAAAGCAGTTGTAACGATGACAAGGCTAAAGCTTGCGCTTGGGAAAGCTGACTTCTGCAAAAAAAAAAAAAAGGTTTCAAACAGCCACCTTTGCTTTTCTACTCCAGCACAAAGTGTCCGTTGTGCTGTTCGGAGGAATGTGAACATGATACAAACTCTTCAGAACAGAGTGAACTAGGAGGATAAGCAAACAATTGATTCATAATATCAAGAGAGCAAAAGAAACGATGGAAAAAGAGAAAGAAGGGGTTTTTGGGTGGATGCTAGGGGTGTAACAGTACATGTATTCGTACCAAACCGTTTCGGTAGAGGTTTTTCTGTTCCAAATGCAATCTTTAACAGTTAACAGTCGGCTTGTTTTAAGCGCGGAACACACTTCAATCCTAGTTCCCACACGAACATATTAAGTATTCAGTCCATTTTATCATGAAATTCAAAGGATAAATGCCATTTTGACGCTCTTTAATGTGACGTGACTGATCACTGTATAGGCGCGTCAGTTCAAGCGGTGGCGCGCGAGTGAACGCCATCATCTCTTCCTAAAGAATAAACATGAATTAATATCTCTTAAGGTATGTTGAGGATACATTACAACTTACTGAAATGTATCATATGTCGTGTAATTGCTCAATCAGTGTTTCAATCGCGGAAAGACAATAAAACAGCTTGTAAACAATGTCACATAGCATCACATTTACCCCAGTCATTCAGTGTCCACAGCTGTTAGTTCACTAGAGAAATGAACACAAATGAACGCACTATATTAGCCTATATATTCATTATATTCTACTTAACCTGTTAGTGATGTCTTGTTTATTTAATGCATATTTAAAGGTAGGGTAGGTAAGAATGATCCAAAACACTTTTGTCCAAATTTGTTTAAACTTTCTTTATATGTCAATACATAATTAAAATGTAAGTACTCTGAAAAAGAGAGTATAAAAATCGAGTGACTCTAGACTTTTTAATCTGCAATAAACACCGCTCATTATTTTCGTTCGGGCCGAAACAAGTGATTGGCTTGGGCGACTGTCACTCTCTCTCGCTACCATGGCTACCGCCGCTTTTGCTCCAGGATCTGCCCACATGCGCGCACCCCAGTGTTGCCAAGTCAGGCTACTTCAACACTGTTGCCGCGGGCTGTTTTTCATGTCTGCGGGTTGAAGCGACCCCAATTATGTGATATTTTGCCCCGTGATTTGCGAATTTTAGCAGGCAGCCCTACCAAAAAGACACATATTTTACCCCCCAAATGCGATTTTTACCGGAGAAACACGATTGGGCTTGTTTTGAGTAGCAATTGGGCGGATTTTGTTGTGAAAACCTGGCAACCCTGGCGCACCCGTTTGATTTGAGGAGTTCAAGAGGCTGTATTTCTGCTGGACAGGTAATCTTTCATTTTGATTATACATTTTTTTGGTTTATGTTTTCATAAAGCATGTCTCACTAGCACACGTAGCTGCCTAATACAGCTAACATAACATTACTTAGCATAAAGTTACAATGTTATACACTTAGCGAACCATTAGTAGAGATGATGAATACCCAATATGCTTAGCTCAAGTTGATCGCTGTCGTGTTGAATTTCGCAAAATGTAACTTTAGATAACAAAATGCATGTGTAAAAGCTGGTACACCGCATCCAGGAACTTTTTTTAGAACTAAGTTAGCTTTAGCTACTACCCTCTGTCTAAACTCTTTTACCATGTTCACCGGGAACTTTACCTGCACGTTTATTTCGGCCCTTGGTTTGTTTTTATATACTCTACCAATGTTTACTGATGATTTTATCTTGTATCTGTGTGTGTCGTAGACACTGTGTTGTGTGTGTATTTTAAACCTTACCAGTATCGTTATTCTAGCTTGATAGTGAGTACTAAAAGACATCTTATTTGTTTATATTCATAATGATAAAGTTAGATTTTTTATTACATGTGATTCTTACATGATGTCACTACATGCACTTCTTCTCCGCTCGTCTCAGGTAAATAATGCATCTATCAGCTGAGCATATCGTCATCGCGGTCGGCGTAGCGCGTTCATGTGTTTTGGGGGCGTGGCTTTGGAAAGAGCCCAGAAGGGAGAAGGTGGAGTGAATGGAAATAATGAGCTGTCTTTAAAACAGCCTTGAGAGCTCTACAGACACTCAATTTTTATACTTTCTTTTTCAGAGTACTTACATTTTAATTATGTATTGATATATAAAGAAAGTTTAAACAAATTTGGAAAAAAAGTTTTTTAACCAAATCTTACCTACCCTACCTTTAAATAAATCTGTCATGTAAATGCCACTGTGCATAAATGTTTATATTTCAACAACGAATTGGAGAAAAAAACATTTATAATTAGATTTAGAAGTTAATGCAGAACTGCCTTATGTGAAGCTTATGAGAGTTGATTATTATATCTAAAAACAAATAGCAACTGAATTTAGGCTAATAGTTTGGGCTCTGTTGTTAACCTTTAATATTATAGTAATGTGCAAGTAAGGGCTCCCTAGTTTACAGCATTATCTTTAAGAAACTTTTAGTTATAATTTAATTCATTTAAGGACAGACAATTTTTTTTGTAAAACTGCTGTACCGAACCCATACCGAACTGTGACTTCAAAACCAAGGTATGTACCGAACCGTCAGTTTTGTGTACCGTTACACTCCTAGTGGATGCTATAGGGAACTGGGGTATTGCTAGGCATTACTAGGGTGTTCTAGAGGTTTTCTAGGGAGCTAAGGGTTGTTGCTAGTAGTTAAAGTCTAAAAAGCCCACCTCCAAGTCTCTATTAGAGTCTCCTAAAGTCGGTTTTCTCTCTATTTGATCAAATATGAAATACACAAGCTATGTGCCATACTTATGGTTAGGCTTAGTGATGCTTGCCTTAGAGATGGAGGAATAAAAAGGTATGTGCAGCAGCCTATTAATCTGACAGTCAGCGGTGCAGATAAGAGACCAGGCATCATTAGATGAAGAGATGTTATTAGAGCACGCAGTCCGGATGTGCTGTGTACAGCCACAGACCACAGAATGACATGTTGAAATGGCACAACCAACATGGAAGTCAAGTTCTCAGTACAAACATTCAAAGCCATATACATATGGAAAGTTTGTCAGTGACATTTCACCTCGACAAACGCGGTCGGTGTAAATGACGAGTTTATACATACACAAAACACCTACACAGGTATGAATGAGTAGCTGATCTCTACTTTCCATTCAAGTTGACGTTAACAGCACATGTTTTCTACGAATGTGGATATACAGAAACTCAAACGTGTCACACCAGCTTTTACAGTACATGTACTAAAAACTGACACATCAACTGTTTTACACCAAGTTCTTCTTGTTACAAACAAAGTAAGAACGGCAAAGGTTTATTGGAATTGGTTAAACCAGTGCATTTGTCCAAACAAAGTTTGAATATTCAGGTCACTGGGCTCATCTGACTATTCAAAACATCTACTTGAAGGGGAAAAAAGGTCATAACATGCAAAATTGCATTAGGTCGACGGACATTCGCTTGCTCCTGAACACAGCCATGTTCCTTTTACCAACACACATTCCTTGGAATAAGAACATAATGGGATAAATTGTACAGCCTTGTAATTTCATTACAAGACATTTCTCCCAGAGCGTGAAGCCGAAGACGGTCTCAAACGAACAAGCTCTACAAGAAAAAGGCTCGTATGACAAGACTAGATGCTGTCAGATCAATTTAAAGGTAAAAACAGCCACTCGAGTGAGACTTACCACCGGTTTAGGTTTGGAGTTGGCCACCAGACTGGCAAAGAAATCCTCTTCATTGATCTGATTGATAACATGAGCGTCGTAAGCCACCGTTATCGACACTTCCTGCATCATTTTGGCAAAGTTTCTGCGAGGAGCACTGAGCAAGACAGGTGAGCGTCGAGAAACGAAGGAGGGAGGGAGGGAGGAAGGAAGGAGGAGGAGAGAGCTGACAAGACTGCCAAGACCGGGACCAGTTGACAAGTTTTTTACGGGTGAAAGCCGGCCCCTTGAGGCGGGAAATAAATGCAAGGGGGGATGAACCATAGAGAAACACGCACTCACAAAAACCTGGTTTTGTCTTCCAAGACTGAGCGCAGTTCCTTCAAAGCGATGAAGCTTTGTGCGTGTACGCAGACTCTAAATCGCAAGTTGTGCAGGGTTGACTCTTACCGCCACGGTCTCATGGGTAGCGGTGGTTACCACTGGAAATATGAAGAGCGAGGCAAGCGGAAAAGATTGAGAGTCAGGGGAAATTTGGGTTTGTCAGACAAACCACAACGGGGTCTTCTAACTCCCCTGGTAGTTCTCACTTTATCTAACTGTCCGGGACCTTGTTTTTCCTGAAGCCGGTCTGTTCCTGGTTTAATAAGTATCCAAACGCAAACATCTACAACCTAAAGACTCAAGATGGCATGTGCTGGAGTTCTCCAAGGCTGATTCCTCTAATCCGTTTCCATTCTCAAAGCATGTCTCCTTTCGATTAACTCCCCTTTCAATATCAAGAGGATGTGAAATTTGGAATTTGGCTCTTAATCCTCGGAGGGGGAAGTTCGTACAGCTTGTGCTTTCGACGGGAGCAGGTGCCTGTGAATTCCATCACTCTGTAAGCGCATTACCCGGCGACTTGATCCTCTTTAAATTCACACCACTTCAAATAAAAAAAAAACGACCTCTTTGCATTTCCTCTTCTTGCACATGTGATTGGAAATGGTCAGGATCACGGGTGGCAGAAGCAATCTGTGCACAGCCTCATGGTGTGTGTGTGTGTGTGTGCAGCGTCTGGCGTCCAGGTCTGATATGGAGATACGGCAACAAGGCTTCCTGTCCTTGCCACATAATCTCCTCCCTCCCAGCAGTATCACAAAAAACATCCAGACGACATCCCAGTGGCAGAATCTTCTAGAACCAACAAGAGGGACGGTGAGTATAAAAATAACAGCTTTGAGGTGGAATGGCAGTCGAAACGTCGTTGATTCGCCCACTCCAGCGCTGATTTTGGATGAAACACCTCATTGATCTCCTCTCCTGCCTGCCTTTCACTTTTGTTTGCAGAAGATAAAGAGGAAAGTGTGACTAAGTACACATTCGCACACAGGGGCGTCAATGAGGCGTGGTCAACGCAGGCACTGGGAGCAATGACGGTGCACAACCCGTTTACGTGGGCAAAACGCCACTTGGCATGATGACAAGAAAATCCAGTTGCAAAATAAGGATCAAACGGCTTGTGCTTATGGTTCTCTCGAAAGGAACAAAAACAACAGACTTGAGCAAATTGCAAGTAGTCCAAACAAAGTGCATGGTGTAAATGTTGCAGGTGTGAACCCATCCTTAGGGAGTGGAAGAGACGTGGCTAAAGGGTGCACGTAGGTGGGTGTGGACTGTAGGGAGTTGAAAGTGCCAGACAGGGGAAAAACAAAGGATAGTGATCCTACAGACTCTGGTGTAAAACGAAGCTGGTCTCTCTTCACTGAATCATTTGTATGCTGATGAATGCACCTGTTACATCACCTCACTCAGGTGCTGGTTTCCCACAGACTGCTTCCGCATCTCTGGTTTCTCATTTCTCTCACGCTGTGTCCTAAATTCTGCCAAATACATGGTTCTCTGTCCAATCGCACAAAATAATCAACCAAGAACAGCGCAGGAGATGGTTTTACTAAAAAAAAACTCATGTAAAAGTTATATTTTACATAAAAAGTAAGTCTATTTTTAGGGCCAGTAAGATTTTTGTTTGCATTTTGACTATTATTACTATTTTTATGACAGAAGTATATTTTGCCTCGAAATTCTAATTACTGGAATGTGTCCAGATTGTATTTTTTTTTCTTAAATATTCAAAATTCTCATAACAAAAAATACTTTTAAGTATTACAGAAAATGATGGACATAACATTCTCAATGTTGCTGGAATTAATTGCAGTGTACAAACAGACATCCCTAGTTACACACTGCATTATACAATTACTGCATTACTGAAGCACAGCAGTGAGTGACTGGGGGCACAGGAAATCCTGCTGTTAGTGCATTTACAGAGAGGAGAGAGAGAAATACATGGGAGGGGATGAACTCAGTCAGTATCATCTCGATCTCTACTCCTCCTTCCTTCCTGAACACGCACACTCCACAACACACCCCTGCCCCAAATAAAATGTAATCTACGGAAGAGGCACTAACTCCAAAGCAGAAAGTGGGTTATAGCATATAGAAGTCCTGTGGAATGGGTTTGAGGCAGAGAATTGTGTTTATCCTTGAGTCCTAATGCCACAAAGGAGCCTTGAAACACAGACAAGGTCCCTGCATTCTCTGAATAACTGCATGCTAGCTTTGTGATATAGCGCTTCAAATTTCTCAAACAATGCAAAAGCGACCTGGGATGCATAATTAACTCCTTCAATACAAGTTTTCACCCATTTCATCATCTGTCAGGCATAAATCTAACTAAATATAAACCACACAATTTGAAATATTCAGGTTCAAAGCATAAACAAGTATAAATGCTTCAATATAATATGTATGGTTGTGGGTTTGTTCAAAACTATAGAAATCAACTAATACTGGCACTAAAATGATAGCAAATGATAAAGATAAAAATAAAAATAAATGCACTTTGTTTCTGTGTTTTGAGTTGTTTTTTACCTTGATATTGCAGGCTTGCTCCATAAGGCGCCGAGCGTTCTCTGCCGCCCTGTAGCGTTTCGGTAGCTGGACCCGGAAAAATTTCAGCGCCCCCTCAAAGTCAGCCTGAAGCAGGTCTTCCTTGGAGGTCTGCATGCAGACAGAAAAACAGAACTGGTTTAGGGTCATTTCAGGAAATCAACCTGATAAACAGCCTGAAAAGGAACTTAGCCTGGTGATTATTTTCCGCATAGTGCTTGCATTGCCCTTTTGTGACGTGAACCTGACAAGCACACAATTTAAAAGACCTGAGTCTGTGTCAGAATTAGCCAAATCTGATATTAAAACCCTATTTGCAGCTATTAAATAAGTCCACATATCCAATGACAAAAAGACTTGCCCATTAACAACATCACGCCTTGGGAAATGGAAATATTAAAAGCCTGGCCAAAAGCAATAAGCCAATCATTATTTTTATTTTATGACCGACAAGTGGTATTTGGCCGAACCATAAAAAAATAAAACATTTGTGTTCTGCAAGTGAATGTATCGCATCGAAGCATTAAAGCATTATGAATGAATAAATAAATACACATGAAAATAATAGAATGTTGGGTAACACTTTAGTTTAGGGTCCAATTCACACTATTAAGTTACTAGAAAATGACTAGAATATTGGCTGTTTATTAGTACTTATAAAGCACATATTCTACATCCCTTAATCCTACCCAATACCTAAACTTAACCTTACTAACTATTAATAAGCAGTAATTAGGAGTTTAATGAGGAAAAAGTCGTAGTTAATAGTTAATATAAATATTATAATAAATAAAAAAACGCGCTTTAAAACTTTAGACATCAAACTTAAAGCATCAAATCATTAACTAATTGCTTTTAAAGTTTTAAATTAATTAAAACACATTAAAAAAGCCCTTTCCTACATAAACACATACAAAGGTCACACAAGCAGCCTGGTTAGAATCACATCATCATACTAAAGACATAAACAAAGATGAAGATGGGTTCTATTTGCAGCAGCTGCCCCTCACCGCCAGCAGTCGGGGCACAAACAGGCGGTGACCCATGCCTAGCAGCCCCATGACTCTATCTGTAGAGTCATTGACCGCCCCAGCCTTGTCTTCTCCAGCACCCCCTTCCTCCAGCCTCCGCATGGCAGGTGGTATCTGAGCCCATAGAGGCGGTGAAGGCAAATCTCTCTCTGGGGTCAGAGGTGAAAGAGCCTCTTGGGCTCGTCCAGAATCCCCAGCATCGTCCCCCCACAGAGGCTCTGGGGCTGACTTGGAGTCAGCCACGTTGACGTCCCGAGACGGAGCCCAATCTTGGAAAAGTTTAGTCCAGGCGGTTGATTTGGTAGCACTAGAGCAGTCTTGGCAAGTGCGATGGTGTCATTCGATCATGATTCGACGAGCGTGAGCATGTGTCGTCAAAAACCGGAGGGGGGATACGCACTTATACTGATCCATTTTGGGTCTTCAATGTAAACACTATTGGAGACCACGCCTAGTTTAAAAGACGGCAGAACCAAACCAAAAGTGGTTTTAGAAGCTTCAAGAGACATAAGGAAATAAAGCTACGATCCTGGTTTATCATTGGCCGGCTCCTCCCAAATTACCAAATTTGCAATCTGTTGCCTGGCAACAGGCAGGAGGAGAGTCGCGTGGAGTCACGTCTTCCGTGTTTTGCTCGTCTTCAAAGGATCTCAGTCCTGGATCTAGCGAAGCACTACGAGGCGGAAACAAGACGAAGTTAAGTGCATCAGAGTTGTTGTCAGGTAGATTCTGCTCTCTGTCAAGGTGCATCGAGAGAGTGAGAAAAGCGGAGTCAAGCGAAATCCACATGCTCATCCAATAGAGCCTGCGGATAAGAGTAAATGGACAACACCTCTTCTGCCATCCTGTCGTGGTCAAGAAGTGGCCGAAAGGTCCATCCAGAATCCCCAACTGTGGGATGGAGGTGGCAAGATGCGAGACAGGGTGGTTGTTGTCTCCTCGTCTTCAGGCCTTCGTTACTCCAGCTCCAGTGGCTTTTCTGCTTTGCTTTCCTGATCGAGCCAGTCAGATTGTCGGTATGAAAAGTCAACAAGCGCATGAGAGGATAACTGGGAGGGAGAGAGGCACGCACAGAGATGCTGTCGATGCTAGAAAAGGCGGCGGAGTGGCTGAAAGGGAGGAGGAGAGGAAGATAGGAGGGGCTTTGCGAGGGAATGGGAGACCGTGGACGAATGGACAGTGGACATGGTCGAGGATCCAATGCAACTCATGCTAAATGCTAATTGCTGCTGTACACTTGCTAAGGGAAGAGGCGGACAGGCAGGGGGACATGTGGAGATACAGACTGTGAGGTGGGAGGGGAGGGGGGGGGTGGAGCAGGAGGGACAGAGAGAGAGAAAGGAGGAAGGGGTGGGGGGGTTAGGAGCCTTCGGGGAGAATGTCGTAATGGTTAGCCAATAGGAGCGAGGCAGTGCAACCCCCTCTAGCTCCCATCACACATCTCTTCCTTCCTTGCACGCACATTCACATCATTCAGTGCTCTGCTTCTGTCCACCCGTCTTCACTGTTTTTTATGTTTCCGTTTAAACAGAGCGGGAAAATAACAACATACTAACAATATTTTTTCACAAGCCCCCTACTTAAGTACCTATATTACAGGAAACATAACTGAATCAGGGAGGAAATGATAATAAACATACATTAACAAAATCTGTCAATAATATAGGAAATAATAGGAAATAGGAAATAACTAAAATAATAATAATAATAAATTAATGTAAAAATTAGCCCAAAAGCATTACAAAAACATACTGAATTACAGTAATAAAGTAATAGAATCTTTACAGAGAAAAATGTGAATTACAAAACATTCAAATGTATTATGACAAGGAGAAGGAATAATTTAATCAAGTAATTATATTGATATATAATTAATATATATATATATATATATATATATATATATATATATATATATATATATATATATATATATATATATATATATATATATATATATATATATATATATATATATATATATATATATATATATATGTAAATAAGTATGTTTATGAATATTATTATTATTTTTGGTTTATATATATATATACACACCAACACACATACATACACACACCGCTCAGGCATAACATTACACTGATTATTAAAAGCAGGACAAATGGGCAAGCATAATGATTTGGCCGAGTTTGACAAGTGCCAAATTGTGATGACTAGACGACTGGGTCAGAGCATCTCCAAAACTGCAGCTCTTGTGGGGTGTTCCCAGTCTGCAATGGTCAGTGTCTATCAAAAGTGGTCCAAGGAAGGAACAGTGGAGAACCGGCGACAGGGTCATGGGCGTCCAAGGCTCATTGATGCACGTGTGTTCTGATCAAACAGACGAGCTACTGTAGCTCAAATTGCTCAAGAAGTTAATGCTGTTCTGATAGAAAGGTGTCAGAATACACAGAGTATCGCAGTTTGTTGCGTATGGGGGTGAATAGCCGTAGACCAGTCAGGGTGCCCATGCTGACCCCTGACCACCACCAAAAGTGCCAACAGTGGGCACGTGACCATCAGAACTGGACCAAGGGGCAATGGAAGAAGGTGGCCTGGTCTGATGAATCACGTTTTCTTTTACATCGTGTGGATGGCCGGGTGTGTGTGGCTGGGCCGCCTACCTGGGGAACACATGGCACTAGGATGCACTATGGGAACAAGGCAAGTCAGCGAAGGCAGTGTGATGCTTTGGGCAATGTTCTGCTGGGAAACCTTGGGTCCTGCCATCCATATGGATGTTATTGTGACACGTACCACCTACCTAACCATTGTTCCAGACCATGAACACCCTTTCATTAAACGGTATTCCCTGGTGGCTGTGGCCTCTTTTTGCCACAAAGCAAACATGGTTCAGGAATGGTTTGAGGAGCACAACAATGAGTTTGAGGTGTTGACTTGGCCTCCAAATTTCCCAGATCTCAATCCAATCGAGCATCTGTGGGATATGCACACCTTCAAGGGTCTATCGGAGTCCATGCTGTTTTGGCAGCAAAAGGGGGACCAACACAATATTAGGAAGATGTTATGCCTGATCGGTATATGTGTATATATATATATATATATATATATGTATATGTATATATAGAGTTCACACCTGTTTAAATATGCAGCTAATGTCAAATTTATTTGTATAACAGTTTTTCGATATACATTGTTTAAAAGCAGCTTTACAGACAATCATGATGTTTACAGTACCTTAATATCTTCATGCCTTGTCGCATTTAGAATTTAGAATTGGGAATAACGGTTTATATTTTGCGATCATATAAACAATGACATGAGAGAACATTTGTCATGATAAATTACATAAAAGACATTATTTGTCTTCAATATGACAAATTATATCATCATTCATCCTTATAGTACCCTACGATTTGAGGTTTATTTACAAATATCTTTAATATATAGCCCTAAAAAGAAACCTGAGAATACTATTCTGGTTCTCACATCTGCTGTAATTACAGAACAGGGAAGTGGAGTCTATTTCTCAACATTAAATTGGCGGATATATCCTCGTCTCCTCTATAGGTTAGCTCAGACACATTCAGGGCAGCACAGCCCGCTCTTGCAATAGCTCCATTTGTCATTCTGTCATTGCAGCTTACACAAAGGTGTGGCTTTGTGGATGAAGCTAATGTATTTGTGCTGAGAACACCATTGGAAAGCTTTGCAGCAGACAGAATTGGCCAACCGATAATGACACACCGCCCTTTAAATCACAGTGGAAGTTGAATATACACTTTATTCAGTACCACTATAAGAGACTATGCAAATATTGTAGTTTATAAGTGGATCCAAAAACCATAACACACCCTGTTTTTTCCACTAAATGTGTTAAATTTTGAGCTTTGCTTATAGATCTCTAAAAAGCACTTGTCCACAACCGTACTAAAGTCCTAACGCACCACAAATAGTGTCGTATCAATAGAGCCATAGTAGCATTACTGGGCTAATGACCCACAGCTGCATACAGTGTCATCCATCGTGTCGCTGATGATCAATAATGCCAAAACAACAAACCCAAATGTACACATAGATCACTTCAACAGCAACCATGCGGTTCGGATCAAATTCGTCATTATAAGAGTGTTAACGAGCCAATGCATCTTAAGAAAAGAAAAATGCCATTTGCGTTTAGAAAAGACATACATTTGAATTAAAATTATATTAAAATTGTATTGTATTATATTGTATGTTTATATATCAGGGGCATTCCCTCCGAGTAGGCAAGTGAGGCAGTGTCTCCTCAAAAAAACTAGATGAGAACATTATTGATATTGCAAAAATAAAATAACGCAAATATTACAAATACAGTGCATCCAGAAAGTATTCACAGCGCTTCACTCTTTCCACATTTTGTTATGTTACAGCCTTATTCCAAAATGGATTCAATTAATAATTTTTTCCCTCAATTCTACAAACAATACCCCATAATGACAATGTGAAAGAAGTTTGTTTGAAATCTTTGCAAATGTATTAAAAATAAAAAACAGAAAAAGAATCACATGTGCATAAGTATTCACAGCCTTTGCTCAATACTTTGTTGAAGGACCTTTGGCACTGATTACAGCCTTAAGTGTTTTTGAGTATGATGCTACAAGCTTGGCACATCTATTTTTGGGCAGTTTCTTCCATTCTTCTTTGTAGGACCTCTCAAGCTCCATCAGGTTGGATGGGGAGGGTCGGTGCAATGCCATTTTCAGATCTCTCCAGAGATGTTCAATCGGGTTCAAGTCTGGGCTCTGGCTGGGCCACTCAAGGACATTCACAGAGTTGTCCTATAGCCACTCCTTTGTTATTTTGACTGTGTGCTTAGGGTCGTTGTCCTGTTGGAAGGTGAACCGTCGCCCTAGTCTGAGGTCCAGAGTGCATTCAACTTTCCCTCAATCCTGACTAGTCTCCCAGTTCCGCTGACACCAACATGCTTCACTGTAGAGGTATTGACCAGGTGATGAGCGGTGCCTGGTTTCCTCCAGAAATGACGCTTGCCATTCAGGCCAAAGAGTCCAATCTGTGTTTCTCATGGTCTGAGAGTCCTTCAGGTGCCTTTTGGCAAACTCCAGGCAGGCCGACATGTGCCTTTACTGAGGAGTGGCTTCCGTCTGGCCACTCTACCATACAGGCCTGATTGGTGGAGTGCTGCAGAGATGGTTGTTCTTCAGGTTTTCCTCTCTCCACAGAGAAATGCTGGAGCTCTGTCAGAGCGACCATCAGGTTCATGGTCACCGCCCTGACTATGGCCCTTCTCCCCTGATCATTCAGTTTGGCCGGGCGGCCAGCTCTAGGAAGAGTCCTGGTGGTTCCAAACTTCATCCATTCACTGTGCTCATTGGGTCCTTCAATACTGCATACATTTTTCTGTACCCTTCCCCAGATCTGTGACTCGATACAATCCTGTCTCGAGGTCTACAGACAATTCCTTGGACTTCATGGCTTGGTTTGTGCTCTGACATCCACTGTTAACTGTGGGACCTTATTTACCACAGGTGGACTCCAATTAAGTTGTAGAAACATCTCAAGGATGATCAGTGGAAACCGGATGCACCTTAGCTCAATATTGAGGGTCAAGGCAAAGGCTGTGAATACTTATGTACATTTTGTCATTTTTTTATTTTTAATACATTCGTTAAAGGGTTAGTTCAACCAAAAATGAAAATTCTGTCATTAATTACTTACCCTCATGTCGTTCGACACCCGTCAGACCTCCGTTCATCTTCGGAACAGAAATGAAGATATTTTAGTTGAAATCTGATGGCTCTGAAAGGCCTCCATTGACACAATGGCACGATTCACTCTCAAGACCCTTAAAAGGTACTAAAGACGTCGTTACAAAGTCCATCTCACTACAGTGGTTCTAAAATAACTTTATGAATTGGCGACAATAATTTTTGTGCGCAAAAAACCCCTAAATAACGACTTACATAGTGATGACGATTTCAAAACAAGGCATCATGAAGCTTCGAAGCGTTATGAATCAGTGAGTCGAATCAGCAGTTTGAATCGCCAAATTTCAGCAGTTTGGCGGCTTGACACGCGATCCGAATCATCATTCGGCTCATTGATTCATAACGCTTCGAAGCTTCATGATGCCGTGTTTTGAAATCGTCATCACTATGTAAGTCGTTATTTAGGGTTTTTTTGCGCACAAAAACTATTCTTGCCGATTCATAAAGTTATTTTAGAACCACTGTAGTGAGATGGACTTTGTAACGATGTCTTTAGTACCTTTTAAGGGTCTTGAGAGTGTAAAGTGCTATTGTGTCAATGGAGGCCTTTCAGAGCCATCAGATTTCAACTAAAATATCTTCATTTCTGTTCCGAACATGAACGGAGGTCTGACGGGTGTCGAACGACATGAGGGTAAGTAATTAATGACAGAATTTTCATTTTTGGGTGAACTAACCCTTTAAGATTTCAAACAAACTTCTTTCACGTTGTCTTTATGGGGTATTGTTTGTAGAATTGAGGAAATCAATAATGAATTGAATCCATTTTGGAATAAGGCTGTAACATAACATAAAATGTGGAAAAAGTGAAGCGCTGTGAATACTTTCCGGATGCACCGTATGACATTAAAACATGTATAAGTCACTAGTTTTTATAAAGAGTACTGTCCAACAGCGACACCCGCAGGTGAAGTTACAGAGGGAGGCGCGCCTCCTCTGTCCACATTGACTTAAAATAGACACCCTAAAGTGTGCGCTGAGTTTTGTGGGGGGCAATTGAAATGAATGGGGAAAAGTCACGTGAGAGGAGGCAATGGCTCCATCGCACTACGATTGGATATGATGGGTTATAATTGGATATGATTGGTTTGTGCGATATATCCCGCCTCTTGTTTTCATGCGCGTTCTGGAATCCGCCTGAATGAATACAATGCCGTTAATGGGAAAACTAATTAAAAGGTAATTAAACAACTCGAAACAACTCAGCCACTTAGATATCAGCGCTTAATGTCATGTCAAAATCAAACTTAAAATGGCCTGAAAACATGATGACTGAGGGGGTTAAAAATACACACACTCAAATTCTTGTAATTAAAGTATATATGATGTGATTTTAATGAATATATGAATTCGATTTTAAATGATATATACAGAGCTAGGTAGATTACAAATTGTAGTTGGTTACTGATTCCAAATTACATGGCAAAAAGTGTAGTTAGTAACGTAATCCATTACATTACACCTTTAAGGTAATGTAATCTGACTACTTTTTGATTACTTTTAGATTACTTTTGACTTAACTCGTTTATCTCATTGATATGAATGGAATAATCTGAAACCGTATTGATAGAAACATACAAAGATAAAGAAATGCAATTATGTGAATTTATGCAATTGTGTTAATATACATTTACACAGACTCAAGTATACCGGTATTATGTTTTAAAATACTCAGTAATCAGACTAGAGTTACTTTTTTGTTGATTACTTGACTACATGTTATTCTCACATAGGCTGTAAATTATTCATAATTCATTGATTCTCCTTACTACTACTTTATCTTTTAAAATGTCCTTTGTAAAAGTGCCTACTGCTTATATACATTCAAAAGCTCTTCCAGGTTTGTGGAATGGCACACACACCAGCCACTAGTCATGTGACTATCACTGAAAACTCACAGTCCCACACAGCATTTGATCACTGGATACAGAAATCATTTCACGTGTTTTGTCAATATTACATATCTAATCAACTCTGACGAACAAATTACTTATTATTTGAATTATCACTAAGGGAGTCATTTAACCACATATTACCATACTATCTTTGGAAGGCTTTTCTGTTTCAAGCACATTAAAATGTACAAACTCACATAAATTACATGCAATGCAGGGATATTTTTTTTCTCCTTGTATTTTTATGTCAATATGGATTATCCTATTCAAATCAATGTGAATAATGAGCTAGGTCAAAAGAAATCTAAAAGTAGCCAGATTATATTACCTTAAATGTGTAATGTAATAGATTATGTTACTAACTATAATTTTGGTCATGTAATTTAGAATCAGTAACCGACTACAATTTGTAAGTAATATACCCAGCTCTGTATATATATATGCATATCATTTAATAAATGGACCCAGACACACTACAATTATATTATATTAATATAATATAATATAATATAATTAATATAATATAATATAATATAATATAATATAATATAATATAATATAATATAATATAATAATATAATATAATATAATATTTGAAGTGCTTCAGTAATAATGCTCATAGCAAAACCAGAAAGAAACTACTTGATCATTTTAGTCTCACGTGTGTACCTTAAACTAATGGATAGGTCTGTGAATAGCTGCATGCAAACGTTTGGGTTAAAAAAAAAATTACAGCAATATTTCTTCTGACCGGCAGAGGGAGACACACTCAATATGTTTTTTTTTGCCTGCAGAGCTGCTGTATTGATTAAACTAAAAGCATCAAATCTCCTCCCAGGTTTCCCAGATTTTAACCACTAAATTTCCAAGACTCTTTATGATTAGGATAAAAAAAACTAAACTAAAACGTAACTGGAATTAAAAAATTTAAAGCTGTAAAGCAATTAATACAAATTGAAAAGCACATAAAAAATATTGAAAACTAAGATGACACAAAGAACAATTTGTAGCTAATAGTTTAAATATTAAACTTGCATAACTTTTATGGATTTTATTAATAAATATAAGCATTCCAGTTGTTCATAATTAGGGTAAGTTTTTAAAAAATATAACAAAAATAATTTTAAAGATTGCACTCACAAAGACCAATTTCTATCCAATTAAATATTTTAAACCCAAGGATAAATAGATACATTCGCATAACTTTTTTTTTTACTGATTTCATTACTTTCCCTCACTTTCCGAACTATTAAAAAGAAGGAAATGTAAGTGTAGTGAGGTGCAGTACCTTCAGAAGAGCCAGAGCCACATTGAAGATGATGTTCAACCCCTGTGAAGACATTGAAAAAAAAAAATTATACACAAAAACAAACACATGGAGGAATTTATTTGAACATCAAACTGCCTGGAACTACAAAACGGGCCACATACAACAGCGTTTTATTGTAATAAAGACGATACAATTTGGAATAAATGGTTCGGAATGGTTCTGCTATGCTGTCTTTGCGCTCTACTAGCAATGGGAAGTGCAATGTCGAACGCATTTGCATTTCCTAAAATAGCTCGAATCATACAAAGAGCTCAAATGTGTTGGAGTGACAGGAGCTGAAGGAAGAGGCAAACAATCTCGCACGCACACGCTCAGGTGGACTGACAGGCAGGTTGATGTGCACAGGCACAGTGAAGGACAGCCGGGAGTCGAGGCGGAGGTGCTATGTGTGTGTGTGTGTGTGTCAGAGGGGAGCAGGTGGCATCGCAGTAGCGAGCGGAGAAGCAATGCTGAAGTCAGCTCCGCATGGAAACACCCGTCTCGAGCATCGCTTAGACGACCCGTTCACATGGCAACACAGAGCTAAAAATATCCCATGTTCTCTATTAATAACAGGCGGTAGAAAGAATCTCTTCCCGACATGCTCTAGATGGCGCTAGGGGGCTAAATGGAAATTGCAGGGGGGATAATTGTGTGTGTGTTTGTTGAGGGAGGGATATGACTTTCCTCTCCGGCTTTGGAGCAGTGCACTTTGGTTATCCAAGAAATATGATTTTAAAAGACAAGTTGATATACTATGATTGCTTGTTATAATCGATACTAGCATAACTATCAGTATTTACATTTAACAGGAAATTATGCAAAACAACAACCTAAGCAACTCGTCCCAACTGGCACATGTAGGCATTAATGGAGCAGCATGTCAAGTTAAAAATAATAATAAAAAGTGAAAAAAATTATAAAATAAATACATACACATTTTAATATTATATTATAATCAAGAGCCACTGTAGAAAGTCAATTGCAGTAAATAATTTCAATAACTATTGAGATTCGTTTTTTGTTTGTTTGAATTTTTCAAATTTATTTTAGTATGGGGTCAGTAAGATTTTTAATGCTACATGAGAAATCAAATGTGCCTTGATATTTTGACATATAAGAGGTCTTTGTGCCATTAACAACCTGCACGTTTCATCGCTTTAAACATCCTCCTCATTATAAACAAAGCATTTATTTCATCAAGCTCCAAAAAGAGCTTGTTTTGATTATGTGGGATCTGTGAGAACACATGGGGGAAATGCATTTTAATATGACGGCCTCCAGAGCAAGATTTGACAACTAGTTCTACATCATCGCGCTTTAGGCACCGCCCATTGGCGTTCAGTTGCTTAACGGCTGACATTTGCCTATATTGAATGTGAGCGTCAGAAGTAAACAGAAGCTATTATAATCACTGACGCTGTCTACAATGGATACAGTTTACAGATGTGTGTTCAGTTTCTGACATACTCCACACACTTGACTCTGTCAACAGGACAAATGGAAGAGTGAATTAATGTTTGCTTAATTTTTTATTTGCTTAATAATAATGATTTTTTTAAATTTAGGTCTAATTTATAACCATGTTACTTATTCTTGCATTTTAAATTTATTCATTTATTTTACATCTAAATAATAATGTTCTTTAATAATGTATTACCTGGTAAGAGCAGTCTTAAATTAGTTAAAAAACGTCTTAAACGAACTTAAAGTGTTGTGAGAAATTGGGACGTGTGACAGCGCTTCACGTCATGTTCGGCAGCGGCAGGTCTTAAAGTGACAGCAGACACTAATGCTATCTGTCATTAATGTTAATCATAGAATGAAGGGAACAGAGAATATTACTCACTGCTCGACTGCTTGACTAAAGAACTTTTGTAGATTTAACAAGGATTAATATACATTTAATTCATAATTTATACAGTGCAGTGCAGTTTGATAACCTTATTCAATTTCTGTAGCCTATATTTCACAGGCCACAGGTAAATATGACATTTATTATGGGTTTATGTGAGGATTTTTTTCAGTAAAATTTTTCTAGACTAATAAATGTAAAAAAACAAAAAAAAAGTTATAGCTTTCAATTACACTGTAATGTTGAATGGCTGTAATTAATGTTTAAAATTGGGCAGGAAATCAAAGTCTTACTGTGCGTTCACACCGCCGCCGGCGAGAGCGTCAAAGTGGCCGGAAGTCATTCATTCTCAATGGGAGCCCGGCGGCGAGCTCCGGCGAGAGCGGCGCGGCGCGTCTTGGACGATTTGGGCGTCAAGGAGAGTTGAAGTCAGGTCAACTTTATGGTAATGAGCTATGACGCGGTTCGGCGGCAGCCGGCGGCAACCAATGGGAATGTAGAAGTGCTCCGCTTGAGATGATTCTAGAGAACGCAGTGCTGTAAACTTCGGTTCCGACCACATTAGTTCCCAAGCAAAATAGAGGAGGTTGATCACTGCTGGTGCGGCGGGTTTGATAAGAAGACGTGCAACATTATTTATCCACCACACAAATGGCTTTTAATTGGTTTATTTCGTTAGCAAACATGTAACTATAATTGTTAAGTTCTTTCCATCGATCTGCTTTTTTTAAACTTTCACATTTAAATGATTTCATGAGGTTATATTATACGGTTATACCCTACCTGTGGTTAGTCTGCACAAACGCAGATCAACATGAGTGTTTGCTTTGCAGCCCCTTTAAATGCCGTTTCAAAAAAGACCAAGCATTCGATCTACGTCAGAGCGGCAGCGCGTCCACGAATCTTTCTACAGCGTCGATGGCAGAGCGGCCAGAGCGAAGTTTGACGCTCTCGCCGGCGGCGGTGTGAACGCACAGATAGAGACATCAGTAGCAGTATTAGTATCAGTGATACAGGCCTTCATTCATAAAAAGATGCCATTAAACAAATATTTAAAATATACTGTCGTTATGATTTTTCTACATTCATTTGGAGATTAACTGTGAAATTATTACATTATAAAATATATTAAAAACATAAAAACTGAAGTGTTTTTAATTGCGATTAATCTCGATTAATCACAGAAAAATCTAGTTCGTTTTTTTAATCGATTGACAGCACTAATTATATTATATTATAGTTCTTTTCATGGATGGATTCATAAAATGAATTGATTAATTTGAGACCATGTTACTCATTTTCATATTTTTTTCTTAATTTTTATTCATATTGAAGGTAATATTTTTTTATATTATATTATATTATTAATTAATTGAATAATTTAATTTCAGGATGAAAATAATTGTTTTTGAGCATATATATTTGTTTTTTGTGCAAAAAAAAAACATTTTAACCTCTTAACTGTCACCGTCCCACAGGTGGGACGCCTGGTGCTCTTTTTTTGATCGCCTTTTTTTCATATCATATATTTAAGTAATTATCACAAATTAGGTATCATTTGAAAGCTTACAAACTCAAAATTCATCCTGTGAAAACCGTTTTGAAATCGGACATTGTGTTGCCATGGAAACGTTACTCTAAATTATTCTAGTGGGCTCCTCCCCTAGTGGGCGCTGTCATGTTTCATATTACAACAATTATTTTAACTACTTTATATTCAAAATCTTTTCCAATCTTGACAAAACGCATATTGTCGGAAAGGTCTGAGTCTCAAGGGTCCATATTTGGTGACTGTTTTGTGATGGAAGTAATATTTGGACAGAAATTTACAGGAAAATGCATCAAAACAACAATAAATGGAATTTGAATGACACCCGGTGGCTATTTTTGGTACAGCACCCTAAACAAAATCTCATGGGGACTTCAATTTTTGTGATATCAACTTCAAATTTGGAACACAAATTGGTTAGACATATGGCTTTGATTTTATAGTAATTTTAGAGTAAATTCTTTTTTGTAAAATATATATTTTATATGAAATAAAAAATATTTAGTACAGTATTTTTCATTTACAGTAAATTTAAACTTCCATAACTATTTCATACTTTCATATTTTGAATTGCTTTCACTTCAGCAATAATCTGCAGAATGTCGTCTTTAAAACGAGACCAAACTTTGGTCTATATTCCAAAGCATTCTTGAATTACAGCCCTTTAAGTTTGGATAGTGCATTTTCATGTGTATTCTAAAAAGGGGGGTGACAGTTAAAGGGTTAAAGTGAACGATAAGGAACGGTTCCAGTTATGTTTCCACTTGAGCCTGGTACGGCGTGATTACAAACCGTTCTTGACCCCGAATTCTCCGTGCGGTTGGTGAACCAAGCTGGTAAAATGCGTGTAGTGACGTCGCCACTCACGATTGGTCATTTGTCTGTTACCTGGCTACCAGTTTCTCTGTAGCTGGCTAACCGCACTATTTGAGTGACCTAAACACACATTAATAAATATTATATAGTAAAATTAAAAGAAATATCAGATCATTCACCATAACGTGGCTGCTATTTACATCTCATATCATCAGCAAACCGTTGCGTTACCAAGGCAGCGACTGATGCATTTGTATTACATTCCAAAGAGCGGCCGTTATCAGCCTCATGGTGGAAAATGAAACCATATCTGTACCAGAGGGAGTGGATCGGCATGGAATGGAACGGTTAAGCCAGCGGTGGAAAAGTGGATCATGTCATGACTGGTTTCGATTTTAATATATTTTAAAATGTAATATATATTCCTGAGATGTCAAAGCTGAAATTTCAGCATCATTACTTCAGTCTTCAAAGTCACCTGATCCGTCCGAAACCATTCGAATATGCTGATTTGATGCTCAAGAAACATTTCTTATAATTATCAATGTTGAAAACAGTTGTGCTGCTTAATATTTTTGCGGAAACCGTTTCCAGAATTCTTTGAATAGAAAGTTTTTAAAAAATGCATTTATTAGAAAAATCTTTACTGTCACTTTTGATCAATATAACGCATCCTTAAAGAATAAAAGTATTAATTTCTTTCAGCAGTGTATTTATTTATTTCGTGTTTTCCCCTAGAAGCAGAGAACCAAGATTTGTTGTTTTTAGATGTTTCTTGAAGGACAGTTTGGGTACGGATGGGAAACAAGTTTGAGATTATCATTCACAAAAAAATTTACTTTACAGTGAATTGCCATTGCCAACCGAATTCATGTAGTGAATAAATAAAATGAGAGATTCCAAGAAAGTAAGTTGCAAAGTGAAACATATGAGTGCGTATTTTAACCTGTTATGATGCATCGGCACACAAGTTGCCACTAGTGGAACAGCTCAAGTTAAAAATAATAATAAAAACATACATACACTGTGTGCAGAATTATTAGGCACGTTGATTTTCTGATCATATTTTTTTTCCAGGCACATTTTACCAATTCCAAACCACAGTAAGCCTAATAACAACTATTAATTTAGTATTTAATAACGTATAAGTGATATATAATTGTTCATGAAGGCTGGAAATGAAAAACACCTTATATTCATTGTGCAGAATTATTAGGCACATTTTCTTTTACAGATAAAATGAGCCAAAAAAAGAGATTTAACTCAGACTGAAAAGTCAAAAATGCCCATAAGAAGGATGCAATACTACACATTGCAGTTAAGGCATGACCATTGCACAGTGAAATGCTCGTTGGGTCAGCAGGGTCAGACAAAAACATGTGGCGGAGAAAAGACACCTGTTAACCGTAAAAGAATTAAGAATTAAGGTGAAGCATTAAGTGGGAAACCATCAGGAACCCTTTAGTCTCCAGCGCCACCATTTTACAGAACCGTAACCTTAACCTGGAGTCTCCAGAAGTGCAAGGTGTCAGGATCTCAGAGACTTAAATTAGGTAAAGAATCCTAAAAAATGACCCCCACTAAATAAGAATCACAAGCTGAAGTGTTGTAAAATACATGAAGAAGGTTTTTTTATAGGCTTTATGGACAGATAGGTTGAGAGTGACTCTTGAAGGACCAGCACCACACCCTCTTGCACCAATGTTTGAAGAATTCATCTTCCAGAATCTGGCAGTACGTTTTGGGAGTTCATTTTTAGTCCATCTCAGCTAAACGGACTTCAGGATGGACTAAAATGTCAGATTCTGGAAGATGAATTTTGGTACTAGAGGATGTGGTGCTGGTCCTTCAAGAGTCACTCTCAACCTATCTGTCTATAAAGCCTACAAAAAAAAAACAGTCTTCTGTATTCAAAACACTTCTTCATGTATTTTACAACACTTCAGCTTGTGATTCTTATTTAGTGGTGGTCATTTTTTATGATTCTTTACCTAACTTAAAGGGTTAGTTCACCCAAAAAAGAAAATTGTGTCATTAATTACTCACCCTCATGTCGTTCGACACCGTAAGACCTCCGTTCATCTTCGGAACACAAATGAAGATATTTTTGTTGAAAGCTGATGGCTGAGAAAGGCTTCAGATAGGCCTCCATTGGCATTCAGTACATTTACACTCCCAAGACCCATAAAAGGCACTTAAAACGTCGTTACAAAGTCCATCTCACCACAGTGGCTCTACAATAATTTTACGATGCGACGACAATAGTTTTTGTGCGAAAAAAATAAATAAAAATAACGACTTTATTCAACCTCTTCTTGTCTTCCGTGTGTGCCTCCACGACGCATGCGCGAGAATATGACGTAGCGCCGGGGTTCGGGAATCCATGAAATGCACACTTTAACCCCATTTTGAGAACTACGCCGAGACCTAAAGCACGATCAATGTAGAATTCAACAGCTTAGATACGCGCGTCTTCCTCTGCTTGTAAACAAATCGCTTCTGGGTCATGTGTCCGAACGCCGGATCTGCGTCATATTCTCGCGCATGCGTCATGGAGGCGTCATGGAAGACAATAACAAGTTGGATAAAGGCGTCATTTAGATTTTTTTTTTTTAGCACAAAAACTATTGTCGTCGCTTCGTAAAATTGTTGTAGAGCCACTGTGGTGAGATGGACTTTGTAACGACAATTTAAGTGCCTTTTATGCCTTTTCTTGGGAGTGTAAATGTACTGAATGCCAATGGAGGCCTATCTGAAGCCTTTCTCAGCCATCAGCTTTCAACAAAAATATCTTCATTTGTGTTCCGAAGATGAACGGAGGTCTTACGGGTGTCGAACGACATGAGGGTGAGTAATTAATGACAGAATTTTCATTTTTGGGTGAACTAACCCTTTAAGTCTCTGAGATCCTGACACCATGCTCTTCTGGAGACTCCAGGTAGGTTGCAGCTCTGGAAAATGGTGGCGCTGGAGACTAAAGGGTTCCTGATGGTTTCACCCTTAATTCTTCACCTTAATTCTTAATTATTTTGCGATTAACATGTGTCTTTTCTTCACCACCTGTTTTTGTCTGATCCTGCTGACCCAATGAGCATTTCACTGTCCAATGGTCATGCCTTAACTGCAATGTCTAGTATTGCATTAGTATTGTATCTTTCTCATGGGCATTTAATAATTTTTGACTTTTCAGTTTGAGTTAAATCTCTTTTTTGGCTCATTTTATCTGTAAAAGAAAACATGCCTAATAATTCTGCACACCTGAATATAAGGTGTTTTTCATTTCCAGCCTTCTTGAACAATTACATATCACTTATAAATGATTAAATACAAAAAAAATAGCATTAAGTTTAATGTGGTTTGGAATTGGTAAAATGTGCCTGGAAAAAAAATATGATCAGAAAATCCACGTGCCTAATAATTCTGCACACAGTGTATATACATTTAAATATAAAAACTACTTACATATATCTAGTTAACTAGTTTAAAAAGGTATCTTTCAAGCATTTCTATGCAAGTAACCTTACAAATTTTGGCAAGTCCAATTCAATTCAATAGCACTCGCTGTCTCAACCCGACTTCGTTTCCCAACGGACTGATAACAAATCCTGTGAGCCCTTGGTCCCGGGAGATATTTAAAGGTAGCCAATCAGATTAAAGCTTGCCAAAGCGAGAAAGTGCTTTCTGGTTTTGTGCGCGATAGCATTGGATGATCAGCAAACGATTTTCTTTGGATCAGTATACTGGGACAAAACGGAATACAAATAAATTGAAATGTAAATATGATTAGGGAAAGATGGCATGAATAAGAAAAACTACGATTATAACGAGTTACTCAAAAGTAGAGGCAGAGCCCCAAAAGAAGGCAGAACGCTAAATGAATTAGAGATGAACTGATAAGAAGAGAGAGAGAGAGGTGTCTCGCAAGCATCTAACAGATTCTCATCATGCGATTCATTGACTGAGACAGGCTGAGGAAACTTTTAATTGTCTTGCCTCGGGCTACCACAGACGCTGAATAAAACGGAAAAGGGGAGAAAAGCAATGGGGAAAAAAAATAAAAGGAAAAGCTCTCAGAGGAGCAGAAAGGTCGAAGCGTTACTTTTGGAAAGACACAAAGCCCATTTCTAAGAAGTCAAAGATGCTTGCTTTGGGAAATCTAACAGAGTTCAAGAAGTTGAGAAACTACTGAACTTTCCATCAGTTCCATGTGCTATTAAAAACCCAACACAACTACACTATTTATTTAGACAGAAATAGACATTTTAAAAGCCTAGAAATAAAATATGATTCAATCCGCTAACAGTTTAGCTCTAGGTTTGGTATTAGATATCATGAACTAACAAAGTGTAACACTTTTACAGCATTCATTAATCTAGGTTATTGTAAACTTCTACATATACTATTACATTTTAGAATTGTAATAGAACTGTTATAATAATTACTTACAAAGAAGGAAGTATTTTAAATCTGAGCATACATTTCATGGATTACTTTTTTTAACATTTAAAGCTACACTGTGTAACTTTTTTAGTTTATTCTTAGCTAAAAACACTTAGTTCATTACTTTCAAGTAATAAAGTATTCTCGTAAGTTTATAATATGCCATTGAAAATACATACGGGTGAGGGGTTCAAATGCGGGTCGCCATGTTGCCCCTCCATCTTGAAACTACATCAGCCAAAGAGGGACATACCCGTAAATTCAAGCTTCGCCTTTCGCGTTTTAACACTTGATGGCACCGTGTCGAATGTGGACGAGGTTTTGAGAATTGAGAGGAACTGAGAGGAACAAAAACTAATATTCACTGGATGGTCATATACCTTTTCACCGCTAGATGGGGGAAAATATCACACAGTGTAGCTTTAAGTTGTATAAATTATGAACAAACATAAAATAACAATGAATAATACACAGTATATCTAGAAACGAACTCATGAATCTTATGCACCTATATCCTGTATCCAGTAGAATCCAAATGTTGCACTTTTGCCCTAACCAGACATGAATGCGACAAGCAAAGCACAAACAAAACATTCAATTGCGCACTATTACAAAAAAAAACTCTTAGAGATTCACTATATTGCTATAGATATCGCATATACATTTTTTCGTATACTCATTTTAATGTTGATGAATCCAGTCCTGCGTCTGAATATGCCCACTTCCCTAATATATCGCAGTGTGTCATATGTGTAACATGTCCGAATGCATAAAATTCACACTAAAGTAGGCGAAACATACACACTGAAGTGTAGAATAGAGATGGTTAGTGAAAGAGACCCAATGTCGGTGGCTCGAATTCGATTTATGTTGCGATAGTTAGTCTCACCCACAGTGACATTTTATTGGTTAAATGACTTGGTTAGGGCACAGTTGTAATTTTGTGATTGAAGAAGGATTTATCACCTCGCACAGGAGCAGGTCGGTGATATGGAAGACCATGCAGAGAGGGAACTTGGCCGTAAACAGTGTTAAGAACCACTGGGACGCGTACATATGGGCCTCCAGGTTCAGCTCCTGGAAGTGAGACCAAATGTCCGGCAACTGCTCCTGGAAAGAGGAAGGAGAGAAACAGGGTGGTTAATATAAGGAAAATAAAAAAGCTCAGTTTTTATTAGGATGACCAAATAATTGTAATTATTTATGGAAGCAAAGAAGGTGGAGCTTGGAAGTGTGTCAAAACAAAAATAAAAATAATGACCCACTTTATATTAGGTGGCCTTGACTACGATGTACTAAAATTTAAATTAATAATTTGATACAATGCACTTATTGTGTACATACATGTTTTTACATTGTACTTAGATTTACATATACACATGCATAAAAAGAATGATTAACATACAACGATAGACATATAGATATGTAGATAGACAGACAGAGGACAAAATTATAGAAAATAGACAGACAGCTAGATAAAATGATAAATGACAGACAGATATATATATGCAGACAGAAAGATAGATGTACAGACAGACAGATATATATATATATATATGTAAACAGACATGTAGACAGAGACAGACAGACAGAGATAGACAGATGTACAGACAGACAGACAGATAGATGTACAGACAGACAGAGACAGACAGACAGACAGACAGACAGATGTACAGACAGACAGATAGATGTAGAGACAGACTGACAGAGACAGATATAGATATGCAGACAGACAGAAAGACAAATGTACAGACAGGCATATATATATATATATATATATATATATATATATATATATATATATATATATATATATATATATATATATATATATATATATATATATATATATATATATATATATATATATATATATATATATATATATATATATATATATATATGTAGACAGATAGACAGACATATAGATACAATTATAAAATGACAGACAGACAGATATAGATATGCAGACAGAAAGATAGATGTACAGACAGACAGACAGATAAAATGAAAGACAGACAGATGTAGATATGCAGACAGACAGAAAGATATATATGTAAACAGACATGTAGACAGAGACAGACATGTAGACAGAGACAGACAGACAGAGACAGACAGATGTACAGACAGACAGACAGAGACGTACAGACAGACAGACAGAGACAGACAGACAGATGTACAGACAGACTGACAGAGACAGATAAAATGACACACAGACAGATATAGATATGCAGACAGAGAGAAAGACAAATGGACAGACAGACATACATACATACATACATTATATATATATATATATATATATATATATATATATATATATATATATATATATATATATATATATATATATATATATATATATATATATATATATATATATATATATATATATATATATATATATATATATATATATATATATATATATGTGTAGACAGATAGACAGACATATAGATACAATTATAAAATTACAGACAGACACACAGACAGACAGATAGATAGACTGAAAGATATAGATATGCAGACAGAAAGAAAGATAGATGCACAGACAGACAGATAAAATGACAGACAGACAGTTATAGATATGCAAACAGACAGAAAGACAGATGTACAGACAGACAGACAGACAGACAGACAGACAGATAAAAAGACAGACAGAAAGACGGATGGATGGATGGATGGACAGATGGACGGACGGATGGATGGACAAACTGATAAAATGATATATAGAATGTCAGACAGACTGACCCTTTTTTCCCACCAGCTTTTAAAGCATTTCTTTAGGGAGTGTAAGACAGCAAAGGGTCAAGAGTGCAGTAATAAAGCACCTTACACAAACAGCGCCTAAATCAAAGACCTACGTGTGCTTTGAACTCTTTGAATTTGTGCTCCTGTGTTTAAGAATTTTTTTTTTTTCTGTTATTAAACCATAACAAGCGACTTCCTCTGAGGTTATCAGGAGTATCAATACAGAAAAGGTTTATTGTTTTCCTAAGGGGATATTGAAGGAACATAAGTGGGAAAACCCAACACTGGGGGAGCACTCTCCTAAGAATCAAATCTATTGTTTGGAATTAGCAAAAATCACTTTTGAATTTCTTCTAAAATGTAAAACTATGTAATTACGAAATTCAATGAAATACAAATACACAAAGATCTAAAAATAAATGAAAAACTATTAAAAATCCCTTTAAAAAAAAAAAAAACCCAAACCAAAATAAAAACGACAAAACAAAAATCACCTCTTTCAACAAGCTACACAATTTGAGGCAGGACAAAGTACATCCCAATTTAGGGGTTTGTTCAGATCAATAACCCTAGGTATGAGAAACAGCAACAGTGAAGCTTGCCTCAAAAAGGGTGTTACTCCCATACTTATGCATTCAGAGACCAAGCAGAAAAGAAATCAAAGAGGTAACCGACATCTACAAAGGCACATCTTAAATTAGCATCTCAAAAAGAGAGATGGGAGCTGGATAGGATCTTCCGGAGAGGGAAGACTGAATATTTTTCTGGGGTAAATTGCATTGTTAGATCAGAGAGGCGGGAGCGTTGTGTTATCACATGCAAAGTAAATGACAACAGAGGAAGAGATTCTTCCAGAGAGTGTCGTATGGCACGTTTAGCGTGATCGATGCTAACACTCTTGCAGTAGCAGAGCTAGTCGATACTAACCAGGTTGGGTTTAGCACCGAAAGAGGGTACTTCAGGCCTAATTGCATTTCAGCACAAAATTAAAACCCATTTTCCAGCGCATTGGGTCTAATAGCTTACAATAGGGCCACCTCATGAGAGGTGAATGAGGCTGTGTGCCACGCGATCGCTCAACTAACACTCAAAGCAAGGCCAAACCTGCAGCAGGCGCTCGAGCTGGTAGAACTTGCAGTGAAGATCTTCAAAGTTGTTTTTGTACAGCTCGCGGAGGCCATAGTTGAACATGATCTTCACCAGCACGCAGAAAGCTTGCTCCTCGGGCATCTAAGGAGAAAAAGTGACAACACTATATATGATTTCAGATGCTAAGGACTTCTGCATGAATAGGGAGCGATAAACACAACCAACCCATGTTGTTTAAATGTGTCGGCTGCAGCGTTTGTCTGTCTGCTTGTCTATGGCAGTCTACAGTGATGAAATCAGAGTTTGTTTGTGTTTGTGAGACGGAGAGTGGGACAGACAGAGAGCTGGGTATTAAATCACACAGACAGCGTGTGTGTCCCGAGCTCAATGGGCTCCTGCAGGTAGACGGGCTCTGTCATTAATATTCCTGACAGCTCCTGAGCTTCCCGGGCAAGGCCACGAGAAAGACGCTTACATTATATTATAGACATCCCCAAACGCACTCTAATATCAAGCCCCATACGGGCCGCTGTCGCAGAGAAACAAAAAACGGGATCTTATTCAGCCCTTGCTTTAATTAAATATGGAATTAACCGTTTCATCAATGTCCTTCCCTTGCTTCCTGTTGCTCTCTGCCTACAATTATTGTAGCTCCCCATAAAGTCAAAGATAAGGAACAACGAGGAAACCCTTCCTATTTACACTATTATTAGTGTTATTATTAGCTAGCTACTGTAGCTAGTTATGAACATGTCAAAAGAGTAGAAAACTCGGTCTCAAAAACACTGATTTGCCATCAAAGTAGTTACGTAATGCCCGGTAAGTGAAAGTAACATAATTCTGTTGGAGTACAAATTTGGACATATTTTTAAATGTGAAAGCTTATGTTCATGTAATTTTGCAGAGCTTTTTTCGGGTAAGTGTCTCAGAAAAAAAAAGAATTAAAAACAAATATAAATACATAAACAAAATATTTAATAATAAATCAAATTAATAAAAATATAATCTAACTAATGAAACAAAACAAAAACAAAAAAATCTAACCAAACCAAACCCAAAAACAAACCAAACTCAAACCAAAAACCAAATCAAACCAAACAAACCCAAATCAAAGACAGAATTAAACCAAACCAAAAACAAAATCAAACCAAAACAAACACAACCAAAACAAAGCCAAAATAAAACCAAACAAAAACAAAACAAACCAAATCGAACCGAACCAAACCAAAAACAGAATCAAATCAAACAACAAAAAAATCCAAACCAAACCAAAATCAAACCAAACAAAACCAAAACAAACAAAAACCCAAAACCAAACCAATATCAAACCAAACAAAACCAAAACAAACCAAAAAAAAAACCAAACAAAAACCCAAAACCAAAACTAAACCAAACCAAAACTAAACCAAACCAAAATCAAACCAAACCAAACCAAACCGGTCCGTGTTACGATAACCTACATTCATATTTCTGAAATAATCAGCTAATATTTCTCTAGCACGCAAGTTGTCGAATCCATGCCTATAGAGAAGAAAACCCTTTCTAGTCCCTCCCCAGCGCGATTTGTGTCAAAGCATTAGTCCGGTAGTTTGATGAGAGAGAGTTTATTTGTTATAAACACTTTAAGAATCCGTCCAGCAGCGGAAAACTGAAAGCAGCACAGGTTGATCTTTGGTTGACCAATCAGCGGAAAGGGGCGTTTCATGCAAGCCTATAGGTAGAAATCGAACATTCAAGCCTTTTATCCATTTTCTATCCCTGAACCTAAAAATATAAAATCAAGCCATTTTCAAATTTTTCAACTTTTTCAACTGTCAATATTAAATCGAAAAACAAATGAACGCACAGACCCAAACCAAACAAAACCAAATCAAAGCCAAAATCAAACCAAAAAAATAAATATATATATATAAAAAATAACAAAAAAATCACATCTCCTCAACTAGATAGACAATTTGAGGTAAATTCTGGGTAAATACTTACATGTAAAAGTAATACGGCAGCCAAAAATGATTGACCTTGGCAATAACCGATCTCCTCATCATACACAGAGTAAGCCTGAGGAAACAAAACATCAGTTTAGATTTTGTGCACAGAAACAAAGCTTTGGAACTAATATAAAAGTCAATAAAAGGCTTGTTTTAATTTTTTTGTTCATCAGAATGTAATGCTATTTCTTAATTTTTGAAAAAAAAATTGTAAGTAATTAATACTAATATAAACTGTTAAAAAAAGTATATTTTATATTGAAAATAATGTATACAAAAAATACTGGGGAAAAAAATTAGATCGAGTTCTGCCCTACATTAATTAGCGCTAAATATATGAAATGAATAAATAAATAATTCAATGTAAATTTACATGTGCTTTGAATGCAGCTTCATGCTTTCTTTAAATCATATGTATGCTTCATCATATGGAAACACTGATAAACGTTCTTGGCAACATGCGCCGCTGCGAGCTGAGTGGTTATGTCTCCAGGATTAGCTGGATTGAAGGTCTTTTACACAATGTAGGAGCCTTTTAATCTGTCGGTGCCAATCAGCTGATGGAGAACCTCTTAAGACTCCTCACAAAAGAGATTTAACAGAGACCAGGACCACTGCACCCCTTTTCTTCTTCACTCAACACTCATTATTATTATTATGGAAAGCAATATAGTTTATTTATGAATTACGATTGTCAAGCAAACTTGTCCGTAACTTGATGCACTAATACCAGCACAGTCTATTTAATCATATAGATATAGTTGGCTTGTAGATAAATAATAATAGATCATAAATAATAGTTGCTTTATAGCTATACTGTAGATGTTTGCTTGTTAGATAACTGCATTAGCTCTTATTCCAACTTCACTTCTAAATATAATAACGGATTCATGATGTGTGAAATAGCAATTTGGACAAGTTTCACCCATCTCAGGGACGTGCATTTGCAGCAGATAGCAGAATCCATGGAGGTGAGTACAGCACATGTGGTTGGATATCTATCAAGGCCGTTCCAGCAAAACAAAAGGTCAGTGGAAAGAGATGTTGCAGCGTGTCGTGATGCTTGTTACCAGACGGCAGGAGTGAGTCATGCCTGGAGGAAGCGCAGCTTTCACCTCACCTTGCAGATCTTGTATAGAGAATCCTGGCCATCGCCGCCCGAGTCTTTGAAGTAGTCGTGAGCAGGGAAGGTGCGATGGATATCTCTGGTGATGACGGCTTCCTGGGCGGAGTCCTGTGGGTCGAATCAAGAGTTACAATCAGACATTTTATCGGGCCTTTTTATTTTATCATAAAAATATTTTTTTATTATATCAATCACAGTTCACAATGCTAGTTCACTGTGCATTAACTGATGATAACAGATACCATTTTCGATTTTTAAATGTAGAAATTTGCTAAATTACCTAATGCTGCGTTCACACCAAACGCGAATAGAGCGTCAAAATCGCGTCTACCGCGTCTAGTTGGACGCTTGAACATTTTGAATCCATTCGCGCCCACAGCAAATTGGATGCACGCATAAATCGAGCGTTTGAAGCAAAATAGATGCATGTTCAAGGCGCTCCAGAAGAAATATGCCATAAAACACGACTCTGCCTCTTTTCATTTTCATTAAAAATATATATTAAACATTAATAGCCACACAAATGTGGTCCAGGCAATGCACTACCTACGTTATCTTCACTGCCTATATATTTAAATATCTTAAAAAATATCCTCTTTGCCCTCAGTCAAAACGATTTGGCAGACAACAAATTATAGATTCATGACACCAAAGATCGCCCGTTAGATCTACACAAGATGAACCACTACAGGACATCAGAGCCAGCGGCAAACGTCAGAAGGACTGGCCGAGGAAAGGCTGCTCTCGCTGGGGTTTATGAGCGCTGAGCGCCCGGTGATTGCCTGGATCTCACAACTCCAAAAACACAAGATTATTTTTTTAAATTGGCGCTCTCTTTATATTTAAACCACAGATTTGAGCTTTAAACAACTACATTCTCACCTGAAAGTCTTAAAACTACATTTTGTGACACAATAGTAGTATTTTTAAATTATGCAGGGTTTCTCATCACGTCACTTTACCACGTGACCGCAGCAAGCAGGCTCCTGATTGGTTAACGTGGTGCGAATTGACGCCAAAGTTCAAATTTTTCAACTTGGGCGTAAGACGCGAATTTGCTTCAAACGCGTGACCTGGACGCGCGAATGAGGCGGAATCGCGTCCATCGCGCCGCGCGAAACGCGTCTATCGCGCCGCAGGACCTCCAGACCCGCGTCAACGCGCCTTTCCATTGACTTAACATTGAAATCACTCGCTCCTGGCGCTCTATTCGCGTTTAGTGTGAACGCTGCATAAGATTAATAAATACTGTATAAGTATTGTTTATGTTTAGTTTATTTTAACTAATGTTACTAAAGTTTTACCATTATTCTTATATAACTTATGCAAGTTATATTATTATGTGTTATAACTTATTAGTGTATTCATTTATTATTATTCAATTATTATCTATGATTATTTAAAAAAATTATAACTTAACATTATTTTATTATCCTTAAAATATTGTATTACGCTTTTTTATTATTTATTAATGATTTGTATCAATACATTTATATATAATACATTTATATATTAAAATAAAATTATATACACACACATATACATACTATTATATATTATAATTTTTTTTACTAATGTATTATTATTATTAATTAGTTATACATTTAATGATGTATAATTAAAATATAAAAATAATTAAAATGAATGTATAATAATAATAATAATAATAATAATAATACAAATATTTCATTATTATAGTTATTTTAATAAATATATAAATAAAAATGGTTAGATAATAAAATATTTTTGTAATTTAAGTATTTTACTCATTTAAATAAATATTTAATAATAATTAATAATAATATTATTGCATGGTTTTATTTATTTTTTACTTATTGTTTATAATCATTTTGTAAATAATAGAAACACTACTGTATTAGAACAATATTTAATTTATTATTATTATGATTTAATTATTAATAATGGTTATTTAACAACAACAAGCAATTTTATACAGTTAATTTTGGGAAATAACCCAAGTCTTTTCTTATTTATTTTTTTATACATAGAAACATTGACAGATACAACAGCAAATAGAGAAGCACATGTGTGATTTGAATAGATAAGTGTGCAGGTAACAGTACATATGAGCGACTATCATACATGCAGCCTGCACTGGAAAAGCTCAATTACTAACAACCATGTGATAGCCATTTTCTCTACAGTCTTTGATCTCCATCCATGTTCCTTTGAGCTCCAATACAAACGTGAACGCAAGGCTGAGCTTGACTGAGGACAATGCAGGAGTGTGCGTATACCGTGTATTTTGTCAAGAAGACTCAAAGAGGATTCCTTGAGTAAAGAAATAACCTTGTGTGAAGTGTTTACAGGGCTGAGATAGATTAAGAAGCGCAGGAAAGTGTCTTACTCAGCACAGCGCACTCTTCAAAGCGGGACGCAAATCGAATTAACAAGTCAAATGCAGTCGGCGTTCCAGTCACATGATGGAGAACATGAACAGACTCTGACATGCAAAGCGGGGCTGAAACTCTGGACCAAGGCCAAGGGACACTTAAAAGCATCTACTCTGGACCAAACTGACTCCAGAATGAGAGAATTATGGGAAATGAAGTTTTGCTGCACAAGCCTGTCACAAACCGAGCAGAATATTAATCAGTTGTCCTTCCTATCAACTCTTGAGTGAACAGATCGGTGGAATTCACGCCGTGGCAACATCAGACGGTGACTGCGGAAATGGCTCTGACAGGCTGAGTTGTAATAAGGTCCATTCCATTAACAGCGTGTGTCAGGGCTAATTAAAGGCATCATTAGTCAACTAATGCGAGAGAGGGAAGGACAGCTTTCCGACTCCCCTCACCTGTTTACACTGCGTCTGAGAGTTTGTTAAAAGGTGGGCAGAATAAAGCCTGACGGATGATGAAAGTAAATCTTATGAATAAGGTGAATCTTATGAGTATGTCTGTCTATCCATCCATCAGCGGCTGAAGTCGACTTACTCTTGTTCATTCTGATTAATGTAACCTTCCTTTTTCTCTTCAACACGCACGCTATGAATAATGCAGCCTTCTTTTCTGCCATTTCTCCATATACATGATCCGGATAAATTCTTGCTGATAGCACAGAGCACAGCACACCCATTTGTGTACCTTACTTCATCAGTTTACGTTTATGCAGGGGAAAAACGAGGACATAAAGGCCATTTCCCATGAAGGTTACAACAGCATATGTGGAAGTGGCAACATTGTGCTTTTTTTCTTGATGGATTAAATCAAGAGCAAGCTCAAACTGAACCATATGAATATATATAAACCATATATATATATATATATATATACCAGGGGCGGTTCTAGGATTTTCATTTTAGGGGGGCTTAGCCCCCAGTGAGGGTATTTTAGGGTCCAAATTGCGCTATTAACTAGTAGCTTACTAACATATATATCCATAGGATGGCTGTTTAGTAATACTTATAAAGTAATACTTATAAAGCTCCCCCGAGAAAATGTTTATTTCTCTGATCTACATATGTGTATTTTAAGATGTTCTGAAGGCCAAAAAAAAGATAGCAATAGCTTGAAAACCATGTCATTGGGCAGTAGATTATTTGTCTTTCTTATCTCCACATCTCTCTTTTTTCTCTGTTTTTATCTTGCCCAGTCTCTTCCCCTCCTAACGCTGAGCTTTAACTGATAGTTTTTTCCATTTTCGTCAGAGAAGAAAGTAAATATGGTTTACATATTAACATACTGATATTTATATGTTTTATGAATACTTTTCTTGGATACACGTTAATTTACTGTTTATTAAAGTTTATTAAATTAATTCACAAAATAAACACATTCATTACTAATCGTATGCCCAATACAGGCTGAAATAGCTGAGCTTTTTTATTTATTTACTGAAGGCTACAAATGGAATAATATTAATTTACAATATGTACACATTCATTATTAATCTTATGCCTAATCTGAAGAAAACGGTTTTGTTAATATTTCTTGTTTGTTATTTACATGAATCACATTGGCCTGTTTTCAATTCAAATGGGTGAAATTAGACAAAAGTGTAGGCTATTCATTTGCCTGAATATTTTTGTCTTTGTTTAACATTTCTGACTTAAAGAAGCAGAGTCTTAGCTTACATTTCTCTCACTTAAAGGGTTAGTTCACCCAAAAATGAAAATTCTGTCATTAATTACTCACCCTCACGTCGTTCGAGACCCGTAAGACCTCCGTTCATATTCGGAACACAAATGAAGATATTTTTGTTGAAAGCTGATGGCTGAGAAAGGCTTCAGATAGGCCTCCATTGGCATTCAGTACATTTACACTCCCAAGACGGATAAAAGGCACTCAAAACATCGTTACAAAGTCCATCTCACCACAGTGACTCTACAATAATCTTACGATGCGACGACAATAGTTTTTGTGCGCAAAAAAAATCAAAATAACACCGTTTTCCAACTTGTTACTGCCTTCCGTGTGTGCCTCCACGACGCATGCGCGAGAATATGACGCAGATCCGGCGTTCGGACAGATGACCCAGAAGTGATTTGTTTACAATCAGAGGAAGACGCGCGTATCTCAGCTGTTGGATTCTACATTGATCGTGCTTTAGGTCTCGGCGTAGTTCTCAAAATGGGGCTTAAGTGTGCATTTCATGGATTCCCGAACGCCGGCGCTACGTCATATTCTCGCGCATGCGTCGTGGAGGCACACGCGGAAGGCAATAACAAGCTGGATAAAGGTGTTATTTTGATTTTTTTTTGCGCACAAAAACTATTGTCGTCGCATCGTAAGATTATTGTAGAGTCACTGTGGTGAGAAGGACTTTGTAACGACATTTTAAGTGCCTTTTATCGGTCTTGGGAGTATAAGTGTACTGAATGCCAATGGAGGCCTATCTGAAGCCTTTCTGAGCCATCAGCTTTCAACAAAAATATCTTCATTTGTGTTCCGAATATGAACGGAGGTCTTACGGGTCTCGAACGACATAAGGGTGAGTAATTAATGACAGAATTTTCATTTTTGGGTGAACTAACCCTTTAACGTCGAGTCGTGCTGCTAAAATTCGCGTTTAGCCTCAGTAGATTCTGTGTGAGCATAGAGCCCGCCTACTCTGATTTGATTGGTTTTCTCAAATATTTTGACATTGACGAGCGGTGACAGACCAATGAGGCTCAGATGAACGCACACATCTCTGCTTCTGACATGCGCTCTGTTCGGCGCCGTTGCGGATTGAAGAACACGCAGACTAAAAGACGGGTAGAAGCCGAAGCCTCCCGCCAGTTTCATATGCTTTAAAGGTTAATCACACTTTTTTTAGGGGGGCTGGGGCAGAAGTTAAGGGGGGCTGAAGCCCCCCTAAAAAGGGCCTAGAACCGCCCCTGACATATACCAAGTGGCAACCTCCTGCAGTTTCTCTTGAAGCCAATACAGGAGTGACTTAAACTGCAATTCATCGATTGGCCACTAGAGACAGGCTCCCGAAGGAGCAGAATCTCATTGAGCTCCATGTTAAAATGCCCAACTTCACAACAGAAAACACATGTTTACAGCCTGGAACATGACAACTGTGAGGGGGGTGAATTATTTTATAACTCATTTGTTTACATTATATAATGCCTTAAAGTTCCGCATAATTAAGGGCATGGCCACTTTGACAGGTGGATTGCCATTTGTCTGCTGTCTGTTAGTCTCAGCTCCAGCCACGTGCCCATTTTCTGTTATCCGGGAGTGACGTGTGCTGACGAGATGGCAACGGCCGGGTTTGAGGCTTCAAAAACTCTCTTCAGAAACCTATGGGTCACTTCACGCACACTACGTCCATATTTTTTTACAGTTTATGTTACAGTCACAAGTTACTAGCCTATATAAGTAACTATTTTTAATGTTTTAGAAAGAAGTCTCTTCTGCTCATCAAGCCTGCATTTATTTGATCAAAAATACAGAAAAAAAAACTGTAATACTGTGAAATATTAATACAATTTAAAATAATGTTTTTCTATTTTAATATACTTTAAAATAGAATTTATTTCTGTGATGCAAAGCTGAATTTTTCTTCAGCATCATTACTGCAGACTTCAGCGTCACATGATCCTTCAGAAATCATTCTAATATGATGATTTATTATCAAAAAGTTGTGCTTTTTTTTGTGCAACCTATGATACTTTTTTCAGGATTCATTAATGAATATTCAAAATAGAAATCTTTTCAAACAAAATAAATCTTTTCTATACTTTTTATTATTAATTTAACACACCCTTGCTAAATAAAATAATTGATTTCTTTCAAAAAAAGAAAAAAAATACTGACCCCAAACTTTTGAACGGTAGTGTATATTGTAACAAAATATTTATATTTTAAATAAATACTGTTCTATTTTTTCTTCATCAAAGAATCCTAAACAAAGTATCACATTATAATAAATCATCATATTAGAATGAAGGATCATGTGACACTGAAGACTGGAGTAATGGCTGAGGAAAATTCAGCTTTGCATCACAGAAATAAATTATATTTTAAAGCATATTAAGATAGAAAACCATTATTTTTAATTGTAATAATATTTCACAATATTACTGTTGTTTTCTGCATTTTTGATCATATAAACGCAGGCTTGATGAGCATGAGACACACACACACACACACACATATAGATAAAATAATATAAATATATATATATATATATATATATAATATAAATTTGTCTCTCATGGAGTTGTCATTGCTTGACCCTCTGTAATTTCATAGCGGGACCAGCTGAAAGCGTTATAGGTGGAAAAATTCTAATAGGGAGAAAATGGCTGTCATTTTATTTAACTCTTCACATTCCAACACAAACAGAATAGACAGATATGAAGGATTTATTTCCTTAAAAAGATTTAGATGTTTATCGTCAAATTAATGAATTTCTTGATAGTTCCACAAAATTAGAACGGATGACTGATGATATACAGTATGTATCTGGGTATTGACAAATGTCAAGATTTGATTTCAATTCACAACGAAATATGAACAGGAAAAACCTCAACTGTCATACCAGCCAGCTTTTATCAGTTATCAGTTCAACCCTAATAATAAGCTCTTTACTGCATTTCACACCATAGCCTAATGCAAACTCTGACCTTTGCTCAGCATCGACCTTTAGAGGGGAATATATCAAATCTGCATTTTTACAGCGAGTGCCATTTTGCCCTGTTTTGCAACGGCAACAAAAAAAACTCAAAGCTGTAATTTTGTCACAGTATGGGGTTAATCACACCATGGTGTATGATTGAGTTCAGCGGACTGTTTCACTGTTGCTGCCTTCCTCTCTTTGCATCCCTCCCTCTCACCCCCATCACTCTCGCTTCTCGCAGTGTGCATGAAAATGAAATGCTGCCTCATAAACTGCGAGTTAGTGACAAATGGTATTCATAAATAAAGCCAGAGATACAGGCTGCGAATGGTAATGTGGCCACTAAACATCTGTGAGGCTCGGCAATAGCAAAAGCGTCCAGACCAGAGATCCAGGGAGGGGATAAACAAAGGGATGCAATCTGATTACATCCATAGTAAAAGCTTGAGTAAACTCACTGCCGGCCTTCCGACAGGTTTTGGTCTGAACGCTGCTGTTGACGGGATGTGTAGTCGCAAATAACAGAAGGTCAATCCGGTTTTGTCCAGGCTCCTGAAGAAAGATAAAACCACTGACCTTCAGGGACATTGATCTGAGGGATCTTCAACATGGGTGGGAGTTTATTAGAAGGACGTGAGTATTCTGGGTTTGTCCTTATGAAACTGAACCAGTAGAGCAAAGCACTAGCTAGCAACATAAAGGTTATGGGTTTGATTCCCAGGGAATGCATAAACTGCTAAATTGCCAATGTTAAATCAAAATTTTTGTACAAACCACTGGTTTTAAATACAGTTCATTTAGGCATCCCAAATCTATAATGTACAGTATGAAATATTTATATTCGTTATGAGGTTTTCATAAATAGAGATAATTTAACAGTGTTAATACATTTTTAGTGATTTTAAAGATATCTAAAAGATATAAATAAAAAACATATTACATTTCTATTATAAATAAATACAGTAAATTCTGAATAAATGTAAAAAGTAAACCTAAAAATAACTTTCATAAAATAAATCAAACAAATAAAACATTAAAATTAAACTAAAAGTTCATTTAAATCAATAAAGTGAATTTAGGCATCAAGATATCAATGTACAGTATGAAAAAAAAAAGGATTTTTTTTTTATATATATATATATATATATATATATATATATATATATATATATATATATATATATATATATATATATATATATATATATATATATATATATATATATATATATATATATATATATATATAGACATTTTCTAGAGATTAAATTTAAAAGTGTTAATAAATTATTAGTGATGGCTCATATTAAAATTAAAAAAATTTAAACTTTAAAAATTCATTCAATTTATTATAGTCATTAATTAATAATTTATATTATTAATAATTTATATTATTATTATAACTATTTAATAAAAATAAACCCTAACATAACCATATTAAAATTATATTATAAATATAGTAAATTCCAAATAAATGTAAAAAGTAAAAAATAAATTTCATAAATTACATAAAATAAATCAAACAAATAAAACATTTAAAATAACACAAAGTTTGTTTAAATCAATAAAGTGAATTTAGGCATGAAGATATCAATGTACAGTATGAAAAAAATATATTATATTTAACAGTGTTAATAAATTATTGGTGATGGATTATATTAAAATTAAAATGTAAATTAAATTAATAATAGTCAATTAATAATTTATATTATTTGATGATGTAATAAAAATAAACACTAAAAACAAAAGTCTACATCATTTTAAATGCTACAAGTAAATACAGTCATCACATTATAAATTAATGCAGTTTGAAAAATGGATATGATTCTATACTACAAATAAAATAAAAATGTTAAATATTTTAAATGTCATTATTGAAATAAAAGCAGTTCTGTGAAGATAAGCGTAACAAATTGTTTAAATGAATACATTGTTAGCTAACTGCGTGATTTGTACATTTCTGAAATACATAACTTGGACACAAGATGCATGCATTTTCTGTAAAGCTGCTTTGAAACGATGTGTATTGCGAAAAGCGCTATACAAATAAATGTGAATAAAAATGAGAGGAACTCAGAAAAACAGGCCTTCCTTCACATATGCTTAGTACAGTTTGACACGCCGCCTTGTGTGAATTGGGCCCAACAAATGAGCTGCCACAAAAGGGCATCAACAGATGTGTTCTTTCCACAGTGCATTTCACCCTGGAGCTCACGGGGCCTTCGCTCATCTCGTTAACGCCCTGAAATGACAGGCAGTACTGTACCTCAGCGCGTCCTAGAACTCTGAAAGCCGGTCGGTTCGGTCACAGCAACACCGGAGCTAAAAGCTCCAAGCAGAGTCTCCCGGAGGAACAGAGTGAGTCGCTCTGAAATCCGAGATGACAGCAAACAACATTAGTGCAAGCTGGACTGAGCGATGCAGCATGACAAGCTGGTGTGGAGGCACAGTGAGTGAGACAGGCGCGCTGTCTCCGAGAAGCTGCCGTCAGGCTCGCTCAGTCACTCTAGAACTTTCCGTGGTGGGCACACAGTGCGAAAGAGCCTCTGAAGTTTGTGCCGGGCCTCCCACTGGGTTCTAAGCCAGTCAGCGCCGATCTTGTGCCGGTCTGACAACAAAGCGGCTGTCGCCAGAGCCCCACCCGGGGCGAGCTGACCTACTTCTCGGATTTGACACCAGGAGGAGAGAGTATACAAGTGGCGTGATGCGCTATCAAAAGCCCAATCTGCTCCAAGTGGCGCTGTAGATGTTACTACAGGGATCCGAATCTGCTCCGTCAACTCATGTTGATGCAACATGTACAATGCAACATTAAAAGTCAAACTGGGGTCTGTGGAAAACGATTACATGATCTCGTGCTGTTCAGCTGCGGAAGATGAAATAAAGATGTTGACCATCGTTGTTGTGCTGAACAGAACATGAAATAACCTGCATAGCAAAATAAACAGGAAACTGAAGTCTTAAATGGCAATAATACTACAATTTTTATAGAATTTTTCCGCTTTGGTCCACTTATTATTGCACATTAAAAAAAGTTTGACAAATTATTTCATTATGGCTGATAATCGATAACATATATTAAAATTCACAAAAGGTAAAAATGTCAAATAAAATACTGAAAGCTAAAATCAATTGTTTTAAGTGCTACGAATAAAATTAGGCATCATAACATTATAATGTACAGTATTTAAAAAAAATTAATTTCAAGCCATTCTGTGAAAGTCTATGAGAAATTATTCTGAGTTGAATTCATATTACTAAAAATCACACATTAATTTCACATCTTGTATGAAAAACTGATGATTATGTAATGGGGGGTAACCATATTAAAACTATGCCTGACACCGATATTTTCATCATGAAAATATTAAACCGATAAATGGCCGATATTGAAATTCGACTATATTTTCTGTAAATTAATTAAAAATAAAACAATAAAAAAATACAATGAATTATTTTAAGAGCTAAAGTGAATTCAAGCATCTTTACAACATTATAATGTACATTACACAAAATAATACATTTCCTAAAAATAACAACTCTAATATTAGCCAATGACCAACATTTAATATACTTTAAAATATCAGATATTATATGAATAATTAAATTATAAAATTGTAAAATATAAAATAGAACTTGCAGTATAAAAAAATGCATATTCATTTCAAGACTTCCTGTGAAAGTCTGCGAGAAATGAGTCTGAGTTGAATTTATATTATTAAATCACAAATGAATCACAAATGTTCTATATCAGGGGTCGGGAACCTTTTTTGACCAAAATTCTCTCATTTTTGGTTAAAGGGGTGGTAAAACACATTCTTTTGAAGGCTTGACTGTGTTTGTGGGGTGCACTGTAACATGTGTTCATGCTTCGTTTGAAAAAAAATTGCCTTATTTTTCATATATTTGACCTTTATTCTACACTGCTCTGTCCCTCCTTGTAAAACGGTCTGATGCTTTCCGGGTTGTATGAAGCCAGTCCCTCAAAAATACGCAGTGGGCTCTGATTGGTTAGCTGGCCTAGTGTGTTCTGATTCGCTAACCGCAGTGCACGGTTGTCGGAAACGTCACGCCCCTTACCTTACCGGAGGCTGTGCTTTGGTCGGCGTCAATAAAACCATATGAGAACATTTGAGTGAAGATGATCGAGCAGAACCTGTTCAGTCCTCAAGTGTAAAGACTGCGGATCTATAATGATCGCTACTGAATGGCACTGTTACTTTTGTATTTTTAGAACGATTATAGCCAAATATCTGTCGCAAGAACTATTAACCCAAAACGAACACTAAGCACTGGCTTTACTAGTAAGTTAGCCAAATCACACACAGAACCATGTTTAGCATGCCTGTAGATAAACAATACATAAAAGCTCTAATCAAAGAATCATTTACACTAATGCCAGGTTCGCTGTTGAGATTTTAACGTTAGTGTTTGTAACGATAGGTGTTCGTCGGATAACGTTAAGTATGAATGAGCATTTAACAGACTGGTTTGCAGAACAGCGTTGTCATCTGTTTACTTCCTTGCTACAACCTATTACAGGAAAACACATCGATGAAAAATAAATCAGACTTACAGGTTGTGGCCCGTGAACAGCTTCTGTTTGTAAATCCAGCTTTCATGTCAAGCCGTTGTGCATATCCTGTATTGAACTCGCGAAGTTTGTGGAAGTTTGTGTTGTCCTCCGTGAAATGTGCAGCGCGCGCGTCGTGCATCCACGCACCGGCAGTGTTTTTTTCACGCAGCTAACGTTGTGCAAATCCGGCATTGAAATCGCGAAGACGGTGGATGTTTTCCTCTGTTAGATGTGCTGCAGAGAGCCCTGCGCGCCTGATTCCCAGCTGACTCAAACACACGTGCATATAACATGCTGTATGTTAAACGCTCTGCAACGCACCCCCGTCCCAAGGAAGGCTGAACAGAGCAAGTACCCCAGACCTGCAATCCAGATGGAAATAACAGCGTTTCCTCGGCATCGCGGCAACAACACTCCAGCCTACTATACCACAACAGCGCCGCGATACAAAATGGCCTCACCCTCCCTTATTTAATATTCTCGGAGGAGGGGTTTATGTAAATATTGAGCCTGTTGATGTCACCAACCCTGGAGGAATGTCTGTAGTCGCCTACTGGCCGTTTGCTGTAGTTCTTAGAAACTGATTTCTTTAAAAGCAAATATCTCCCTTTGCTTTAAACTTTGAACGTTGTAACTTTGCAGATGTTGTTTATGCTAAAGCAGCAACATTACACGCTAGCTAAAGTTAGAATAGTGAAATCGTGGTTTACCACCCCTTTAATGCATTTTTCCAAAAAGAGCCACAGTAAAAAATAATATAAAATTATTATGAAAAAAAAAGCTTTTTTCCCAATAAAATTCCAACAATAGTAATTATAAGGTCCATAATTAAAAACAAAAAAATGTGCAGCAAACAATAAATAAGTTGCAATATGGAATTAATTGTGCAGGGCTTTCACTGTGAGGTTGAGTTATAAAACACATCTACTGTGTTTATGTGAATACTCGACTTGGCATTTTGAAATATTTCTGTGTTTATTTGGCCGTTTAGGCGTGCAACCGAAGACAAAGGCAACTATTGTCAGTAATACAGTTGTCTTTCGCAAATTATCTCGGTTTTATTATTTATTTTCGTCAACTGAAATCTGCGTGGATTATCATAAATACGACACATTTATTTATCACAAGGGTCTCTGCGGCCAAAGCTAAAGTACCAGCGGGTGAAATGTTTCTTTCCACAGCAGAGCACCAGTTTCAATAAAAGGATATATTAAAGTTTATATAGCCTTCTTTTACATTTTCGCTGCTGTTCTAAAAATGGTTTTTGGTTACCTTAAACAATTACAGCTGCTTGAATCCCAGGGCAGGAGCTGTAGGTTACCACAGAAACGCAAGTGGTTAGTTAATTGCTGTCGCCTCTCATCACATTCGCCCAATAGCCTACAACTTTTCATTAACTTCGGTAGGCTGTACAACAAGGGAATTATTTCTAAAGAGAGCAGATCTCTGTTGATGTGTCTAATTTTTTTATCTATTATTTGTTGGTAAAGGGTGAGAGACCTGGCGATTATTTTTGATAAAGAGCCAGGTGTGGCTCGCGAGGTTCCCGACCACTGTTCTATATGAAAAACCTATATTAAAACTCTGCCTGACACCGATATTTTCGTTATGAAAATATTAAACCGATAAATGGCCGATACTAAACCAATAAATCGCCAATATTAAAATTCTACAATATCGTGTCAATTATTTAAAAATAAAACGCTAAAAGTGAATTCAGGCATCATCACAACATAATACATTTCCTAAAAATAACAACTCTAAAATAATATCGGTCAAAATATCGTGTATCCTTTCTTATAATGTCAACCAAGATGACTCCTTTTTACAGCTTAGTTTCTACAATTCTTCTAGGTGGACATAAAAAGTAGCTTTGCGACGAGAACGTTGTATGTCTACATAGAGAAAATCCTCTTTTGTATGATAAAGTACATCCCCTGACCCCTTTAACCTTCCTGCAATGAACCTCGGAGTGGCGGAGGTTAAAATTAGAAGCGAAGGAAAAGGCGAGGCAGAAAAATCGCAGGTGATTGACAGTAGGAATATTACCTCCTCTATTCCTTCCCTGCCTGGAATCGGCGCAGTTCAAAGGGGGCCGTAATTGAAATTGACAAACTGCAGCATTAGCCTGATCACAACAGCCAACCTTGCAGCAGCAAAATAAAAGGTGCCTGAGAGGAGGAAGAGAAAGCGAGAAAGAAAGCGAGGAAGGAGAGCTGAAGTGTTCTCTATGCTTCGCAAGCACCAAGACAGATTAATCTTGTTCATGCATAATGCATGCCAGCGCAGTGTGTGATCGCATTGACGGCCGGTTATTAACTGTGTCACAGTGCGAAAACACACGCGAATCAACAGACCTCACATGCATATACAATCCGCGGCTAAACTACTGCAAAAGACCGAAGACTTTGTGCAAAAGGCGATTAAGAAAAAACTGCAATCATCAAAAGCTCGGGACTGACTGGTAAATTGCAGCTCGAGGCGTACACTAACTTGAGTTTTAAACTGCAGTATTGTTTACTTGATGCAAATCTGAATGTCATTCATACTCATTTTCTGGATTACGAGTTTCACAACTTTCATCAAATGTTGAGACTGTGTCACCAAGTTCATTAAAAACCAGAGAGCCCGCGGAGCTCCGTTCTGTCATGGCTCTTCGAGGATTTCTCGGTCTCCCGAGGGCCTGCAACATCTGGTCCTCGGGACAGACTGTTAACTCGTCTGTCAGCGTGCCGTCACTGCTCTTTTAATTGCCGATGCTGTGTTGCATGCTAATTCATTGGGCACGCTAATGATCTAATTCGAAAGAACACTTGCAATAGCTATGGATACAGCGACTACAATTGTCACAAAATCATTGATATCAATACAAGTGAGATTTTAAAGTCTCCCTGTAGTCAATACTTTTACCCCTTAAAACGCATCTTTGAGCAACAAAATTACATATTTAAACATTTTTCATGTGGAAAAAAATCGTTATGCCTTAAAATGGCTTGAATGTTACTCTTCATTTGGTATACACGGATCCATGAATATGCTATTTAGCCCCGCCTCAACTCACTAAAGCCCACCCACACATTGAAGTGATTGGTTATGAGGTGGTTTGTGACGTCAGAAACCCCAGCGATTTCAAACCGCATTCTTTTTTTTCCACTGCAGTTAAGGAGAAAATACTCAGCAATGGTGTTGACTTATGACTTTGCTCATGGTTTATCTTAAAGAATATTAAAAATACCACATAGACATATAAATAACATTAAAAACTTGATTTTCACCACAGGGGGACTTTAATAGTATAGATACTAATTTAAATATCACAACAAAAACAAGCATGTATCAAATACTGAATTAAATATTAATACAAATATTTTTTATTTGAATTAAATCAATGGCATGTAAAGCCCCGTTTCCACCGAAATACAATTTGTACCAGGAACTTTTTTTTACAGGAACCTTTTTCCCCCCCAGACCTGCTACTGTCTGCGTTTCCACTGCGGTCTAAAGTACCGTGAAGATTAGGCAAATTAGTCCGGACAGTAATCACTTTTGCGCGATACTGTCTGCAACAATAACAAGTATGGAGGAGATTCAAGTAGCGCTGCTTTTGCTGGTTATGTATTGGTTTACTAAATAAGTCATTAACAAAACGGGGGAAAAGAGACAAGCACTGACACTAAAGCGTATTCTGAAAGCTCGTAAAGCTAGATTTAAAATAAGACACCGTATGTTATTATCAGCTATTACGGACATTGACCGTGAGATGGCTGAGATGAACGCACGCCATTGGACAGAAAGAGCGAGACTGATATTTACTGAACGCAGAATGAACCTCGCAAGACTTTTAAAAATGCCGGTTGAAATAAAATGCTGCGTGAGCTCAACCGATCAGCATGTTCAGCGCCCAAGTCCCACCCCCAAAAGTTCCCGAACTTTGAAAAAGTACTACCTTGCGAGCAGGGCCGTTCGGAGGGGGAAATATTTACCCGGAACTTCATTTAGACCCTGGTTCCTGCGGTCGAAACACACCGAGTAACACCCCAAAGTTCCTAGTTCCTGGGGAAAGTTCCTGCGGTGGAAACGCGGCTTAAAACAGTTTTTCAGAGTAATTATTTAAAGGGTAACTAAACCCTAAAACAACTTTTTTAGTTAATGATCTGCAAGACTGGGGCTTTATTAGTGCTGTTCATTGATTCAAGTAAATGTTTTGACATTTGGGTATAAAGTGTTTTAATTCTACAATATATGGTGTAAAACCGTCTGAGTGCTGTCTTCTTAAGGTTGAACGGTGGCTACTCAGTTGAATTTTCTTATTGGACGTTGTTTGCCAGCGTGACGTATGTTGGCTCTTCCAACGGCTCACTACCCAAGCCCCCCAAGCTCACCACGCCCGAATCAATCCGCCACTGTGGGTCTCAGGTCCGATACGATTTATAACCGATAACTGATATATTAGCTGATATTAGACATCAATCTACAGTATTTATTTCTTATAAGAGCAATATGGATAACATTAAAAAGTCATTTATCGGGTGATATACATATGACAACAGATATAGAGCATTTCTAAAGAAAAGGGTAACAAAATATTAGAACTGTAGAAAGGTTAGAGATTAGAAAGTAGCTCTCTTTTTCTTGGCAATACTATTGTTCAAATAATTTCACCAAAAATAAATAAGACAGTGGGCTGCCTAATACACAGACTGCTTGTTTGCATTTACTAAATGCCTTAGTAATACTCTGTACTACTGATACTGCAGAAAATTACAGCTTCTTTATTTCAGTATGGACTTAACAATACTTTCAACATCTCTAAGAGCCACCATGTAGGTTTTCAGTTGTGAAGCCTCGCTCAATGGTGGCTATATTTGTCTTTTCACCTGGGGACAGCGGATGTTCTTTACCTATCCATTTGTGATGTGAGTGCCTAGATGGAAGGTGCCCTTTATGCTTTGGGCCAGTTTCCTCTTTAGAAAACTTAAACTTCACTATTATGGAAGAAAAAGGCCACGCAGGTCACCAACCAGTGAAAAAGGGACGGCAACTCTGCATGACCCTTCAAGACATCCCAAAGCAATCTGAAGAAACTGAAGTAGGTGGATGTAGGCAGCACTTCACACATGGGAAATGAAGGGAACATGTAGTGGATGTAAAACGAACCCAGATGACCTTTGAGAAACCAATAACTTAGATACAGGATGTGTCCCAAACGGCATGCTTGATGTGCACTTGTGGTCTTCCGATGGCCACGCGTCCCATTTGACACTTTAGGTTTCGTGAGGATGCTATGGACCGTCAACAAACACCAAAAAAGGACCACAAGGGCTAAGGACGACATTTGGGACAGGATTTCAGAAGTACAAGCTCCAGACACCTGGGAATTTAGAGAACCGCAAGGCACCGATCGAAGTTATTAGGAGGGAAGGCAGCATTTCAACTCCTCAAGATGGCATAAGGATATTATAAGCAGAGAAATTTCTATTTTAAAGGCTATTATTTTTCAGCCTAAAAAAGGATACTCTCAAAAGTCTTAAGTTGCCATAGCTACAAGACTTGAAGTCTTGAGGGCTGGCGGGGAAAAAAAACCTTGAGAGCTAGTGACAGGAACTCTCGTCTTGTCGATACTTTATTTAAATGAACAACTAATCCTACATTTACACAAAGAAGCAAAGGTAGAATCGGTTTCCAAAGGGGAAAGTACAGACCCAGAAGATTCACCTCGGGTCAAGTAGATTAAACTATGACAGATCTGGCCGAACCCACAGAGATGATTGGAAATAAGAGCGTCGTCTCAGAGGGGAATAGGGCTTTTCATACAGTCGGTGATGAATTAAAGGGCTGTGAGTGGAGCCTGGCTGATAAGGGAACAGTGGTGTCGAAACAATCCTTCATTGTTCTTGGTGACCTGCTTTTCCTCACAAGGTGTCAAGTCCACGATTTGACTCAATCTGTCTCGCTCCTTCAACCCAAACCTGTGTGACAAAGGGGCAACCTTTAGGGAAAAGGCACAACGACAATCTTTTTTTCTCTCCACACGACCAATTTCACTCACTACTCGCACGCTTCGGAACAGTAACCTTCTGGCTACCAGTCCTAAGCCTTATAGGGATAGTTCAGCCTTTAAAAATGAGAAATGTTGTCATTCCAAACCTGTAGGACATATTTTCTTCTGCGAAACATAAAGGTACTTTGAATGTTTTAACAGTTTTTGTCCATACAATGAAAGTCAATGGGGTCCAGTTTAAAAAATATATTTTCTTTTGTGTTGCACAGAAGACAAAAAGTCATACAGGTTTGGAACGACATGCGGGTAAGTAAATGATGACAAAATGCACTTTATGCACAAAGTGCACTAGCTTTGCTCTTGGGTATAGCTAATGGGGATCCGAATAAATAAACAAAAACACTATACCATTTACAGAGAAATAAAAAGCTTCAACTGTTGAAACATTCACATTTACTTCTCTAATGCTGCGTTCCAGGCAGGTTTTTGAGCCCTAAGTTACAACTTTAAACTACCACTCACGACTTTATAGCGTTCCAGGCAAAGTCACGGCAAACTGCCTGCGCCCAAGGAATTGTGTGGTAGCTAGATGTAAACACAGCATGGCGGACCGTACGGGGTGTATGCTCATTTACAATCATTTCTATCGCCAAAGGTGCTTACTCCTTGCTTATTTGAGCGGAAGGGAGGAGAAAAACAGCGCATACAGCAAAAAAAGCTGTTATACCTTTTATAGCCACTTTTATTTGTATATTTGTTTCATAAACACTGCATCCGTAGGGGCTGCCATTGTTGTTTCGCGGGCTATGTGACGTCAGATCTCGTAACTGGGAGTACATCGATCTAGTACGAGTTCACGGGTGGGAAGTCACGGGTTTGACTGCCGTTCCAGTGCACTTTCACGGGTAGAAGGTCGGAAAAACACGGGTTACGGGTTGCCTGGAACGCGGCATAATGTCACCTGCTTCCGAATTAAACAGGACATTTAAAGTGTTCAAATCATGAAATATCGAAGAGAGAATTCGAGCAAAATTGATGAAAGTATTTTTTCTTTGGAATAACATTTTGTCAACAAAATTACTGGTAAAAATTATTAACCGTTTCTTTTTGTCAACAGTAATGAAGACGAGAGGAAAATTATACATCATGGTAATAAGAGATTTTAACTAAAATATGATGGGGGGGGATAAATTGTCAAATGGCACAAAATAGTATGATTTCTAAAGAAAAAAATATAAATACTAAAATGTTAATTTCTTCACTAACATTAGTGACTCTGACTAAAATTAGTAATTTAATTTAAATGTAATAACATTTCAGTATTTTTTTACGTGTGCGTGTGTGTGTGTGTGTGTGTGTGTGTGACATAATGTTATGCCTGATCATAACATTATGACCACTGACAGGTGAAGTGAATAACACTGATTACCTCTTCATCACAGCACCTGTTCGTGGGTGGGATATATTAGGCAGCAAGTGAAACATTTTTCATCCAAAGTTGAAGTGTTAGAAGTAGGAAAAATGGGCAAGCGTAAGGATTTGAGCGAGTCTTACAAGGGCCAAATTGTGTTGGCTAGATGACCGGGTCAGAGCATCTCCAAAACTGCAGCTCGTGTGGGGTGTTCCCAGGCTGCAGTGGTCAGTATCTATCAAAAGTGCTACAAGGAAGAAGGCAAGCTGGCGGAGGCAGTGTGATGCTTCGGGAAATGTTCTGCTGGGAAACCTTGGGTCCTGCCATCCATGTGGATGTCACTTTGACACGTACCACCTACCTAAGCATTGTTGCAGACCATGTAAACCCTTTCAAGGAAACAGTATTCCCTGGGGGCTGTGGCTTCTTTCAGCAGATAATGTGCCCTGCCACAACGCAAAAATGGTTCAGGAATGGTTTGAGGAGCACAACAATGAGTTTGAGGTCTAGTGGAGTCCATGCCTCAACGGGTCATGACTGTTTTGGCAGCAAAAGGGGGACCAACACAATATTAGGAAGGTGGTCATAATGTTATGCCTGATCAGTGTGTGGGAACAAAATGGACTAACACAAAATGGTCTAAATAGAAAACAAAAAGGTGACAAATCATTCATAATAAGACCTGTAATGTGTAAACTAAGGTCAAGGCCAATTTTGATTTCATATCTCAATAAGAGCTTGAACACTGAAACGGCAGGTTGGATGAGTGGCAAAAAAGTGCTTGGAAAGTGAAGGCATTTGTAAATGGCTGTTCAGAGGCAGCCTGCCAGCGCGTGGCAGGAGACGAGTCCTGAGAGAAAGGTGGAGAACGAGAGATAGAGAGCAAAGGTTTGCGCAAATGAGAGAAAATTCAAGGGGAGAGAAACAAAAAAAAGACAGAGGTCGGGGCCTAGTCTGGCTTGTCTGCGGAGACCTGCAGAGAGCGAATGCTGTCTCATTACCATCAGGGTCATTAGCTTCGGTCTGATCTCTCCGCAACACGCCAGCACAGCAACCCCCGAGAGAACATGTGAAAACACGCTCTCCAAAAGTGACACTTGTTCTGCCATTAAGTCATGAAGATCTCAAGAGTGCGAGAACAATTCCTCTGGGACACACGGTACACTCTCTCTCTGTCCTTCCCACTCCTCCCCTTATGCGTTTTCATACCCATTTGTTCACCCGCTAATGACATTAGCTGCCATTTCAGGCTCAGACACATGATCCCTTGGTGGTTTTGCACGGAAAACAATAGGGAGAGATGTGGTGCTAAGGGACGCGAACGGGCCTGTGGATGCACGTCGTCCCGCTCTCGACGATTTTAATTAATTTCCCATGATCAAAAGAGAAACATCGGTGGGGAAAATTTTCCTCGTGGTTTCCATGACAATGTAAGACGACTGTGTTCTCCCCTCCACAGCCGAGGATTTATTTGAAGAATTTGCAACCCGGAATTATTAATATTCAAATATGCCCAAAAATAGACTGGCACAGAACTAGACTTTTGATATTTAAGCGCCGGGATTCTGCAAGTGCTCAAGACATGGAAACAGTTCTCATTTTAGTATTAGCTCACACATGGGTCACAATAAAAATACATTTTAACAACATATATTTATGTTTTTTTTCCCTTGAAAATTTTATTTAAATATATAAAAAATGACTTAATCTTAGTCTAAAATGAGTTACAAATTGTACAAATTTTAATTAAAAAATTCAATTTATACATAAATATAATTTATTGTCTATAATTATTTGAGTGTCCACAAAAATTATATTATATATTTTTAATATATATAAATTCAATATACAATAATAGCAATCACATCATTGACCCACAAGTGTGCTGCACAGAATCTCCTTGCCAAAAATAGATGCTCTTCCGTTACCCTCCAACTCCACCTCCTCCTTTCTTATCGCTCACAGGAACATCTGGAGCTCTCTTGCCTCCACTGTGGCACCAGATGTTGTAATATTCTAGCAACAACCACCTGAAAGCCCCATAACCAAAGAGATGGGATAGGAAAGGGTGCCGCACGTGAGAACATTATGTCTAGGCACTCATTTTCAGATAAAATGAATCCACATCTCAAGGCAAGTCCAGAGCAGGAGGGGGTCCATCAATGTTCTCTCGGGAGGGCTGCTTAGCCGCCTGGGTGGCCGCTGTGGTGCTGCCGAATGAAGTCTGGTGTTACTCCAAGGACCCTCCTGGAGACGGAACGGATGTCTCGTGGTATTTCATTTAGAGCAAGATATCTGAAATCCCATGGAAAGCAACATGGTTTAGCATCACAGCAGAGGTTGCCTCACCTGAGAGAATGGGGGAAGAAAGTGTGAAGACATGCCAAGTTTGGAGCCTGCATGCTGGGGATGGCAGGTCTGCGTGAGCTGCCAGGACTGAACACCTGGGCTCACTCCTGAGGGAGCTGCAATGGCACTGGCATCAAGCCAGTGGGTATGAGCTAAATATATATTAGCCCTATAAACCAGGGCTCGACAATAATATTTCTGCTCGTTCAGATTTTTATTTGCCACGCCAACATTTTTTTTTTTACCATAAAAGTTTATTTTTTTGATTTAGAAATGCATTTTCATATTTACTAACATCTACATTATCCAGCTAGATAACATGTAGATGAAGAATAATATTATGATGTTCTTATAAGATCCCGTTCATCCCTTTAAAAAAATATATATCTGTGTTCCTCGCCCAAATAAAAAATGGCAAAAATGGACTTCTGCCCTTCCAATTCTGTAACCTTTACCAAGTTTTCAATCTGTGATTAATGCATTGAAAATGTTGGATAGCTGTAACAAAATGTACACTCTTCAAGATTACACTGAGATGGAAAACCATCTCAGCTTTGGAGACCATGGTCTTGATCCCAAAAAAAGAGAAGCTTCTCCCCCAACCTCTCAAAATTCCTCAGCTCCAGCATGTACAAACGGACAGATGGCGGTATTCTCGGATGGGCATGCGACCAGCCTAATAGTGAGGAGTGGACAGCTGTCAGTGAATGTTACCATCAACAGACCGCGGGCCATTCAGCTGCTCATGAGTGGGTCAGGGGCGGCGGGACGGAGTCGGAGAATCCTCAGACCTCGCGGCTATATCGCCAATCATCTGCTAAGTGTGGGATCTTTGCGCCGTATTGCATAATACATCAAAAACCATTAGGCAGATTCATTACAGATGAACAGATTAATCCAGATAGGGTTAACGAAGGGAAGAGTTTTTCTTAGGTTAATGCAACTGGGAACAGAGCCGTGAGCAAAACTAATATAGGAGGACCAGGGATGGCTGTAACACTGTCAGTTTAAGCACTTTTCAAATTTTAGTACAGGGATTGAAACACAGTCATACATGACCACCATCGTCAAGGTGGTCAAGGTTTAACACTTTCCCTGCCATTGGTGGATTTTTCCAGCAATCCAAAACAAGCAGTTTTCACTGTTATACGGTAGGTGGTGCTATTATGCATCTTCTGAAAGAGTACAGAATCTCCAGATCCAAAAACAGAAGATTGCTTACATTAAATATTATATAAATCACAGCTGTCTAACGTTACTGAATGAAATGTCAACCCAGGACGAGCTATAGGAGTGTGCAGTTTTGGGGGTGTTGGTGGACACAATCTACTCCATCTATGTTTTGATTAGTGTTCTGAATCCCATCCTTACCCACATTCAAGTGTAGGTAAAAAAAAACATGCATGAATCTAGATTTTTTTTTAAAGCAGAGGCTCTGTTCTTTCTTTTGATATATTGTAAGTTCAGATACTCCAACAACCAAATATTCTGGGGGCCAATGCCAGTCCTGCTCATACGCAAAGTATGCAAGTTGCATAGGGCCCCCGAACCACCAAGGGGCCCTTTTGCTCACGAAAGATGATTTCTAGGGCTGTGCGATTAATTTAATTTTACTTTCGTAAAATTATTATGAAAACATGATGCCATCTTTTGTTCCTTTCCTTTAAATGGATAGTTCACCCAAAAATGAAAATTCTGCCATCATTGGAAGAATGTTTGTAACCAAGCAGATCTCAGTCCACAAAGAATTTAAAATTTTGGGTGAACTATCCATTTAAAGCATTGTGCTGTCACCCTTTGTACGTAAAATCCAAATCAGTCAAATCATGTAAAGTGACTGTAATAATACACAGTTTCCCACCGGACTTGCTTGTTACAACAACAAAAAAAAAAGAAAAAAGTTAAAAACTTATTGAGCTGGAAAGGTGGCTTTCTGTGCACACGTTTTGAGAATGAGAGAAGTATTTGATACTTTGGGCTTCGGACGTGCTCTTAAACGGACAAAAACGCACAAAAATATGTCTATATGCCAATATAAACATGTCAATGTCCGTCTTGGGGAGTTTTAATTTAAACGCATTCACGCATTGTGTATTCGGTCTTAAAGTGACAGTAGCCTAAACATTCTGCAGCTGTTTAATGTTAATCAAACAACAAAAGAAAACAAGATAATTATGCACTGCTCTTCATTGAATTTCCTTAGTAAATTTAATAATCAATGTATATAATTCATCCGGTGAAGGCTATGCAGTGTTTTATCTTAACATTTAATTACTTTATAAAATGTCTGTATAGTAGGATATTATATTTAGTAGGCTAAATTGTTTAGTTAATTTGTATCTTTATTTCTATTGTGTTTGTCCAATTGTTTGTCATTTTCTTCTTTTTTTAAAAATGGTATTACTGTTTCAACTCCCTGTTGTTTGCTGACAGTGAAACCGCTCTTAAAAGTTTTGGTTAGGGGCCCAGAACCGGCACTGCTGGGGGCCATGGAAGTTTTGTAAAAATGCTAATAAAAAATGGGTTAATAAAAACATATGAAAAATATCTATAGTGTAACAACTCACCCTGGTAGTTGGGTAGGTTGTAAAAACAGGCAGCATCTTTATACTGTACATTAATTTTCATAGTTTAAAGTTGTAGATTGAATTCAAACAACTTTCATTTGTAGCAGATACATGTGGGAAAACAGAGTCAAATAGTGCAACAAAAAAAAAGAGACCTATTCATGGTGTCTCCTACTTTGTAGAATATAAAAAAAATAAAACAGTTTTGCTTCAGTAACAATTAATGTCACTGAAGTATTAGAGATCTTGGACGCAGCGCAAGACTACATTAAACAAATTTCCATTCCCAAAAGCACAATAACAAACATTCATAAACTGCCCTTTGTGGGGTTACAACCCACAACCTTTCAGTTACTACAACAGATCTAACCACTAACCTACACCACCCACAGCGTGACAAGTGCCTGGGAGTGTTTGGCATCTTTTTAAACTCTCACTTTACACCACAAGTACCGATATCCCACTTAGAGAACATGAAGAGAGAGAAGCTCTAATAAACAGCCATTAGGTCCAGAGACAATGGTGATTAGCATTGTGTCCAATGAGGTGCGTGAGTGCTTCACCTTTGATTAGCGACAGAAAGGGGCAGGTGTTCCTCCCGCTCACTGTCGTGCAACTCAGATCCTTTTGATGGAGGAGAATGCTTCTTGAAGCTGTGTGGCGGCACAGATTAATATTAAAAGGAATTCATAATATGGCACGCAGAGGATTTTCATAAATATTCACAGGCCTGGACGGTAAGCTCCACTCGGTTGTGTCCATGAATATGGATGAAAGACTGGCAGGGTGAACAAATGTCTTCAAGTATACGAGAAAAGAAGCAACTTCAAGAGAAATCACGAAATTGTTCGCTCTTATAGGCAAATGCTACTTAACATAAGACTCACCAGCAAACAAGCGTGATAGATGTGATTTTGAACACCAGTAGCTACATATTTAATATGAATGTATGTATATTATAGTGACGGAACGGCTGCCTCCCTCTTATTTTCATCGCCGCCCTTCATCAGGTTCCCAACTGGAGTGGGTGTGAGAGAGGAGGGGTGCTGTAACAACCAGGACTGGCGGCGCATGATGAGGCACACCTGAATCGAATGGAGCCTTGTCACCGCCACTGTTAAATGCCAATCGCGCCTCTCCTCGAGAGGCCGCTCTCTTTTTTGCATTTTGCATGCACGGTGGTGTCCTCACAGGCCAAGTAGGGGAGCGGGGAGGGATTCCTGTGCAGCCGGGCCGTGAGTTTCCAGACCCGTATGCCTGTGCAGGGATGCATTCGTTGCCGTCACGGCCCTTGGGAAGATAAGCCCCAGACTGAAGAGGAAAGTGCGTGCGGCCACCTTGACCAACCCATCTGAGCACAACCATCCCAGCACGTGCCCCAGCAAAACGTAGACACCTATTCATTTTGGATACTTATCTTCATGGACACTTTATTCCCTTTATTTGGGGGCATTTTATGATTTTTAATGTGAATAAGCACCTCTCCAAGGCTTGACGCCACACCCACGGTGTCTGTCGTTTGCTCCTCCCGCCACGCTGGTGGAGAAAGCGGGCAAGGTGGAGCATAGATAGCGCAAAAGTTTGTGAAATGCCAGACTGGGACAGAGAAACAGCTGAGATGGCCTCCCAACCACAATAGGGGAAAGTGTCCATGTCCCTATTCTGGCGGGGTGCGAGAGAGATCCGAGCGGAGAGGTATCCCCGACCCACCCACTGCACCGCATGGGGCCTGGCTGAGGAAGTGGGCGGCGGCCGTATGACAGGGATAACGCTTAGAACAAACAATGAATTAAACTACAAGCAACAGCACAAATAAATAAATAAACAGAGCTTTTCAGGTTTTTCAGGTAAAACAACATTGCATATCATCTTCACTGTATAAATTAAATAAAGATGAATCATTATTCAATTTACAAAAGCTATTCAGTCAAGTGGTTGATTTCCTTGTCTTTTGTTGCACAGACTAAGGAATATAAGGCTGCTGTCACTTTAAGACATAATGCACGGATACAGTACACTGATACTTATACACATCGACTTTTTACTTTGTTTTTACTATGTTTGCTAGGATACTCGCCAAGACAGGCATGTTGACATTTTTGTGTGAATTTGTCCATTCAAGCGCAAGACTTGAAAGAGAACTCAATATTTGCGCTGACTGAGATGTGAGTGCACGCACTAATCTTCTTACAGCGCGTGAGTTCTCTTTCACGTCTTCTTGCGCTTGAATGCTTAAATGGGTTTAAAACACCGATAGCAAAGTGTGCTGTTCAGGTTTCAGCCCTTGAACGAAGTTTATGGGGAAGCCAGAATGCATATCCATCAACAGAAACATACATTAGCATATCTGTTTTATGCATTGTTATTTTCAACAAACTATATTATAGATGCAAATGCGTCGTCAGATTTGAGATGAACCGTGGTGCAGTGTGTTTGCCAAGTCACAGTCTTAAAAGTAACACGACAGATTAACACAAAAGAAGCAGTGTACACTTTCACACGGATCATGAGGATAAAGCCTGTTTTGCTTTTAGCACCTAACCTCAAATCCTGGTCTGAAAGTGCAATAAAAAAGGTCAGGGGCATGACAGAGGCATGACCGGAGTGTGGTCTAAAAATACTCAATGGGGACCAGCGCTCAGTTATCCTCAGCTCAACCTGCACCAGCATCTCGCTGACATTAGGCTTTGTTGTGCAGGCTGCATCAGCAAGAGTCTCGAACAGACAGGAGCCATAATGAGACCCTGAAACCCATGAAGAACCACACAACAACAAACAACTTGTGGTCCTGCCTAATTTAATATAGGTGTACAAATTCTATTGTTATAAAAGTACACATTATTTCTAGGGCAGCGTACAAATATCTCAATATTTATCCTTAATTTTGAAAGATTCCATTCTCAATGGAGGTGTTTTCAGAGATAAAAAGTGTTTGTACAACAAAATATTGCCAAGAACTGTGTGTCTGTGTCAGTGCAAGCACTGACCATGAGCAGTGTCGTCCAATTAACACAAATTAATATACAACTCAATCAGCGTAGTCCGATTCACAAACAGTTGACTTTTGAGCCGGTCCACTTACTGTATAGAGAGAAGAAAAAAAAAAAAAGAAAAAAAACTTTGGTTTGGGGATAGTTGGGGCCCTGTTGTTAATTCTTACAATGTATATTTTTATAATGTTCTCTGTATAATTTACAGCATTAGCTGCGAGAAATTCTCTTTTACATGTAAAGCAAATTAAACCCATAACTGACATATATAAATTAATCTGAATGAAATCAAAACAAATTCAAATTAAATTGAGAGCTTGTGAAACTATTATAAATCAAATATAGAGCAAAAATAATACTATTGGGCATTTTATCGGTTATTTACACGTAAATATTTATCACAAATAAAAGATGATGTGCTAGAACTAAATATACATTAGGGCAGCCATAACTAATTGATAAAGCCGATTATTAGAGAAAATGAAAATAATCGGCAACGAACTTGATTATCGATTAGTCGCGTCTGCGTGCTGTGTCAGGGAAACCATCATCCAGTCACGTCGCTTCACAGTAGTGAATTACCCATTTCTATGGACAAAACGCATATGGAAAATAGCGGAGGACACAGAGTAAGCTGCTCCAGGTAAGCTGCATGGTCTGAAAAGTTATCCAAAACATACTTGCTATTTATTTATAAGCACTTCAAACAAAAGCATTAGTACATAAAGTCACACTTTATTTTACAGTGTAATAATATATTTATATACTGAGTAATAATAATAAACAACGTACTTACTATAAGGTTAGGGTAGGATTAGGGTTTGGTTGAGGGTTTAGTTGCATGTAATTATGCATAATTTACTATTATTACTATGATAAATACATGTAACATATGTAACATGGACACTGTAAAATAAAGTGTTACCGTGCATAACTTACATTTTATGGTTATATCCTTATCAGTAAATCATGTTATAAAGTCCTGCGAGCCCGTTCTGACAACAAGCGTCTTGTTAAACTTCACTGACTTCAATGAACGGGTGACCGGTCGCTGTATGCGCATCCAGACGGAGAGCAGTAGAATACGAGGGCAAAATTTCTGACTAAAATACACATTTTGTCAAAATATTTACCTAAAAGTGTAGGTTTAAAAATATACATGTACATAAGTAATCTTATTTATGAGAGCAGTAACAGTAAAGGCACTGTTGTTGGAATAGCCCATTAGTGTAACATAATTACTATGTTCAGACAAGTGCATGTGTTTTTCATTTTTCATTTTTAAAGGGATAATTCACCCAAAAATGAAAATTAGCCCATGATTTACTCACCCTCAAGTCATCCTAGGTGTACATGACTTTCTTCGGTAACACTTTACAATAAAGTTCATTAGTTAACTACATTAGTTAACATGAACCAATAATGAACTGCACTTTTAAAGCATTTATTCATCTTTGTTCATGTTAATTTCAACATTTACTAATGCAAGATTAAAATCTTATCATTAGTTAATGAACTGTGAACTAACATGAACAGCTGTATTTTTATTAACTAACGTTAACAAAGATTAACTAACGCTGAACAGAAGTGTTGTTCATGGTTAGTTCATGTTAACTAATACAACCTTATTGTAAAGTGTTACCCTTCTTCTTTCAGACAAATACAATCAGAGTTATATTAATAAATAATGTCCTGGCTCTTCCAAGCTTTATAATGGCAGCGAATGGCCGTTTCTGTTTTGAAGTCCATAAAAGTGCATCTATCCATCATAAAAGTGCTCCACACAGCTCCGCGAGGCTAATAAAGGCCTTCTGAAGCGAAGCGGTGCATTTGTACAAGAAAAATATCCATATTTAAAAATGTACAAACTGTAATCACTAACTTCCGCTAAATGTCGTACACACAAGAGACTGAAGTTCCAGCGTATGATGTAGGGCACAGGCGTAGCGCAAGTTACGAATATATACATTCACTATATTTGTTTTCATAGGCTTTATATTACACATTACTTAGAGGACAGCATTGGGCAGGATGTGGAATAACATTGTTAATTTTTTATGTATTTTATCCTGTTAATCTGAAAAATAATCGGCAGATTAAATCGATTATCAAAATAATTAGTTGCAGACCTAATATACAATATCATATCTCAAACATTTTAAAACAACAAATTACATGTGTTGTGTAAGCTAACAGCAAAGAATGGAAACCAAGCAACGGTACAAAAAATGCCAATAATTAACTTTTAACAGTCTGCTATTTTGTGTCAGGCCCAAAATAAAGCTACGAAACGACCTGAAACAACCTGTACTAATACTTTTGCCAAAAAACAAGCCCTCTTTTGTCAGCGTCTGTGACACGGCATACATTACCTTCAATGTCGGCAAAGGCCAGTGCCCTGGAGCAGCTGTGCCGGCCAAACATCGTTTCACACGGCCATTAAGATGCGCTAGGCTCTCAAATCTCCCACAGCAAGAGTGACACTGCTTTTAAATGAGATCTCAGCCTGGTATCCACAGATATGAAATTGTCACTTCAAATCAAAGAGGAAAAGGTAATTGGGTTGAGTAATGATAAAGATACAAGAAGGATGTTGCACGCATTTTAAGGTCACATAAGTGTAAGCAAGCAGAATGAGACGTACTGTTAGTGACCGCTGAGAGCACTCATGTTTTATTCATGCTGGTGCCAAGGTCCAAAGCCTCCCATGATCATGGAAACATTTGATGTGCTCATTAGATTTCAAAAAGGTCACTTCATTTTCCCCCTCGCTCTAACTGCACATGTGTAATTTCCCTTCTGAAGGGAGCTGTAACCTTTTTAGAGGCAGCCGTCGAGTGCCAGCCCTGCTGCGTGTGCAGTCTGGGGCCGCTGCGCTGGGATCGGTTCGCCCTGAAGCCTTAGAGGACATGGGCAACTTAAACTCTGACCAGCCTCTACGGACTGCTCTGGAAACATTACACAGTTGGTCGACATACACTGAGACGGAGGAGGAATCAGGATCTTTACCATGCTGAAATCAAGAAAGCTGTGTATTAGCGTTTGAAAGAGAACGAGAAGTGATAATTTCAATTTATTGACGTGAAATTCAGATAACTACAGCCAAAAGATGCAGTCATCGCAAATCAGTGTTCACTGTTTATTGTACTGGCAGCGACAGCAACAACAAAAAAAGAAGCGTATCACAAAAAACAAATAAACAAAATCTCTGAACTAAAAAAAATATATATAATGTATTTTTATTGGACAGAGACATCATAGGTTCATCAGCAAAATAAATACAGGAATATACTGCTTTTTCATCAGTTTCACACCCATTGGATGTTGAAAAATAAATAAATAGTCAATTTACTCTTTCAATTTTTAATAATTAAAAAATAACACCCTCACCATTTAATTTGAACACAAGTGAGTCTATTCTTATTATCGTTTTCTTTTCTTCATTATCTAATGCACATCAACTAGCCTAGTTGTATTGTGTTTTTTAGAGCTGTGAAGTTCAGCAAGTACAGGGCTGTAACATCCACAAGCAAATAAAAGTTTACAGGCATGACCAAACTGAAATATGCACAAAAAAACTAAAAAACAGGAGCAGTTTTTTATGATTTTTGCAGAAACCAATATGACAATAAATATTATGCTTCGGAGGCAGTCACATAAATCATTGGAAAAGAATAGTAATGTAAAAATTAATTGGAATTAGAATGCATAAAAGAACCGTATAAAACAGAATAAAGTAAAAACAAAACTACACAATTTGTGTATGCATGTTTTTTTTCTTCTGTAGCTTACATGCCATAAATAGCTGTAAAATGTACATGCATTTGAAATTCTCCCATCACCGTTTAAATCTCTCAAAAAACACTATAAAAATAAATTAATTACTTAACAGATCTATTAGAAAAAGATAAAACTGTAAGAACGCAATTAAAAATATTGAATGCAAAATTAATTTATAGATTTTAGACAAAGAAAATATGGTTTGGACATTCACACATTAAAGCGAGTGAAAAAAAATCTCAGCTCAAGGTAATGTGAACGTCAAGTTAAGTTAAAGCTGATCTGGCAAAAAATATAAATTAACAAATAAAACATGCTGAGTTGCATGTTTCTCCAAGGGTCACTGCAGGCAAATAGGTCTAATTACAAACAGCTAAGGCTTTACACCACTGGGGATCTAAACTACAGTCCACAACTATTACAGGCATTTGTTGATATTGTGGGCATGTGGTATTATTTCAAGATTTCCTACAAAAAGATCAGACCTAGAAAGAGGAGTTTGAAAAAATAAATACAGACCAAGCTGTTTGTCCTTTGCTACATCGCTTTTGACATGATTTGCCTGTGTTTATTTTAGATTCAAGACACACTGTACCATTAAAGCCACTAGAAGACCTTTGCTAAAATTAACTAGTTAACAAGGTCTTTAAGTGCTCATTCTTTTAAAAAGCAACTGCTTTTATAGTTACAGCTGCTACACAAAACTAATTCAACAAATATCAAAACAACCAAACCAGGAACATGGATAATGTGCCTAAAAATAGCAAGTGTGCTCGATATTTAGAAAGAGCTAGCACAAGCAAGAGCTTTGAACCCACTTCCTTTAGTTTTGTTAATATTTTGCTCACAAATACTCTAAACTGCAGATCTCTAGGGTGTCAAACAGGTTGTGGCCCGTGATCATCCAGTGGTATTTACAGGACCAAGGTAGGCGTCATCTTAATATTTACAAGAAATCGCATGACTACTAGACAACTTCATCCTTCACTGTGGATAATTTCTTAAATCTCTGAATTTGAAACGATCAAGTTTCAGTACCAGTTACAACTATATTAAAATCTGGGCCAAATCCTTCGCAACAACATTTAGCAGCTTAAAACTGATCCAAGCAATCCTCTGCAGATCTTCAGATGGAGCAGGAGTTGGCTCTCTTCCTTGGCTTTGGCTCTCCAAAATCCTTGTCATCATGAGTGCAGGGGCTGAAAGAGCAGGAGGAGCAGAGCGTCTGTGAGAGTCTACGCATCCCCAGCCGGAATACACTGTTGGACAGGCTATAAATGACGCAGTTGCAGAAGCTGTTGCTAATTGCTAACCAGGTGGTCACAAAGGAGAGGGCAGGGCTGTCCAGCACATGGGAGCTCTCCAGGAGAAAATAGAAAATGTAGGGGAGCCACAGCATGTAGAAGACACTGGTGATGCGAAAAAGCACCATGGCATACCGCCGGTCTGGCCCATGACCTGCATTGTTGCCGCCTTCGGCAGTTTCCATCTCCTGGCTGGGAAAGCGTGCCCGTCGCTCGGTGATCTCTCGGTTGTGCTGCTGGCAGATGCGGAAGATGTGGAAGTAGGTGAAACAGACCACTAGGGCGGCAGGGGCGTACAGCAGGCAAACAACAAAGCCAGTGAAGAGTGCAGATGTTGGCCAAGAGTGGGCACACCATTCAAAGATATCCCCATGGTACCCCGGCTTACCCCAGCCGAAGAAAGAAGGGAGAAACACAGCGCAAGAGTAGATCCATATGAGTATGATGCAGCAGCGAAGACGGCAGGGTGTTACCAGTTGGTTGTAGGAGAGGGGTTTGGTAATAGCCAGATAGCGGTCCACGCTAATGCAAGCCAAACAAGCCATTGAAACACTCTTGAGCACAGAGATGACGTAGCTGAACACCTGACAGGTGAGTGGCTCTTGGATACCGGCTGGGTAATGGAGCAGCGAAAGGGTTGGAACCAGGCAACTTAGCCCCACCAACAGATCTGCATAGGCCATAGTCTGGATGAAGTAGCTGGTGGTGTAGTGGTGTAACAACGGGGCACAATGAAACACAAAGATCACCGTCAAATTCCCGGCGATGATGAGTATTGTCAGCAGCACGATGACCGCAGTCTCTAAGACGCAAGCCTCCACGGCCTTGTTCTGTGCCCAGCTTAGGGGGCAGGAGTGGTTTAGGGACACGCTAAAGTGACTGCTAAGGCTGCCATTCGCAGTGGGGACCGGTTCGATCAGCCCTGACCGGTTCATTGTCCCAGACCTTGTCCACTTGGATAAGGTTCTGTTGTCCTAAATGCAGTGCAGATGGCCTGCAACGTGATCCTGTGTCCGTGCCTTCTCAGTAATCTCTTCCAGCAGAACTCAATCTTCTGTCTTTTCCCCTTTACCTCGGTCTTTCACATGGCTGGATCTCAATAAAATGAGCATTGGCAAAAATCAATACAGTCCGTAAGGCGAAGAAAAAAAGGTGCCCAGCGCTCCTCTGAAATCAGTCATGCTTGGGAGCAGTTCAGTAATTGTCAGACAGAGATATTTCCTCCACAAACTAAGGCTGCTGCAAACAGGAACAATCACAAAAGGGTTGCATGTCTGTGCTGAAGGCCGGATGACAAAATTGTCCACAGCATCGCAATGAAGTCAAACAAGTTGTCCTCTTAAGGGTAAAATGTGCAGGATTGTAGAAGGGGTTGTTGGATAAGGAAACGAAGATCAAACGGTTTCCTGTGACCAGTGAAGACAATATAAGAAGGATTAAGCATCTTATAAGATAAAGGTAACAAAAAGATATCAATAAAGTTCTTGGGTCATACCCACTCCTGAGTCCCACAGAACTTGTATTTAAATTGCAAATGTCTCAAATTCCAATCATATTAGTTTGTCACAGAACAATAACATGCACCATGTTTTGCTTCTGGAATAGGGACCTCTTGGCCACTGAATCCACCCCCTTTGGGCTTCAATAGTCCGAATGAAAACACAGACAGACACTCTAGACAAACACAGGACGGCATATGAGAGTTGCCAGAGCTATCACTGCACAGAGCGCTGCTCGTAGCCTGCAGGAGTCTGAGTGAGGCAAAAACGGAACTAATCAAAATTTCAAGATCAGGTTCTGGGGGGCCACAGCGACTGCTTTGGTCTCCTTTGCTCCCAATCCATTTACTTTTCATGAACTTTACCATGCATATCGGATAAAAAAGGGAGAGACCTGTGTTTTCCGAAAGAGGTATTTAGCAGCTTACATGAAGGTGTATCCTCAGATAGCGTCAGGACAGCATGCCCTGGGCATCCTGTCTGCATTCCACATGTTCTCAGTTTCCATCCACTGTTCCGTTCAAAGCTTTGCACATCACATAGCATGCATTGCATCTGATTAGTTTTGCATGCCCAGCTCCTTCCTTTCTGAGGTAGACCTCGTCGTCTCTTCGCCAACTTCCCTGCGACACATTCCGTAAGAAAGTCTCCTCTGAAATACTCAGTCCGTTAACAAAAGTGGAAGATCTGCGTACCGCTCCTGTCCTTGTCAGCTCTCTGCGATCTGTGAGGCAAAGCAGGTTGACAGCAGTTCCCGTCGAGCGTGCAGAGTGCAAAACGCACTTTGAAATGAGGAATTCAAAATTGAGGCAGGTAAAAAGGTGAGAACAGATCTATTCCAAACCGTGCGACAAAGCAGAAATGAGCCGAAGACTCGCTGCTGGTGCTCAGAGATGCTGAGTGGCTCACAGTTTCCTCTCCCCCTTCGCAGTCTCGCTCTCTCTTCTACTGTGCCTCTCGATCACATTCGCTCCCTCCTTCCTTTCCCCTCTCACTATCTCTCCAGCTCTCCTCCCTCCCCTTTTGGCGGCACCTGAGGTCTTCTTTCTCTCACACACACACACACACAACACCTCACTCTCTCTCTCTCTCTCTCTCTCTCTCTCCTTCCTTCTTTCCAATGCTCTCCCTCTTTTCTCATTATCCTCCTCTTCCTGCACACCCCGAAGATGTTTCCCCATTCAAAAATAATCAAAGACTTCCATCTCTCCCTGTTGTCTCCTACAGCTCCCTGTTTTATTATCCCTCGTTCTCTTTTTCCTTCCTGCTTCAAGTCACTTACACAGACCGGTGCCCAAGCGCAGCAATGCCTGCCCCTTGGTTACAGTTGCCAGGCATTTCAGTTAGCCAGGACCCTCCCTCACAGTAGCTGACATGGTGCAAGAAACAGGAACAAATTAAGATACTCCGGGAGGAGGGGGATTTCATTCCCCTGGAATCATCAACCGAGTCTTCTCTAACACAATCACAAATGCAGATCTTCAGCAGATTTACTGACAAGTTTGCTAGACATAATTACAACAAGAGGAGCTCATAAAATACAAAGGGATTACGAGAATGACAGCCAATGTTTCCTGCACAGCTGCACTGCTGCTAAATGTTCGAGCCCCGTGGCAAAACAATTTCATATTTTAGCCGAGTTGTGAGCTTGCAGTCCTGAACTGAATGTGATGACAAAAAAAATGGTGCCTGGAAAAAAGAAAATGAATAGACAACACTTTGTCCTTGCTGACTGCACTCAATGAGGTCTATACTTCCTAGAGAAAGCAATCCTCTCAATGGGTGTTGCTCGGCTGGCGCAAGACAAAGCGGAAACAGGGTTCCATATTCCTAAATTACTAAATGGTTGCCTATAATTGACAATGACAATTATGTAATTAATGTTACAGGTTCACAAATGAGCTTTTTAAAATAGTTTTTAGTCATATTCAATTGGTGCAAAAATAGTACTGGGTATTATTTAGCATGATTTTACTTTACGCTGTTAAAAACAATAGCACATGTAGGTGAAATTAATAAATATGGTGATCCATAGCTTGTGGAACAAGATACTACTGAACAAAAGTGGCAGCAAGAGGCCTGTATAAATGATTCATCACAAAGGAAGAGAAAAGGCTGGAGAAAACAATGACCATAATCTTTTTCATCTGTCGGTGCCTGAGCTTTTGATCCAAGAGACTCTGACTGTACAGGAACAGGGAGGGTACTCTGGCTCTCATCACTGCACTGGCTGTACAAGCACAGGTCAATATGACAGCTGGACTTGATTTGGCATCATTTACGGCAACAGTCAGGGCTTTGCTAAATCCACTGCTTTCGAAGACAACATGAAAACAAACTGGACTCTATTAACGTCACAATTTAATTTTGATAAATGCCCCTGATCTTAGTGTCAACAATTACTAAGTGCATGTAAGTCCAAATTTTCATAATTGTTTTTCAAATAATGACAACTTTCTTATTGATGAAATAGCCAAGACCACATGGGTGGAGAATAACAATGTTTACATTTAAAATATAATAGTCAATTTTCCAGTGTTGTTATTGGGGTTGGGTACCGAAACCCGGCGCCTATATAACCGGTATGTACCGGACCGAATCTGAACGCAGATTTCGGTGCCACTTAAATTCAAACGTGCTTTCGCGCTTTGGCTGGCACCGAGCCAGAGACAGACACGCTCAGCGCTCGGCACATATCACAACTATTCAGTGTTTTCAACCACATCATGTTTATTTTAGGTTTCAGACATGTAAATGCTGTAAAAAGTACTAGGAAAAAATACACACTGATGTCTATGGAAGCGGCAAAAACAATCCTCTCAGACAGTTAAGATAACTTGACTACGTGTTTTATTCACATCAGATAGGCTACACATTATATAGTGACTAACGTTATCTAGTTTACTCTATTCTTCTCCCGGTTCAGCAGCGGTCACTTACTTTCATGTATTTCGTGAGACGAAGATACATTTATGTGATGTAAATCCGACAGATCCGATTCTCTGAGGCGCAAACTAACGTGGCGCCGCCCATCGCGCAGTATAGATCAACTAACACACATTCACTTACATATATTTGAAAATCAGAATATCAGATAGTTCATGACATAGTTAGCAAGTTTGTGAATATTTTGAATAAAAAAGAAAAAACGAAATAAACCCGATACAGCCGAGCTGTCATACCGTGCTATTGTGGCAGCGGTGTGTCATGTGAGAACGAAGCATGGCGCGTCGCCATGGAAACAATAAGGCGATGCGTTCTAAAATATTTAGCCAGAGAATATGGTCATATTTCTGCAAAATAAAGCTGAAGCTTGAAGCTGGTTGGTAGCATACAAAGACTACAAACTACTGCTGTTTTTACTGTAACTGTTATTTAGAGTTAAATTAGTTGTAGTTTGGTTAGGCGGCTTTAGTTTTACTGTGAATTTGTTAAGTAAATTGTGTTTTGTATTTATTTATATTTATATATTTAAGTATACTTTAAACTTGTAATAAATTGTTCAATTTAAATAATAATAAAAGAAAAATCAATAAAAAGCCATTCTTTAATCTCATCCACCTCGTTTTGTGGCTCTTTTTTTAAAGTATTGGTTCAGGCACCGTTTAGGCACCGGTACCGCTTTAAAAGTATCGGTTTGGCACCGGTATTGAAAAAAACCCAAACAATACCCAACCCTAGTTGTTATTAACTAAAACAATCTCCAAATAATTTGCGTTAATTAAAATAATGCTGTAAAAAAAAAATGTATGTGTAAAAAAAGGACAAACTTAAATTGTAAATGTTGATTTGGCAACTAAGAGAAATAAAATAAGTTGAAGTACTAACATTTCTAAAACTAGTAAGGAAATAAAAAAGCTAAATAAAAATATAAAAACAAATACTACTAAAAATTACAAAAGCACGAACAAAATTACAAAAACCAAACAAAAATAAAAAAAATTATAAAAAAATTAAAGCTAATAAAAACTTTTCACAATCTCTATTATAAAAAATGTATTAAAAACTCCTGTGAACTGTTGAAAATGAAAAAAAAAATCAGCATATAAATATAAAATTAAAATATTTACATGCTTCAAATGCCATTTCATGGCAGACTAAACAAAAAAAGATTTTTGTTAAAGATGAAGTCTAAACGGAACTGCATCAGGAAAAATACCTGACACGGAAAGTTCACTTGCGCATTATAAATCACATCATAGTCGCATTCAAAAGTTTTCATGTTTAAAATTTTGCAAAACAACTTGCAGTCAGTCTGGAGGCATGCGTGTAGCAGTGATTCAAACCTTTGCACACATGACTAGAGGAGACGAGTGCATGAAGTGTGTCTCTCAGTAATACAAACTGTCATTTCTGTGTCAGCAGTGAGCCGACCCCGGCAACACAGTCTGATAACACACGCTATCAGAGGGGCCGACCCCACCTACTCTACACTGCAGATAGGGGCCAAAATTCATTCCAACATTACAGCGCCATAAAGCGAGGCATGTGTAAAAACAAATCAAAAATGCTTTCTTATTGGCGACTGGCGTGTCGTTGTGAGAATGAAATGACGTTGTTTGCGGGTTATTGATTCTGAGGGAGGTGGAACGGGCCGCTAATAGAAGCCTTATAGTCCAGAGTCAATGGCAGCTCAGTCACTAGATGTTGACTGCATTAAAATACATGTCGGGCTGTGCTGGGAACAGGGATCTATTGTGAGGGAGGGGCAGCTGGTCGGAGGACACTGGGATGGCATTGTGGGCAAGTCTCAAACATCTCATATACTGGGAAAATGGCAGCTCACTTACTGGTCCAAAGACCAATCGTTGAGTACACTGAAAAAAATGGGTGCCCCGTAAAGAATTATAATCCCATAGCCTTGCATTGAATGAACAGGCACATTTTCTCCTTTGGAAAATGTACAAATGTGGCTATATGATTTTTATAAAGATAGCTTGCGATTAAAAATAAGCTGCAGTCGCATTAGCAAAATTCAGATGTCGATTGTCCATAGCATCGTGATGTATAAAACAAAGCTGACACAGAAGTCACTTTCAAACCAAGCAGCTTTCTGTTGGTTCTGTTCAAAATCTGCATGAGGAAGTTTCTGGATTCCTATTGAAATGACTGGATTTCACATTAAACATAATATAGCTACATTTTTACATTTTCCAAAGAAAACATTAGCTTTCATTCAACGTAAATCTATTGGATTTTTGAACCAGATAATACTGCACAAAACCACCCGCACTTAGAACAAAACAAACAAAACTATTCTTACAATTCCAGAATATGCACAAAATATTGTATTGAAATGATCCTCCATCAAAGATTTCATTACATGCTCCATAAAGACTGTAATCTACTTAAGGAGGCTTGTGAAGACTAGATAATAAATCCCATGAGCCATTTGAAATAGAAGGTGGTACAACAGAGGCTTGTCGAAAAATTTATATTAATACGAAATTCTGGACGCAGCCCAGCGATTTGTCTAAGTGGCTGAAAGGATCCTTCTTGGCATGATGCAGTCGGGATGCTTCATGCTCCGTTACAATCTTGTAATCAAAGAATTGACTTCAGACTAAGGATCCATGTGCCTCAGCTGAGTACAATGTTTTCATGTGCCTCTTCAACACTTATTTTCAATTTCTTAAAAGTATCATCCAGAACAAAATCAATCTTGTAGATTGTAGATTCACGAAGAAAAGGGCATATTTTGAATAAAAGAAAATAAAACCTACTTTGAGGGAAGAGTTTTAATATTTATTTCCAATAATGTCATCAAAATTGTATTTTGTTATCTGTAAACAACTTTTTTTTTTTCTTTTTAAGCCCTGACTCAAGAGAATAGCACCTTGTATATTGAAGTAAAGGTTGTGAAAATGTCAGTTTCATGCTCTTGGAAACACCATACGGGTTGCATTTTCATTGATACACAGCAAGGACAATGCACGCTCAAGAGAGTGTTAAAACACGTATGGTCAAACACCATTACAGAAGGGTTGGATGTTTTTGATGAGGGGAAAAAAAGCATTAGACAAGATAAACGAACCTGACTGATGTGAAACACCAAACAATGAGCTCCAAACTCCCTCAAATGGTTGTGAATCAATTCAAGAACTTAATTTCAAAATCAATGAATTTCAAACACAAATGCAAATAAATCACATATCAGTATTTACTGGGGAAAGCCACCAAAAGTAGATAGACGGAAAAAGCACCACAACTGTTATATCGACATGACCTGCAGTGAAGAATACATACAATTAAATGAATGAATAAATGATACCCTCCGTGCCCCGTATCGCTCAAGGCAGCACAGCATATGGTTAAAGGCCAGATTGGAATGGCTGCGGGAGAAACTATAGGATTTACGCTACATGGCAAAATCTTTCCCCTCGCTCTTTCTTTTCTGTTTTTTCATTCATTCTTTGACTTCACACACACACATCATTCGACACTCTTGCACTGCTGAGGTGTTTTATGGCGCCTGTTCACCATCATTCTCGTTGCCTGGCATTGATTATCACGCTGTATTTCAGGAGTTGCTCCTAAAGCAATGATAATTGTCTTGCCCATAAAGCAAAACCCAAGTTAACCAAAAAATATCTCCATCAGCATACAAAGGAGCATCTTGCTCACTACAATATTGTTGTTGTTGATGCAGTATTAAAATAAAACTCGAAGCCATGGGGTTTTCTATGTAGGGTTGCATGCGAAAAGCCATGGTGAACGTTGGGGGTTATGGCTGGGGGGGTAGGGGACAGTAAATTGATTGTGGCAGGTCAGAATGAGGGCATGCAGGGATATTCTGGAGTATCCTCACCCCCAACTGACCTCTGGTCACAGTCATTACAGTGCTCGAAAGTCATTTAGTCTTTTGACATTCATTTTAGTCAATTTGGAAACAAATCCTAGGAAAGACGAGGCTTGAAAGTAGAACTGCCCTAGCTGCTGAATGCAAAATGACCTGCTTGGGGTTCAGACCATGACCTGGATGAGTGTTTTTTGGTTTGTATCACCAGACACACCACAATTTTAGCATTTGTTTTTACTGCTACTTCTACTACAACTAATAATAATAATGATGATAATATCACACATATACATGGATGCTGCATTAAATATTGCCAAAAGTATTGGGACACCCCTCCAAATCATTGAATTCAGGTGTTCCAATCACTTCCAAGGCCACAGGTGTATAAAATCAAGCACCATCTTCTACAAACATTTGAATTCAAGCATGGTACTGTGATAGGTTGCCACCTGTGCATTAAATCCATTCGTGAAATTTCCTCACGACTAAATATTCCACGGTCAACTGTTAGTGGTATTATAAAAAAGTGGAACAGCAACAGCAAATCAGCCACGAAGTGGTAGGCCACGTAAAAATCACAGAGTGGGGTCAGCGCATGCTGAGGCGCACAGTTCGCAGAAGTCGCCTTTCTGCAGAGTCAATAGCTACAGACCTCCAATCTTTGTGTGGCCTTCAGATTAGCTCAAGAACAGAGTGAAGAAAGCTTCATGGAATGGGTTTCCATGGTCGAGCAGCTGCATCCAAGCCTTACCAAGTGCAATGAAAAGCGTTGGATGCAGTGGTGCGAATCATGCTTATTTGTCTGGTAATCTGATGGACGAGTCTGGGTTTGGCGACTGCCAAGAGAACGGTACTTGCCTGACTGCTTTGTGCCAAGTGTAAAGTTTGGTGGAGGGGGGATTATGGTGTGGGGTTGTTTTTCAGGGGTTGGGCTTCGCCCCATAGTTCCATTGAAAGGAACTCTTAATGCTTCAGCATACCAAGACAATTTGGACAATTTCATACTCCCAACTTTGTGGGAACAGTTCGGGGATGGCCCCTTCCTATTCCAACATGACTGCGCACTAGTGCACAAAGAAAAGTCCATCATGACATGGATGAGCGAGTTTGGTGTGGAGAAACTTGACTGGCCTGCACACAGTCCTGACCTCAACCCGATAGAACACCTTTGGGATGAATTAGAGAAGAGACTGCAAGCCAGGGCTTCTCATCCAACATCAGTGCCTGACCTCACAAATGCGCTTCTAGAAGAATGGTCAAAAATTCCCATAAACGCACTCCTAAATGTGTGCATGTGATTAGTCGGCATGAAATAAAAGTTATGATAGCCTTTTCTTCCCTACTGTGTTGCATATCTGAGTGAAACGGCTTCTCAAACAAGAAGAAATGAAGGACGGGACTTCATAGAAGAGAAGAGAGGTTGATGCATGAGCCAGGGGAAGTTATTTTGAGTGTTCACATATCAATCATTTACATCCAAATAATCCATTTCATGATGACTTTATTTTACTAATATTCATTATCATATCAAATATAAATAATACAAAAATCTAACAAATAAACAAAAGTGGAAAATAACAAGCATCAGAGCAAAAATGTGGATTACATTTCTTGCCAAATTAGTGGCTGAAACCAAAATCCAACTCCAAGCAATGTTTCTGACATTGCTTCTACAGTTGTTGGTTCAGTGTGGGAACGTTCCAGTCACTGACCACGCTTGGCATGAGAACCAGTCTGACCGCAAGAACAACATGAAAGAAATAGCTTTTCAAACATGTAAAAAAAAGCTGTAGCTTGCAAAAAAGCACAGTCCTATCCCAGATAATCAGCTGTCTTAGATCTGTAGTTGTGGTGGAATCGCTCGAATTTGCTGTGACATTGCTTTTGGAAAAAGCAATTAGATGCGCTCTCAGCACCGTTAAAACATTCAACTAACTCCGTTTCCATGAGTTCACAGGGTTAAACGAACATCTAAGCGAAGCATCAATATGGGTAGAAAATATGTTTTGTAAATAAACAGCCTGCTATACTACAAAGGCTCATCCCGCTGACAAAATGGAAACTAGCAAGTAAAGATCATCAATTTTATCCTTGAAAACGCAGTTCTTCTGTTCTTCAGACCGCTGCTTTTCCTCACCGAAAGCACTTTGAAAGACCATAGCCGGTCCAAAGCAATTTTAGATTTCACTTCAAAACCAACCAATGCATACAACCTCCCATGGTACACCTTGCTGTTGAGCATTACCTAAATTAACTAAAACAGCAATGAACAAAAAAATTATGTGGATTTGCATGTGCATGCTAGTTAGATAAAATTGGACTTTTCGAGCCGTCAAAAAAAAACAGCTGTAACGGTTGTCAACTCTTACCTTGGTGATGAGGATGCGGTATTGCTCCAGCAAAGCCTGATCGTTGTGGCAGCCAGACAGGAGCTGCCATACTTCAGCTCGTAAGGCCTCCGGGATCCCAGGCTTCACCAGAGCAGACAGACCCTTTGGTCGCGCCAACAGGTTTCCTTGCCTGACAGGTGGAAGACAAACGGTGTCATTGCAGCACAACAGAGTTTGTTTTTTGAAGCTGTGTTCAATATGGACTGTGCGCTCCAAATACTACAAACTTAAATGTCTGAAGTCAGGCCAAAAGTCTCACCATCTCTTGAGGATCCCTCCCCAGGATTCAAGAATCATCTCAGGACAGTCCTTCGACACGTCTCCTGTCCCACTATAGATCTCACTGTCGCTATCTGTACAGCGGGGGACAAAGACAAATGATTGTTAGTGTTTTGTTCTGCCAATAATTACGCGATGAAAAATCTGTGACATTTTAATTAAAAACACACTGTAGACAAAGATATAACACCACAAGATGACTTTCGATTAACAACGCACTAATAATGTAGCAAAAATCTAAAAAGAATATGATTAGTTGTGGATTGATTCAATATGTAGCGGCAAACTGGCAGAAATAACACTGGCTTCATCCTTTGTGGCCACATTCTGCCACCAGAGTCACTAAAAGCTCAGGTATACTTAATTTTCCATCTCCGTTCCATCTCATGCACAGTTAAACACGCAAGTCTTTCAGAGTTCAGCGTGTGCATGCTAGTGGCGCTAAAATCTTTGTCTGGGCGGTCTCAGCGGATTGTACTGATTACAAAGTCTGCATCCAAAAATTACATACTTGGTCCATGTAGGTACTTATTTAGAATAAGTAATTACTTAGTGACCATTGAAGGTGCCATAGAATGCATTGATACAACATTTTAAATTGTTCTCTGATATCTACATATAAAAGGTATTAGGCTTAGGTAAGGGCAAAAATACTCCAGATACGGATTTACATGTCCATTTACAACCCTAGGATTTGTCCCTGGAATGAAATGGGCTGTTATTACCTTATTTGGAAGGATCATGAATAATAATGTTGAGCTCTGCTCTGATTGGCTGTTTTAAGAAAGAGTGATTTTGGTCACGTTTTTTATTTTAGTCTCGTATTTTTTAGTCAATGATATTGCATGTTTATATAGTCACAGTTGTCGATGATTGAGCTGAGCGTCACACCGGTCCGCTTCGCTCATTACAGGCTCGTCCCGTCAAAACCCAACGTATTAAAAAATGATCGGGTTTAAATCGGGCATGGTTCATAATTACAGTTAATGTGTCGGGCCGGGCCGGGCTCGGACACAATGTGCACAGGCTCGGGCTTGATTTTTTGGAGCCCGATCGAAGCTCTAGCTCACGGTATGTTAGTTCCATGTACAGAACTCTTATTATTCAACTATGCCCATCTAAATACAGTTTTCCATTATATGGCACCTTTAAAAAAAAAAGTATGTTCTATATAGTATGAATGTAATCCGGAAATACTACATTCACCATGTTGTCATTATCATGTGACCTACCACCATCAATCGCGTTGCTTCACTTCCATTCACAAATCCCCTTCCATGGCCTCATGGGATAGTAAAGTGCCCATCGTATGCACACTTAAGAATCTCAATGGAAGTAGCAAGTCATCCGTACTTTTTGCTTACCCTTTTATGAGCACTGTGAATTTCGGACATACTACTCTTTTCACATACTGTTTCACCAACTATATATTAGAGAAGTATGCAATTTTGGCATCACACAGACAGTCCATGTGCCGGAGCAAAACGAGGACAAGGGAAGTCTACTTTCAGTTAAGAGATGCACTCAGTCAGAACTCACTTTAAGCTAAAGTCGTGACCCTTTGGTGAGAGTATACTCCCTGAGTGTTAAGGTACAAGATATGTACGTTGTAGGCAAACATCACTTTTCAACTCCTTGCAGGGCAGCACTTCAAATGGCACCATTCGGGCATGTTAGGATGCTGCACGACTCCTATGAAACACAGTGTTCAGACGAAATTACAGAATCGTCCTTGCAGCATCCAGAAGACCGAGGTGAGTTATACGCGTATGCACCTGCATTAGTCAGGGCCGCGGAGTGCCAAGATTACCGTCACGCCTTGAGGTGATAAAGAAAATGTCTTGGACTTAATGTCTGCAAAGGTCATTAAGAGCCGACCAGCAGACACTGTGCCCATATCTTAAGGTCTGCGGCCACAAAATGGCCGCCCGTAAAGATGTTTGGAGAGAAAAGTGAGGGAACGAATGGCAATGCATCTGGTAGTGACAACTGTATAAGACCAAAAACAGTGGGAGTGCTGTGATTAAACATATGGTCATTATGGCAAGAAGCAGCAAGTTTTAATGTAAAGATCTTCGGAAAAAGAACAAAAAGGCTTGTATTGCTGAAAGCAGGGATGAATTTATGGGTCACCGAATAGAGGACTCGCAAGGCACTGCTTTTTAAGCCTATTTACAATGTTCATGACCTCCAGCGAGAGCCTCAAATGCCGTACGTTTTACAATCCCCGATGTGAGGTCTGGAACACAGTGGTTTCTTTTGAAATGCTTTAAAAGGGCTTCTTTTTACATTTACTGCACAAGTACCTTGGCACGTTGCAAGAAGAGAGAGTGATAGAGAGAGAGAGAGAGAGAGAGAGAGAGAGAGAGAGAGAGAGAGAGAGAGAGAGAGAGAGAGAGAGAGAGAGAGCGAAAGGGAGAGAAAGACCAGCCTTGAGCAGAGCCTCTGTCGCAAGGTGACATGGCGGTTCGGTAGCAGATGTGGGCGGATGAATCTACTTTTCCATCTGGCTCACGAATTGAGCTCAAAAATGGAAGAGAGAAGCTGGCGAGGGCTAACACTTCCAAAAACAACAATGACTTTTCTTGTATAGCCCAGAATAAATTGCACAAAACAAAAGATGGGATTTGATGAGAGTGGCTGAATAAATAATGAATCATTCATTTATTATTTCGCAAAAGGTTCACAGAGAAGCTACGCACAACAGGTTGATTGACTAATTAAATGCAACAGTAGGCGGAAAATATTTGGGTGGTAAAGAAATTATGCATGACAATATATCTGTGACCATTTCAGTCAATTTGATCAATATTGCTCATTCACTGGGTAATAGATTTTGACAAACCACCTTAGGAACTACCCAAAATTCTTTAGCATTGTGGCACTGAGTTTTGCACTGGAAAGTATTGATCGTAAAATGTACAAATAAAAAATAAAATTAAGTGCTGATATATATATATACCCACACACACACACACACACACACGTGCTGTCAAATCGATTAATCGCGATTTATCGAATACAAAACACTCATTCATGTATCTATTTAACCCTCTGGTGCTCTTCGTTTAGCTTCGTAGCTTTCCTATAGCTCAAACAGTAGAGCATGGCGCTAGCAACGCCAAGGTCATGGGTTCGATTCCCAGGGAAAGCAAGAATTGACAAAATGTAAAATGTGTACCTTGAATGCAATGCAAGTCGCTTTGGATAAAAGCGTCTGCCAAATGCATAAATGTAAATGTAAATGCAAATGTTTAGGGGTTGCATTGGTTGTCTTCCCGGTCATAAGTGACCAGACACCTAAAAATTAAACTTCCTGCACCCCAGTAAAACCAATGTAATTTATTTTTCTTCAATAATATTTTTTCTTTTTAATTTTGTATTTTGTGATGATTTGATGGTACTTTTTTATATTTATGCAATAATTATGGTCTATTTTTGCCATTGAAAAGTATACAACATTTTTATTTATTTTTTTATTATTGCAGTATTTCAGGTTAAAATAGAGACTAGGCCTTCAAAATATTTTTTTTTGAAGGCAGATTAGGGCCCTCTTTTGGAATTATTTAAGAAATCATGCAACCAATGTAATGTGGGTGTAATCACTAGAGGTCTATATGGAGAGGCTTGAGAATTCCCTAGTTCTGTTTTGAACACATTACATTTATTTTTATTTTTGATGGATTTGAATATATATTTAAAAAAAGACTACTTATTATAAAGTTTTAGATAATTTATTTTGGTTAGAAATATAGTTTTTTTCTGTGAATTTCTTTTTGCAGATTTCCAATTCATTTCCTATGTTGTCATTTTTGACCGAAGAGCACAAATGGGAGTATTTTTTGTAGGACCACTTCGCATGCTCGAATCATGCCCTCAATTTGTGTGTGTGTTTACAAACCTAATGCTAGAAAAGTCACAAAGTTTCATATTATTCTGATGAAGCTGTGAATCTTTAAAATTCCAAATGTGGTTCATAGGTTCAGTTTTTCATAGGATGTGTCAATATCACACTCTTGATGTTTTAGAGTGTCACCCCTTTACTGCTGTGTACTTTTTCAGCATTGTGGCCGATTTGTAGATTGTACAAGCAAATATTCTGTGAATTTTTGTGTTTTTGCCGATTTCCCATTCATTTCCTATGGGGTCATTTTTGACCGAAGACAATGAACGCTACTTTTTTTTTTACGACCAATTAGCATGCTCGAATCATGACCCCAATTTTTTTGTGTGTTTACATACCTAATGCAAGAAAAGTCACCAAGTTTCATACCATTCCAATGAAGCAGTGATTTTTAACATTTCAAAGCAGAAAATTTTCCGAAGAGCACCAGAGGGTTAAGAAAACATTGCATATTATATATATGAAACTATTTTTTCTTTAATATGCATGTGTGTGCATTTATATATACATAATCAATTTGACAGCACTAATGTATATGGCATATTTGGCTGTTGTATTGCATCTCGGCCTTTTTTTTTTCCTGTCACAATGTTTGTGCATTCAAGAATAAGGTTGAAAACAAATATTTGTGCATTCTGTTCCACTGTTCAAATTGAATTAAAAATATTCAAAAGTTTTTTGTGGACTACTTGCATTATTATGCTATTATATTATGATTACGTATTCAGTGGCATAAAATGGTCTTAAAATGACAACAATTAGTTCTACATCCTTCATGTTCTCAAATATGAGACCTGACCATGTGGAAAAAGTTTTTGCTTAGCCTATGGGAATCTAACCGTAACAAGACACTCACATTTTATTCCAGCTCTGTTTTGCCTACATGTGGAGTCCCTGTATTTATGCTTTCTAAAATACAAACAACCTCCAAATCTGCTAACCTTCAACTATATCTATATCATGTAAATAATAGTCTTTCATTCTGCTCAGCTCCCAGTATAGTATACAAGTGAAAAAGCTAAAACCATTATAGGAATATTCCAACAGAATTTTACTATAATGGACACCCAGTAAGCGGAGAGCACCGCAAATAAACATTTAAAATATACCACACGGTTCACAAAGTAGGTAGTAAATGAAGCAGAATAGTCTTTTAAGTGATATTTAACATGCTACTCAAACCCTTGTAATCATTATTCCATGTTGTGTGAAAAAAACAATTGAGCAGAACCGGCACGGCCAGATCCAGGTGGTCAGATGACACACAGAGACCGAGAGCCAATACCACTTAACCAAATTGGAATCCATTCTTCTGAAATGGGCGCTGATAACCACTTGAAAGCCACCAGGGTTTCACATCTCCGGCTCGTGGCACCCTGTCAAAAACACAGGCCGTCTCCGTTTGGCGAAAAAGACAGACGGCTGATACACTTCACCTAGAGCTACGGGCCGAGACTAAATTAAAGCTTGCGATGGATTCCTGCTGCCAAATCGCAGGCATGAAAATGTAAGGGGCGCGAATGTTGATCATGTTAAAATTTGGTGGTGAAAAAAACCTGGACGGATGATCTCATTCACTTGACGTGTTAGCATTGACATATAAAGAAGAAAAAAAACAGCAAAACAAATGGCCCTGCTAAAGCTTTGCTGCCAAGGCAATCTGTTCTTTTTACATCCGCATGTATACACAAGTTCGCTCCCTCTCACTCTGAAAAGCCATCTGAATAAGCTCAGAGTTGGTCGTTTCTCCCTGTATTTGTAAGACTGGATGGGGTAAGTGGGGCAAGTAGGCTATACTTTAACATGTAAATCCCAAAATGTACATGTTATTTGTTCCATTTTATACTGTTATGTAACAATAGAGCTCATTTAAATACAGAAGTTTTAAAGGTACAGTAGGCACAAGCCTGTTTAATTCTTAAAGTCGGCATGAAACGGAAGTTGCAATAGTGTTTTCTTTTTGTCTGGCTATCACCAGATATCACCAAAATAAAAGACTGACAGTAGGGGTGTAACGGCACACAAAACTGACGGTTCGGTACGTACCTCGGTTTTGAAATCACGGTTCGGTACGAGTTCGGTACAGCAGTTTTACAAAATTGCTTTTTATTTATTTTTATATTTAACAGTGGTTTACTGAAGAAGAATAAAAAGTGTCTGTCCTTGAATGAATTAAATTATATCTAAAAGTTTATTGAAGATATTTCTGTAAATTATTTAGGGAGCCCTTACTTGCACATTAATATTAAAGATTAACAACAGAGCCCAAACTATTAGCCTAAATTCAGTTGCTATTTATTTTTAGGTATAATAATCAACACTCAAATAACACATTGTATGCAAACATGTAAACTTCACATAAGGCAGTTTTTGCATTAACTTCTAAATCTAATTATGAAATCGTTTTTTTCTCCAATTCGTTGTTGAAATATAATTTCAAAATTCAAGGTTTATTTAACATGCATGAAATAATCAAGACATTCCTAACAGGTTCAGTAGAATATAATGAATATATAGGCTAATATAGAGCATATATTTAGTGAAATAGTTCATTTCTCTAGTGAACTAACAGCTGTGGACACTGAATGACTTCTGAGGTAAATGTGATGCTAATGACATTGACATTGTTGCATGACATTGTTTAGTTTAAAAACAGTTATATTGAGGTCTTTCCGCCGTTGAAACACTGATTAAGCGATTACACCACATATATACATGACAGCAAGTTGTAATGTATCCTCAGCATACCTTCAGATGGTTATTCATGTTTATTCTTTAGTAAGAGAGGACTGATCGTCTTCACAGATGATCGCGTTCACGCGAGTGCGCATCGCGCGGCCGCTTGAATTGTGATCAGTCACACCACAGAGCGTCAAAACGGCAATTTATCCTTTGAATTTCGTGATAAAATGGACTGAATACTTCATATGTTCGTGTGGGAACTCGGATTAAAGTGTGTTCCGCGCTTAAAACAAGCCGACTGTGAACTGTTAAAGATTGCACTCGGAAACCGTTGTGTAACGTTACACGTGTGCACCGAACCTACACCACCCTACCCCACCCCACCCCTCCAAAAAAAACTCTCCGGTTCTACGCGATTCACATAAATGACCCGACTGACCAAGAAAAGGGCGATTGTCGCCGAAAAGCGACAAGTTTGCAGGTGTGAGGGCGAAATAAAATTGCCAGCAGATCAGGCTGGGTTTACCCAGTCTAGTTTTCTTCCCTATTGTGACACATCCGAGTGAAACGCCTTCTGCAATGAGAAAAATGTAGGGCGGGGCTCGATTTCATCCTTCGCAATTTGATTGGATTGTAGGAAGTTGGGCATTGCTAACTAAATGAAGACAGATCTGAATGGCAGTTTGCGCCCCACCCTCTACCTAGACACACGTCATGAGGGCAAGTTAACATTTTGATTAAAAATTACTATGGCATTTGAATTTTAAAAGAATAATGATGTGCACAGATTATAATTTATAATCAGCACTGCAACATTCTGTAAAAAAAAAACGAGGAATTGTCCATTTTGATATCATGGCGATTTTGGGTTACGTTCACACTTGTAGTAGGTCAGTTCTTTTGGTTCATTTGGTTCAGATCAACAAAAAAAAAAACATTTAGTCCTGGTCCGTTTAGCGCTCACATTGCATTTTAACACCGAACCTAAAGGCATAGATATGTGTTCACAACCTGATTGGTCGGCTTTTATTATGTATATTTTATGACCAAACTTACCGAACATCCAAAACAATGCTGTGTGCTGGGCTAAATGCGCTCGTTGTATGTGCGTAGCCTGCATATGATGGTATTTTGAACAGCTGAGAGCTCGTGAAGAGCTTATAAAATGTTTAAAGGAGTCAAAAGAGTGACAGGAATCCCTCCGTCACACACACAAACCAAGATCGGCCTGCTTTCAAACGCTCCCGTGTGTATCTGCATAAGGGTTCGGTGAAGAGCGTCAAAGATGGCCTATATGCAACATGTTTTTTAAGCATTGCTCACTGTAGCCAATCTCAGACTTATATGTTGAGTGTGTGAACACAATGGCCAATCAGAGATGTTTAGGAATCCATTCAACAGCGCTGAAAATGCTAGAGGGAAATGCTGTTTTTTTTTGTGTACCGAAGTTGGTACATTTGACAACACTACTTTTTAGGGTCGTATCTTGTGACATCAAGTTCTGTTTTTGGTTCGTTTACATGTCTTTGATTCGTGTTGCGTTCATATTTCATTCAAGATCGAGACTCATCTTTTCGGCGGTCTCGGTCAACTTGTTTGGTGCACATATTCAAATGAACCGCACTAACATAGAAAATCGCACCAGGGTTTGTTTTAATCGAATGGAACCTGCCAAGTGTGAAGTCAGAGATAGTGTGGAAAATGGTCCAATAAAGTTAAATAACTAACATTGTAAGTGGACTTCAGCAGACTGCAAAAGTGTAGGGTTCCTTTAAAAGGAGTTGACCTTAAAATGGAGGCCTCAAAATGGCAACAAACATAAAACACAGAAAAGCACTCTGATAAACTGACGATGACATACCTTCCTCTGGTTCCTCTTCCTCTGTGGGAGACTGCGGGGGGCCACGTGTTCCGGCCGCACATTCTGTATGTTTCTGCAGGCTGACCACTTCATACATGGCATCTCCCTGGCTGCCCTTCCCGGTGCCCTGCAAACATATAGAGCAAAAACATGCTGTGTGTCAAAGCCACAAAGATGCATTACAAATAGCTTGGAGTTAAAAATAAAAAAAACACCACAATTAAAACATTTATATGGACCTCATATCGTTCCTAAACAGTACGACACAAAAGGAGATACTGAAGAATGCAGTGGCCGACTCTCTCCCCGCCAAACACAGAATTTTCCGTTATTTGTAAGAAAACGCATCCCCGACAAACACAGACTTTTCAGTGTATTCATTGTAATACATTAGGGGGCGCTATTGTGCGTCTTCTGAATGACTACAGAATTTCCTGATCAAAACGCAGGTGAAGAAGACGCAAAAAAACAAGCGATCGTATGTAAGCAGCAGTGATGCGCGGGTCAATGTATAAACAACCCGCACCCGACCGACGTTTTCAACTAACCCGCCCGCAACTCGGACCGCAAAAAAAAAAGAAGAAAATATTGTACCCGACCCGCTTCCTGACCCGCATTTTTTAAAAGTAGTAAATGCTCATCGTAGCTCATTGGGCCATTGAGAAAATGTTTCAGGCCCTGGCGTGGTGCGCTCAGAGGTGCAGCAGCGAGAGCAGGAAGTTCTTGCGGCGGCCCATCATTTTCCATTTCAGCTCCAGATGCATATTATTGATGAACGCGATGTTTATGTTTCGACCCGGCTTGAAGAATTCATCAGCCCACATTTGGAAAACATTTGGAAAAGTGTGAAAGCCCTTAGGAGCGCAAACTGTTATTTTTCTGAATGCTGTATGATATAGCCTAGTGTTATGTAATACAGGCTTGATTCATTCATTTATTTCGTTTAATTTTCTTAACAATTAAGATGCTGCATGTGTTTATCCAGTCTAATCGAAGTGTGCGTCTCTCCCCCGACTTTCCCAACAAAGATCCCGCCCCCTCTCAGAAAATACATAAAACTGACTTTAAATGCGTTTAAAAGTAGCCTATTAAAATGGTACAATGGCATTGCTCAGTTCAACGTTTTGGGAAATCGGGCATTTTGTCCCGCGTCAGCATTTATTCAAAAGTTAATAACGCTCAACATTCAAAAGGTAAATAAGGATTTATTGACGATCCGACCGACCGTGACCCGAATATCATTAAAAATATTTTTGGATGACTCGTAGGCACCCGCTCATTTTGGATCAACCCGCGCATCACTGGTAAGCAGATGCATATGTAAAATAACGTGTCATCAACATTAAACAGCATATAAATCAAAACTGCCTAAAGGCCTGTAGACACCGGGACGAATATCGCGCACGCTTATCGCCAGCGTTTTTCGGCGCGTTTTGCGTGTTCACAATGCGATTTTCACTGGCGATGCGCCGAGAACGTGCACATTCAGTAGATGGCGCTCCCGGTACACAAGGTGGTGCTGCGGCACTTTACGCTTCTGAGACTCGCTTGTCACACAGAAAAAGAGGAGAGACAGTATTTACGTGCTTGCCATAACCATAGATTGAGCTATTGCAACACATTCAGATTTTGGATTGCCCATCATCCAATTTTGCATTAAAATGGTCAAACCAGGTGAAAGTGCACGTTTAAATAAGCTGTGTTGGTAATGTGTATGCAAAAGCAGCGCTGCTTGCATCTTCTCCACTTGTTATTGTTGCAGACAGTATCGCGCAAAAGTGATTCATGTCCGTCGGTGACTGGGAGGAGCAGCCGCGCGCATTCTCACGTCACCGGGCTAATTTGCCTAATCTTCCCGGTACTTTAGACCGCGGTGGAAACGCAGAAAGTAGCAGGTCTGGGGGAGAAAAAGTTCCTGGGAAAAAAGTTCCTGGTACAAATAGTTCCGGGTAATTTCGGTGGAAACGCGGCTTTTGATTATGGTATTATGGTTATTGTTTGCTCTCAATATCTATGATCAATTTGTGGGAAGGAGTTCAGTTAGGAGGTCAAAAGAAGCTCATGTGCAGTTCTAAGGTCTGAAGAGACAATCATACAGGAAAGAAGCCAGCCAGCTGAGTTTTTGGCAAAACCTTTACAGTGCTCTTTTTCTTTTACTGCATATGATAATTCATACTCAGAAAGTAGAACTGAAATGACATTACAAGATGATGAGTTAAAACATTTCAAATGCACCAGCAAACAATTGTTCAAGTCATGCATTTCATTATTAAGGATTTCTTAAAAATACTATGATAGATTAAGTATAATAAAGTAGGAATTTTCAGTTTTAGATGAACTGTTCCTTTAAAAGACAAGCGTGCAGCTAGAGCGTAGCATTCAAAGTTAGCTTCACCTTTGCTACCGCTTCAGGGGAAACAACAAATACATAATTACACACACAGGAAGAAAATTAAAACAAGTGGCAATAGAAAAAGAGGTTTGCAGAGATTACACCCGTAGTACTCCGCTTCAAGTAACTCTTACAAACATTTCTATTGACACTGCTTCCCTCGCGCCATGTGGCTCTTATGTAAACCATCGTTTCCCTTTTTAATTGCAAAGTGGAACTGTACTACAGGCGAAGAATGATGTTTACAGCCAGAATAATTACACGCTAATTCCTCGCACCTAATGAGCAGCGTAAACAAATACGGAATAATAAAATAACGTGGAGAATGGGCTGGGTCTATCGCTAACGCCATAATATTATCTTTTAATTAGCTTTTAACTACAGCCCAGGCATTCTTTCTCTCTGCGATAAGATAGCTACGGAGGCAATCAGGCAGAGATGCAGGCTGCAAGCTCTAATTACTTGAGCATGATAATGAGCGCCAGGCCTCTTATTAAGCTACGAATTATACAAAGCCTCCATTTGCCGCTTCACAGCTTCCAGGAGTTACTGCTCCTATTCACCCTTCACAAAAGCTCACTTCCTTCCTCAAGGTTTGTTCTCCAATCTGTGCAGTTGCTATATCGCAGTCTATAACTGTTCATGGGTGGTTCACAGGCTTCGCTAGAAATGGGTGAATCTTACAAAGCTTGTCAAGATCGTTTCCAGGACACATTTCAATCTAATAACTAAAAAGATTTTTGCCACCGTTACATTATTTTCCTGACAATTAAAGGTGAGAAAAATACTGAATTAAATAAAATAAGGTATATCATTTTATCATTATTATTTATTTATAACTAATTAAATGCATTAATTGGTTATATAAAAGGTGTAAAATAAAAAAAATATTTTATTTTGTTTAAATTACACACCTTTCATGTCACCAATACAGATATAGATTATTTTATATTTTAAGAGATTAAAATGTATATATATCTATATATCTATATATATAACATCTTGTGTATATATATATATATAATATCTTGTGTGTGTGTATATATATATATGTTATATATATATATACACATGTGTAATATATATATATATAATATATATATGTTATATATATATTCCACCAGTTATTTTATTGTATTAAATATTATCACCTTCAATAGTTATGAAAATTACAAAATACACAATATATGTTTATATGTATGCAAGTATATATGCACACACACACACACACACAAATTGTATTTTATTTTGCCAATGATTTATTTTATCAATTAATATCATATTTAATTGTCATGACAATAATAAATAAACTACTAATTACTTTAATTAAATAAATAAATAAAAAATGAAGGGTGTGTGTGTGTGTGTGTGTGTGTGTGTGTGTGTGTGTGTGTGTGTGTGTGTGTGTGTGTGTGTGTGTGTGTGTGTATGTATGTATGTATGCATGTATGTATGTATGCATGTATGTATGTATGCATGCATGTATGTATGTATGTATGTATGTGTATATATATGTATATATATATATATATATATATATATATATATATATAATTTTTTTTTTTTTTTTTTTTTTTTTTTTGGACCAATTTTAAATCACCTTTAATTGTAATGACAATGAAAAAACCTAATTTCACCAAAGAATTCATCCAAATATTTATGTGTAATGCACTTGAGTTGGAGGTTCAGAACATAGAACATATGAATAACATATAAGCTTTTTTGGTTTGGTTTAGGAGTGTACCTGTTTGAGCTTGAGGTAAAAAGTTTCAGAGAAGGCCTTCCTGCTGAAATACCAGAACCTCTCATTAGCCGGATAGATCCGCACTAGCGCCTCCATGAGGAACCGGACAGGTTCTACAACCTCGGTCACCACCAGGTCCACTGCCACCGTCATGTACACCTGCTTATCTGGAAGGGGAAAGGTTCACAGTTAAAGACAATAGTGTCTTGATGTGGGCAGGGAAAATATTAACCAGTAGTATCATAAACCCACTTTTCATCCTCCAATAAAACCAAGCCCCGCTCACATTATTTCCCCATTGCATATTCTTTTCATGAAAGCGTAGTTTCATGCATGTTTCATCTTGTTTACACTGAAACTAAGAGTCAAATCAGATTAAAAAAGTAACATTTTCTAAAACTCAGGCAATGTTATTTACAGGCAAGTGTGGCAAGATGTAGCATTCTGGGAGCTGCTATTCTCTCTCAGGTGAGCCCTATAATTATGAAACCAACCAGACCGCTGAGAGAAACAAATCACAAATCAGTTTGTTTCACACGAAGGGGGTTTTATTATTTCAATTAACAGGAAACAAGAACGGAAATAGTTACAGATTTATGAGGGAATCGCTGAAAATAGATTTCAATTACGATAGAGTCAGGTCAGAAAAGGTGGCTGTGAGAAAGATGGGAAGGTAAATAACAGAAGAGCTGAGGTGGGTCCCGATTGAGCCTTACAAATGGACACAAAACCACGACGAGGTCCGTGGAATGTTTTACTGAAAGTGTAATGAAGTGTAGACTTGAAATAACAAACTCGTTCATTCAGGTTGCTGAATTAAACGTTATTAAAACTGAGGTGGTTATCTGAATATACCAGACTGGAATTTAATTTCTAAGTCAACTCCATATAATTTCACAACAGAACATTAAAGCTGCAGTTCCACTGCTTCCAGTTTGGCCTCATACCAAATAAACTATACACACACTATGATGAGGATTACTGGTACTCTAGTAAGTTGCGTCATTAAATAAAGAGGAAATTACTGCTTCCTGTTTCCAATTTGGACCACCACCTGACATTTCATGACAGTAAGTTGTAATGTATCAACTTACCGGGGGGGTAAGTTAAAGTATATACTTTAAATATATTTATTTAAAAACTGCATACAATTGAATTATATATAAGTATAATTTACGTTTTGACTTAAATAAATGATATAAAGTTAAAAAAATATTTTTAATTAAACAATATAGATTATATAAAATAAATAAATATTTGTCAATGACAAACTTTTCAAAACATTGAGGGAATTTCAAATATATTTACATTTATAATATCTTTTTTATATTTTAAGTTTAAGTTTATGTATATTCCATTTACTACAATTAAATTGGTCATGGTATCAATATAAAATGTATCAATTTAATATAATACATAATAATTATATAATATTATATAATGTATATTATATTATATTATATTCGTTTTTTATGTATTTAAAGAAGTCTCTTCTGCTCATTTATTTAATTAAAAATACAAAAAAGCTGCAATATTGTGAAATATTATTAAAATGTAAAATTACGGTTTTCTATTTGAATATATTTTTAAATGTAATTTATTCATGTGATGCAAAGCTGAATATTCAGCATCATTACTCCAGTCTTCAGTGTCACATGATCCTTCAGAAATAATTCTAATATGATAATTTGCTGCACAAGAAACATTTACGATTATTATAAATGTTGAAAACGGTTGTGTAAAAAAAAAAATTAGGATTCATTGATGAATAGAAAGTTCAAAAGAACAGTATTTATCTGAAATAGACAGCTTTCTATTTTAAATTGTAATAATATTTCACAATATTATGATTTTTTGCTGTATTTTGGATCAAATAAATGCAGCCTTGGTCAGCAGAAGAGACTTCTTTCAAAAACAAATCTTACTGTTCTCAAACTTTTGACCAGTAGTTAGTTAGTTAGTTAGTTAGTTAGTTAGTAAGTAAGTAAGTAAGTAAGTAAGTAAGTAAGTAAGTAAGTAAGTAAGTAAGTAAGTAAGTAAGTAAGTAAGTAAGTAAGTAAGTAAGTAAGTAAGTAAGTAAGTAAGTAAGTAAGTAAGTAAGTAAGTAAGTAAGTAAGTAAGTAAGTAAGTAAGTAAGTAAGTAAGTAAGTAAGTAAGTAAGTAAGTAAGTAAGTAAGTAAGTAAGTAAGTAAGTAAGTAAGTATGTATGTATGTATGTATGTATGTATGTATGTGTATATGTATATATATATATATATATATATATATATATATATATATATATATATATATATATATATATATATATATATATATATATATATATATATATATATATATATATATATATATATATATATTTAACAGAGACGCATTATATACAAAATAAAAATTATTAACTTTTTATTAAACATATTAAACATGCATACAGACATGCACCATTCTATTCATTTTATAATTCATATATTTATCTATATATTGGTGTTAGTGCTCCATTAATGAAACCCTCTAGTTCAGGCAAAATTTAGATGAAAATTTATTCAAACTGCTTTGCTGTCAGTGAGAGATGTCACATTTTGACCACGACAAGAAAAGCTGCCGGAACAGAAACTCAGCATGCTCAAAGTGCTGAAAACTGTACGGCTTGCAAGTAATGTGAGAAGAAGAAAAAAAATAGATGGCAGGAAAGAGTGTGAATTTCTGTGAAAACTGTAAACTTGGCCACATCTTGATGTGCAATGAAAAGAACTAGAGACACTTGAGAAGTGCCTGAGTTTCACAGTTTCAAAGGATTGTGTGCTAGATCTCACCTTTCGGCGTGTCCTCGTTCAGTGGCTGGAAAGCCGGTGTGTTGGGATTCCAGGTGCCAGTGATCACATACGCCTTCCCATCAGCACTCTTACCCATAGACTCCTTCAAAGGAAATCACACAAAATTGACTATAATGACTAAGCTTACTTGATTACTAGTTTAACGGTGGTAATTTTAAAAGGTAGCAAATGCATTTATCTAATTGGACAAGCGTTTATTCATTTGGGTGCGATTTCTAATAACTGGTTGAAGGAAATAAAGGAGACAGACTCTTTTAATGGCTAATTAAATATATATAACAAAATACCCATATGGGACATTTATTAAAAGTGAAGTCATTTGCAGTCTTTGCATGGCAGAATGTCATTGAATATCATTAAAACTCCACAAATATGACATGCAATCAAATGAAAAACACCTGCTACAGCATCAATAAGACATTTTATAGGGAATTTTAAAGGGAAAAATAAGTATTTAGTGCAGCGAATTTGAGAGCACTTGCATTAATGAATCTAGTTTTTTTAAAAAGGGATTTATCATGATTATTGTGATTTATTGTCGGCTCTAAAATAGACAATTTTGGGCTTCTTGTAGAAAAGTATGACATTAAGGCCATGTCCACACCAGAGCCGTTGAAATACAGAGTTACGACACTCCCATAGACTTCCATAGGAACCGAGGAATGCGGAAGTAAAGCGTGTCATGGAGCGACCAATAGTTCCAAACAACCAATAGATCCAGCATACCTCAAGCACACTCGCTGGCAAATTGATGAAATTACTGCATATTTTGAGATTTTATGGCATTAGTTGACCTCTGAGGAATATGAATAGAAGTGGTATTTTATGAAGCGCGTTATAGTTAATGTTTATTGTTGAATAATAGATCGTAAGACTCTAACTGCAGTTAGATAACGTGAGCAGCACTGCAACAGCTACTATATCCAGATGCTAGCTGTCATATTTCAAAAGTTTTTAGTCTCTCTGAGATCTTTCTGTCGAAAAAAACGTTTCTATGAAGTCAGCTCATTCAAGGAATAACGTATAACCCCTATGAATAATGCCTGCATAAAAAGAGTTGAATTAAATTGGTTGCCCTGTTTTTTTTAAACACTTTTTAAAACTTATTTCTTGGGTTAAATTCTGTATATGCTAGAATCAATCATTTATATTCACCTATTAAAGAATTAACCTATTAGACATTACCACTAACCAGTAGATGGCGGAAGAGGAACACTTATTGGCTCATTCGCCATTTTTTCTCTTTTTTTTAATGAATTTTTATAGATCATCAAATCACTATTATAACATTAAAATATCTATTTTTGTTACTTTATTTGTACTGTGTTGAATATATAGGCTAACTGTAGGGAAAATCACAAAGTCTCATGAAAAACAAAAACTTCTGACTAAACTACACAATAAATCTTTATTTAAATTGTCTCTGTGCTTTGTTTGTTATGATGAGAGGATTTGTAGATAATGGGAATATTTGTGTAAAACGTAAAGCGTTTAGAGACTGTATAAAACTTGTTTTAATCGATATGGATTCTCATTCCTGGTATATTAAACATATGACTGGTCATTATTTTAAAGGGAAATGCCCGTGATAGGCTACAACACTCAATGCTGTATAATCATGCACTCACATGAACCCACATAAAATAACCAGATTACTCAAAAAAAACATAAACGTTATCTCTTCTTTATCTCTCCCCAGAAAAAAAAGCTACTGTAAAGTCTAGTCGAAGTCAATAATATTTACCAGAAATTACTGCAAATACAGTGAAACTGCTGTCTGTCCTGCTTAATCCTATTCAAACAGATTGACAGTGCGGAATTGTTTGGAACTATTGAGAGCTCCATGAACCACGTGACCCGAGATCAAACAGTGTCGCAACTCTCTTTTCCTATGGCTCTGGTCCACACTAATACATTTTCGTATGAAACGTATATTTTTCTCTCCGTTTTGGCCTTCCGTCCACACTGAGACAGCGTTTTAAGTCAACGAAAATGAAGCTTTTTGAATGGATGAATTTGAAAATGCCGTTTTCGCGTTATTTAAAAAAACAATGACGCATTTTTAATCATGTGACGCATATTGTACCAATAGGTATTCATGTTTATACAGCTATTGTGCCTGTTATGTGCTAAGTATAAAATATGTTACTTCGCGCACTCTTCATATTAGTCCTGTAAAGGTGACAAAATTTACTCGCAATTGCTGTCCTGTGACAAAACATGACAGCAGTTGCATTTTTGACCACGGTGAGTGAGTGCGACCTGGATGCATAAGTGAAAGGTTAGATATTTTGCTTAATAAAATGATCCTGCCAGAAGAATTGTGTGATAACCTGATAATGTCTTGTTCTTGCTCAGTGAGTTTTTATGAGGTTTAACGCATGCACAGTATAGTGAATTAGCGTTTTCTGACGTTTCAGTGTGGACAAGAAACTTTTGGAAAACACTTGATAACGCTAGTGTGGACGGAGAGCGTTTTTAAAATGAAAAAGCCGTTTTTCAAATGTATCCGGATTAATGTAGACGTAGAATGTTTTCAATTCAAGAATCCCTGTGAACCCAATTACGCTTGATTGAACTGCTAATTGTTTTTAGTCTTGATGTGCAAATCGCCATAGCTTAACTTGCTCATGGTCCTTTGTAAAATTATGTTTTTAATGAATAATAAGACGCCTATATTTCCATTAAGTGTTTCTAAAATTGGCAACAGAAAGATATCTAAAATGAGTCGAGACATAAGAAATTAAACATTTAATATTGAGCCTGAGGTACAGCTATAACAGCTCAACCACGAGAATACTGGGGAAAAACTCTCACCATGTCGAGGAGGTGCATGTCGCTGTTACGAACTTTCTGACCAGGACTCAGCAGCATCCCAAAGCACCTGGACAGCAAGTGAATGGTTTAGATTGTGAGGAAGAAGCATTGTATATTTATCAAATATTTTGACAGTGTGATTTGGAGCTTCTTTCATTATGTAATGCGCTATATGAAACAGCAGCATAGTTCAGGAACTGATGTCATGGTGAGGTTTATTTAGAGTGTGGCAACATTTGTGATGGGCTCATTTTCATAGCAAGTCTCACAAAGTGAGGAGGGATTGTCTTTACTGTGACTAGAGCGACATCAAGTGGTTGCACAATGAATCACACTTACACTTTTCAACTCCAAATACATTTTTAGATCAACTTAACATTTCATGTAATGCATATATACAGTATACATTTGTTTAATTGTGTGTGCGTATGTATGACAGACTTGTTCATTAGAATGATTTCTGAAGGATCATGTGACGGGAATAATGGCTGATGAAAACTTGCATCACAGAAATAAATTATATTTTAAAGTCTATTAAATATATTATTGTTTTTTCCTGTATTTATCATCAAATAAATGCAGGCTTGATTAGCATAAGACAGTTCTTTCAAAAACATTAAAATTAGTAATTTTCCATACTTTTGACCAGTATTGTTTAATATTATATACATGATATATGAATAATTGCAATAAAAAATCCAAAAGAAAAAATAAATTACTATATGAGAAGCATGCAGAATAAAGACTTTTTTCCATTTAACTTTTAAATTTCAAATTAGTATTTCAAATTTATATTTATTTATATATATATATATATATATATATATATATATATATATATATATATATATATATATATATATATATATATATATATATATATATATATATATATATATATATATATATATATATATATATATATATATATATATATATATAAAATATAATATAATATAATATAATATTATATAATATTATATATATATAATATTATATAATATAATATAATATAATATAAATAATATAATATAATATAATTAATATTATATTATATTATATTATATTATATTATATTATATTATAATATAATATAATATAATATAATATTAATTATATTATATATATTATATTATATTATATTATATTATATTATATTATATATATATATACATACATACATACATACATACATACATACATACATACATACATACATACACACACACACACACACACACACACACACACTTATATATTTATTTAATGCAAATAAATGTAAAAGAAAATTATATATTTTTATATTATATTATATTATATTATATTATATTATATTATATTATATTATATTATATTATATTATATTATAATATATATATATATATATATATATATATATATATATATATATATATATATATATATATAAAAAATATTATATTATATACATACACACACACACACACACACACACACACACACACACACACACTTATATATTTATTTAATGCAAATAAATGTAAAAGAAAATTATATATTTTTATATAAATTGAATAATGTATATGTAAAAATTAAGTAATGAAATACATTGTGCAAATATGTATACATGTATTTATATCTATGCCTAGAACAAGAATGTTCCCTATTGTCTGCTTTTGACTAACAATAGCAACTAATCATGGTTCATGGCTGTGACATAAACTAAAGCCTATTGCCAATCTACAGAAAAAAAAAAACTTGGCGTTCCACCAATTTTTTTTTTTTTTTTTTTGTAGATCATCTGCCATTTTTATGGGGTCTTTAAAGGCAAGGCCCTGGCAGTCATTATAAAGCAAAATATGGTTCTGTGAAATGGCAAAACATCAACATTTCTGAACTCTGGTGCCCACATCCCAGAACCCACCTCTCAATTACCAGCTCCTGGTTGGACATCTGCTGGACAGTGACAGACACTTTTTTATTTACACCCTGCCGCAACTTGAAGTAATATTTATCTCTGTCTTTGGGAACTGGACTGCAAGATGTGTAAAAAGATAGAGGGAAAACAAAAGTAGGAGAGACATGATCACACTTCTATTTTGGTTGCTAAACAATAAAAACAAATAATGCAACAGTTCTTGAACAGCAACAGTAAAAACGCAGAGCGAGATGTAGGCAGAACTGAAGAAGTGAGTAAATGACAGACCTGAAGTTTCCTTTGCCGTCATCTTCTCTCACTTCTAGAGAAACGGTGAAGGTGAAGACGTCGCTATCGGGGGAAAGTGGCAACACTGAGTCTCGCATGTCTGTGGCAGCTTTTGAAGATCGCTTGAAGGCCGTTGAGAAGCTATAGAGGATGCGACTAACCTAAATAAGGAAAGGAGGTTGAGCTTAGTTGATTTCTGCATTACAAGACTGACTCTTTGATCATTAAACATTACTGAACTCACAGCCTCTTTGATATGGCAGGAGAAGACGTGGATCTGAAAGTCCTCTGAACTGCGGTAGCTCTCTGTGAAGGAAAAGCAGTCGCTCTCGGCAGATCCCTCATGTCCTCGTGCACAGAACAACACCTTATAGATGGGGAAAGATGCAATTTCTGTTCCTGTGGCCTGGTCGAGAATCCTAGAGTGAACAATAAAAAAAACATTTTCAATAACTCATTTTGAGTGCATTTCGTTCTGTCCATCGAGATTGCTGCTTGTCAGATTGTACAATACGACCCCGATAAGATCGCGAGAAAAGCCAAAGCTGTATGTATCACATAATCTGAAATCTTACGATATACACCAATTTTAATCCCGACTGACAGGTCTCAAAAAACAGAAATCAAAAGTTTTCTGGAGTCAGCACAATAGGTCAAAGTACTTTAATTAGTGCGATCACACTAAATAGGACATTTGCATTTAGATATAGTCAAAATAAGTACTGAAAATATTTTCGATGTAGTACTTTAAATGAATAATGATGCGTTAAGGTGCAAAAATGTATCCAGATTTGAAGCAACACTATCAAAGTGCATCAAAGTTTGCTTAGCTAATTTAAGAGTCAGCTCTGAGGTTTTCAGAGGAGAAAAAGTGAGATGTTCGATCTGAGGTTTCACCAGTTCCTGAGAAAAAAGAAAATGCGCACTGGGTGAGAAAACAGAAGTGCTACACCACGCGTACGAACCTGAAAGCAAGAGCTAAAAGCAGCTCAGGTGACAGCTGTGTTAGCTCTTGACAGAACACACACCACGAAGATCACAAGGACTCAGAAACTAGAGAGAAGTCACATTTTACACTCCCAATGTTGAATGTGGTTCGTCTCAGAGCAAGAAGGCTAAATGTGCTCAATCTAAAAGCTTTTATGAAGCCTCAGGGGGAACACGTGCAAATAAACGCATTGTGACTGCTCGTGGGATGCGTCTGATGTAATATATACAGTGGAGTCCAAAAGTCGGAGAAAACACTGAAAATCTGGGATTAAAAAATGTACATAAATCAGATAATCAAAGTAAAAATGGAAATAAAAGCTTAACAATATAGTATTAAATTATAAAAATGCTAAGTAAATATGGCATAAATTCAAATAAATTACATTTGTAAAAAAGAAGCGATACGATACCAGACTAAAATACCTCGATACCGATACTAAATCAATACCATGGCAAAAAAACAGTAAAAGTAATTGAATAATATGACAGAACTTAATATTCATTGTTTTATACATTTATAAATAAAGAAAAACATTTTTAAAAAAAAGAACTCTGCATGTTCCTGCCCTTTATTTGACCATTCCCTGTTTATTTAAAGATTTAAAAATATTATAATATAAAAATTGCAACAATCACATAATTATCAGTCATGATTATCAGTCATTAACACTAACCACTATTCTGAACAGGTTGGGTTGACCAATATCATATTTCATGATAGTAATAGTTTCAAGAGTAATTAAAAATGTAATTTTATAACTGCAATATAGATATTTAATTTGATTTCATCTTTGTTTTTTAAAAAAGTAAGCAAAAATGTAAATTACAAATAATATGACAAAAACAGTGCTTTATTTAGCTACAGTGGGTAAGAAATTAAATAATCAAATGTAAAAATAAAAAAAACAATGCATAGTCTTCACTCTATAAATGAACTACTAACACTGTTAATTAACACGGATTCTTAATAAATATATTAAAGTTATTCAGTCAAGCTTGGGGTGATTTTCTATTTTCTTTTGTTGTTTGATTAGCATTATTCACACAGAATATTATGTTCGGCCCTTTAAGAGCTGCATGGACCAAATACATTGTATACGTTCACTAAAGACATATCCGACTGTGTTTATCTGAATACTCACCAGAACGTGCATTTTTACATATTTTTGACCATTCAAACCCAATAATCCGTGAAACTGATGTCGCGATCGCATGCTGTATGAGTGAAAGGCGTGTGCGCGCGCGCTTCAGGTCAGAGTCCAGCACGTCCTGTGCCACACTTTATTTTCTCATGCATGCGTTTCTGTTGCTTTCTTTGTCATGTGCTGCGCATATATATTTAACTCTTCTGCTTCCATTGTTTAGTAAACGGTGGAAGCAGAGCTCTGCAGTCTGCACACACGTCCAGACTCCTGCGGTCACACATCGACGCAAATGAAGAAATACAGCTCTTATTAGAGTGCTGTCATTCTTAAAGAAATTACGGTTTTCGAGGAAAACTTTCCAGGATTTTTCTCCACCTGATTGTTTGTGTTTACATAATATATGTGTGTGTACTCTGTTAATTATTATTTATATATAAATACACACACAAGCATGTATATATTTAAGAAAAAAATATTATTTTTATATATAAAACATTTATATATATTATAGATTATATAAATGTATATACAGTATATACATGCAAATATTTCTTTAATATATACATGAATGTGTGTGTATTTATATATAAATAATAATTAACAGAGTACACACACATATATTATGTAAACACAAACTTTTATTTTGGATGCGATTAATCGCGATTACTCTTTTGACAGCCCTAATATATATATATATATATATAAATTAAATTAATTAAATCTAGAAAAAAACAAAACATTTTAAGATATAAATGTAATGAACAATGAATGATAAAAGCTTTTTCACTAATCTGGGATTCATAAAATACTTTTAAATCTGACATTAAAGTGTTAGAATATAATTTGCAATGTAAAAAAAAAAAAATGATACTTAAAAAAATACGTATTTTAATAGAAAAATACAAAATGAATGAAAACTAGTGGTCACAGACTTGTGGACCCCACTGCATTTTTGGCAAATGACTGACCGGACACAACCATCTGGGCCGTTGGGCACATGGAGGGTGATGGGGATGGGGATGGCGCTCTCTTCCCACAGGGTGGCCATGGCTTTCTGGGCCTCCGTCTCGTTACGAGGGGCCTTCACCCAGGTGCAGCCAAGATAGGACAGCTTACTGAACTGCACGCTGTCTTCCTCCTGTACTGTCGCACTCTCCAAAACCGCTCCTGATGCTTCTGTAAACACAAACAATGAAGTGTCAATACAACATGTCTTTTTCCTCCTTTACAATGTATTTTTATTTTTAAGATATGCAAATCAAGTGGCTTATCCAATAAGATTTTAAAAGGTGTTTTATGGTAACTATTTCTTCAGATTCTTTTGTCGCCATCCTACTGCACTCAGACAATAAACTTGTGCTTTGCATAAACGTGTTTTATCTAAAGGTCTATTGTCAAAGGTGACTGAATGTGGAAGTCTGTGCAAGGTAGAGAGGAAGTGTGTTCAGAGCCCCCCCAATTTTAGCACTTGGCAACAGGAAGCAGATAGTCAGAGCTAGTTTAGACGGCCTTAGCTGAAACCCCTGTGCGCTCAAATATCTCTTTTTTTACATCTGCATAGGATTGCCTTGGATCGTAAACCTGCTCATCATTAATTACACATTATAAATCAATACCATATTGACTGCTTAGTGTAAACAAACAAACAAATAAAAAATTATTATTATTTATATAATATATTACATGGAATTAAATTAAGAACACGACAATTTAAATATATAAAATATAAATGTGTGTGTTAGGGGTGTCGAATTTAACCGTTTCTACGATGCGTCGCGCTGCAGACGAGGACGATTCGGTATAGGTTCAGTAATAGACGAACCTGACAAGCCAGACCCACATCAAGATGTTGGGTCTGGGAACTCACCATTGGCAGGGCTCAATCCGAGGGGCGGGATAAACGGTTGTCTTTCAAATTCCCTCTGCACTCAATAGGATAGCGCTACAACCAACCAGAGCAGCGAAGAAGGTGAAGCGGAGATAGTTGATAGATTAAACTTCCTGCCGTTCTTTGTTCTTTTCTCAAAGAAAAGCGTAACTCAAAGTCTTCCAGAGTCGCGGCCAAAGCTGATTCGAAAGACCGCCGTAGCAACTCTGCCTAATTATGTTAAGCCCGCACACCGACTCTATACACAATGTGATTGGCCTGACCAGGGTTTGGTTTTTCCAACTCGCAAGTTTATGGAGAGTTGCTAGACGCCCTGACTGCAAATTATTTATAAACTAGTCATAGACCATAACCGATTATACTGTACTGATTCTTTTCTGCCATCATTTGTCGCGTACGTGCTGTGTCGCGGTGGCATACAATGGCAGAGGGAGGCGAAACGCAAGTAAGAGTAATTAGAATGCTCCAACTACTTTAAAAGCCGACATCTGGGCACATTTCGGCTTTTATGAACAACCTGGTAAGCACGACCTGGAGAACACACACGCGCTGTGTAAATCAAAGCTATCTGATTTATCAAAACAATTTCATTCACATAAATGTATCTCCGCAAAACGGATTTAAATCGAATCTTCAATTCCCGCAATACATGCAGATTTATTGGAGTTCACGTCACTGAAAACAACAGATATGAGCTGTTTTTTTATTAATCATTAGCTAATTTCACAATCAAAGGCCGCTATAGGGGAGCGCGCGGCAACAGCACTGGTAAGATCATTCCGTTTCTTTACTTTTAATGAATATGATTGTGTGTTGAGCACCTGCGACTTTACTTTCGGTAGTGTGTGCGTTAGCTTGATGAAGAGATACGCAGCTCCTCGTCTGCGGCGAGGTGTGCTTCAGTAGCGCTGTCATATCTGGCTCTATATGTCATATAGCCCATAACACGCTCACACGTAAATTTTTTTAGCATTGTTGCGAGGAGTAAAATTTACACATGTGGTTTCAACAACCAGATGCATTTAGTCTTTAGTTTTGACTATAGTGCAGCCCAGACCACCTCCTTAAGTGGCTTTTAGTATATTGTGTATTTGTTCTAAATGCTCCTGTTGTCTTCTGTGCCCAGACTTGAGTTCTGTGTGGCGAGCAGCGAGGCTGAGGGACCGTGAGAGCGGGACGAGGATAGCCTCGTGTCTCACGGAGGAGTGACGGGAGCATAAAGAAAGAGCGACGACAGTGAAGGATGAGAGAGGACCAAGCCTGGACTTTACGTTGTGTTTTTTTTACGTTTTGTTATGTGTGTGCGTGGCAGACGCCCGTGAGGGGCTGGCCCTTTTACTTTCATTTTGTGTTTATTATTTGATTAAAGTTGTTTGAACGTTCGCCGGTTCCCGCCTCCTTCTTCCCTGAACATACAAACTCTGTTATATTGGTGCCAAAACCCGGGAGGAACGAGGAACATGCTGTCGGAGAGCCCTCACTGCTGAGGGGGATCGCGGTGCCGCGAGTGGCTGCCCGAAGCGGTGATGCTGGTGCGAGTGAAGACCGGTGGGACGGAGAGCTCGCTGCCGTGCCCCTGGGTCGAGGTGGGGTGGCTGCCGTCTGAGAGGGAGTGAAGGAGTCGCCGTCGCTTGCTGTTGGCCGGAGCCTGTTGCCGTCTGCTATTTAGGGGAGGAACAGGGAGCGCGGGACTCGCTGCCGGCTCCCTCAGTAGGAGGAGCCACCACCGGCCGCCAGGGGGCGGAGGAGGACCGAGCCGTCCACCAAGTGTCCAGTGCCATCGCATGGCACCGCGAAGGAGAGCCTCTCGGCTGGCTGAGGACCGAGCGGCAGATGGCAGTGGGTCCGGGAACCGGACCACAATTCTTTTTTTCTCTTTCTTTTCTCCTCTCTCTACTCTCTCGTCTCTGTTACTCCTCATGCTTCCGGCTCTGTTCTCTCACCTCGCTGTCCTTACCCCCAGGTGCCGCGGCTGCCGTGATCGGAGTGACGGGAGCATAAAGGAGGAGCGACGACAGTGAAGGACGAGAGAAGATCAGGCCTGGACTTTAGGTTGAGTTTTGTTTACGGTTTGTTATGCGTGTGCGTGGCAGTCGTCCGTGAGAGGATGACGCTTTTACTTTCATTTAGTATTTATTGTGTTTATTAAAGTGGTTTGAACGTTCGTGTGTAAAATAGCCCTGAAAATAAATAATACTACTACTAATAATAATAATAATAGAGAAAATCTTAGTAGACTGCAGCTCTGCCTCTGTTCATTTGTAGAAATATTTATGGATGTGGTTTAACAAGGATCAAAACAAATCACAGAGTTTCATTATTCAAACGGAGTTACTTCCTAGTTTTCTTGTGTGTTAGTTTGTTACTGCGAGCAGGATGTACCATCGGGAGCTGTGTCCAGAGTCAGGCTGGGTGGTCTGATCTGAGAGCTGAGCACTGCAGGACTTTCTATTTCATCTGCAGCTCCTGGTCCATCACCAACATCATCCAACACCTCCTCCATCGCCCGCTCCAACTGCTCACTCCCATTCCACGACATCTGAGACAAAGGGATGGCAGAGAGAAAACATTGTAGATTATTTCAACAGGATACCATCACATTAAAACAAATGGTAATGCGTGCTTAGTGTACATAGTAAATGATGCTTAGCAGACCTTGAGTCTGGGCCTCCCCTCTGAGCTGGAGGGGGAGCCCCCAGCAGTGGGCGGCACAAGAACAAACTCCTCACTGGTAACGGTTGACACAGATTCAGTTGAGCCGCTCACTCTGCCCAGAGAGGAGCGGTCATCCATGATAGCCTGGGACAGTCCGCCCGCTCGGCCCGCTGCTGCTGCTGCTGCTGCTGCAACCCTACCAACAAGACAGACCTGTTACACTGCTGGATTACATCACTTAAGACTGACTATAAGGGTGCTTTAAAGGTGCAGTGTGAGGATCTATTGACAGAAATGCATTATAATATATATAACGCTGTTTTCAGTGGGGTATAAAGACCTTAAATAATGTACCATTATGTTTTTATTACCTTAGAAGGAGTCATTTCTATCTACATACACCACGGGTCCCCTTACAGTGAAATCGCCATTTTGCGCTGCCAAGTTTCTACAGTAGCCCTAAATGAACAAACTTCTCTACAGAACGCTAGAAAACAGATCCGTGAGCAAGATATCTTGTGTGTGTCACATAGACAGGACATTCAGACAGCGCATTCTCTTTTGTCTTGTCATGCTTGAATGGTTTAAAAGCATTTGCATGAATAAAATTGTCATATAAATGTAACGCTAGTCAAAGGATGACAGAAAAAACTGATCCCGCGTTAATTGCGTCAAATATTTTTTTAAATTTAAAGTTAAAATTATTGCATGCATTATCGTGCTAATTTTGATAGCACTTACAGTATATATGGCTAGCGGTGACTTCTTCATTTGGGTATGCTGGGTGGTGCGTCATGTCAAAAAGCGCATAATGCAAATGCGTAATGTTGGATGGGTTGATTATAATGGTGTGTGTCCACTGGGGCGCATCAAGCATTTTCAAATTATTCCTATGGAAGTTGAGTTTCACGCTCGTGCATGAGTGTTAGCTACTCAGATGAGAGTTAGCTACTTAGTTGAGAGTTGGCTACAGCATGTTAGCTTCTCAGTTGAGCGTTAGCTACAGCGTGTTAGCTACTCAGTTGAGTGTTAGCTACTCAGTTGCTTACTCTCATGACACATAGCAACACAGCTAAAACTATTCTTAATATGTTGGACCTTTTATTGAAAGTAGTCTACATGTTACAACACAAACTTCTGATTTCTGAAACTGACAGATTTGAAGAAAATGACTGTCATTTGGCAAATAAATAAATGACAGACAGTGACATACGTATTACAAAAATGTTATCATTTAAGCTTTATGCAGGGCTCGACATAAGCAATGGCCCGATGGCCCTGGGCCAGTAAAAGAGTATGTCGGGCTAGTTGAATGGCCAATCACTGGCCCGCGCGGGCCAGTGATTGGCCATCCGCAAAGGCAAAACAAACGTCATACCGTCACAGAATTGCGAAGACGTTGGTTCTCAGTACCTCACTGATGTAGCATGTCGAAGGTAAGTTACTCAACTAGCTAGCTAATATATAACCGTAACTTTGCTCATAAATGATAGATCCAAAGTGCGAGTAGCCTACTTGACTTGTGTCATGAGTGAATTTGGGTGTCATTCCAAAGGCAGCGCGCGCGCTCCGAAACAGACCGAGATGAGACGAGTAAATTATACTTTCAGTTTCATGTGCACGTCAGGGATGGCTGACGCAAAACTGTAGTTCCCAAGCTTTGCGCGATCCGAAGCGCAGATGTTTTTCGAGTCGAACGATCCGAAGCGTAATTCAAAACACCTATGTCACGTGACTACGGCTAAATGAAGCCAAAAATATCTTATATAATGTGTATCTTTGTTAATTGTTTATCTTTTGTTATATATATATGATAAACAATTAACAAAGATACACATTATATAGGCAAACACAGTGCTAACATTACTGGTCAGGCAATAAAAAATTCAGTTACAATGACAATTTGGTTATTTTTGCATGTCTCCAGGGGCTCTCTAGCTCTTAATTCATGTACTCCATTTGCTGTAGGCTATTGATTAATCCTAATGTATACAATACATACAGCTTAATGGAAAAGTTTTCCTTATATTTCTTTCAGGGCCAATAAAAATATAGAAGGGGCCCAGCAAAACTCTGATCTACTGGCCCCAGGGGCCAGTGGGAAATTTTTTTTATGTTGAGCCCTGTTTATGGTACACCTCAAACTAGGGATGCACCAAATGTTCGGCAACCGATTATTCGGCCAGAAATAGCAAAAATTGCACTTTCGGTGTTTGGCCGGTTTTGAATAAGTGAAAAGGCAGAATAAATTTTACTGAACAATGAGGTTTTTGACGACGCGATCAAATATAGCAACCAGTGCGTGTGAGAGAGGCGTGCACGCTTCTAAATGCAGCACATGTCGGCAGTGCGGAAGAATTAAGCCTTGTTTATACTTTCCTCTGCAGCACGAGCCTCTGCTGACTGCGCGCGCCTCGTCCGCTTGGCACCCTGCGATGACGTCATTTTTGTCGCGCACACCCTCGCACTCGTGTGTGTTTATTTTAAAAGCAAGACAAAATATTAAAAAAGCTAATTTATGCAATGGTGAAAAAATTGGCTAAATAAATTGAAAAAAACGCGTTCGGTATTCAGCTTCGGCCAAGAATTTTCATTTCGGTGCATCCCTACCTCAAACAAGGGAATTTATAGTAATTCATAGTGTTAATAATACTAATCAGTGAGTCCACGAATGGCTTGGGTATTCATGCCCTATATATTAATATCCCATTTTGCCTGAACTTTGTTTCGTTAAACACGTCTTCAAATATTGTTTAGTTAAATAAACATTGCATAAAAAATAAATAATAACAAAATGAAGCAGGTCTATACCACTTAACGGGCCCTATTTTAACGATCTAAGCACATGGTCTAAAGCACGCTGCGCTTGTGTACCCGCCTATAGGCACAAAATACTAACTCAGGGTTTTTCCTACATTGAAAATTTTTTGGCGGCCGCCAAAACAAATTTTTGTCCCGCCAAAGCTTTATTTGATGAGTTATTGTGATTTGAATGATGAATGATGTAAAAATAGATGCTGCGCTTGTGACTGAGTGACAGAGAGAACGATCAGAGCTCCTCCCCCACTCGCACTCTCTCTGTCTTCAAAATAAGCATTCTTAGCTTTCTAATATTACACATATTACGTTAATCAAAATCAAAAGGTCGGAAGACTGAATCCATGTTGCACGTGGCGCAGTCAGACGATGTTTTCCTTTAATCACCGCTGGGTGTGAAATGTGCTCCAAAAAAAAATGGCTGATTCTCTGACCAGCGGACATAAACCATACTTTCAATAAACGGGAAACAAACCGTATCCCGTTATGAAGTGTTTTCTGTGTGTTGACAAATCTTTCGCTATGTTCTAAAAGACGGGATTCACACACAGCGCGTCTGCTAATGTCCGATTCGCCACCTAATGACTCCTTTGAACCGAATCATTTTAACGACTGGTTAGAACAACTGATCTGTCCAACACTGAACTCACGAATCCGTTTAATCATTTTCTCAGAACACCTGAAATGAGAACACAAGTGTGCTTACCCACTTTAGCAAGAGTGGGTGTAAGAGTTATAGTTTGAATTATCCACAGTCTTTCAGCTTATTTATGTGGACAATGTGTAGTAAACTAAATAGCCTAAAATCATTTAGTTTAGACTGGAGTGAGGTGAACCCAGAACAAAGTTGTTGTTAGTTAGCTAATTAAATTGTAAATGGCAGAAAATTAGGCTATTTGTTCATTTTTTTAATACTACTTTTTAATATTTATATGATTATATACCAAAACAATTATCAGTAAATAGTGTAAAAATGAGGAACAAAAACAAACATCAAGGTATCCCACATGAAAAAAATACTATAGTATATTATAGTAAAATTACTCTAGTAAATACTATAGTGTTTTTGAACCATACAGTAAGTACTACAGTAAATTGTAGTATATTGTAGTATTTACTACACTTTGTTAATTTATTGTAGTATCTTTACTATAGTACGGTTCAAAAACACTATAGTATTTACTAGAGTAATTTTACTATAATATACTATAATATATTATAGTATTTTTTCATGTGGGATCAAAATAAGATAAGCAAAAGTTACAAACTTTCTTTGAATTTATTTAAAATGTATTGTCAGTATTGCGCTTGCAGATCACGTGGGTAGGGTACTTTTTTACTGTGAGTGCGTGTGTGTGTGTGTGTGTGTGTGTGTATGGATGACCATGTCTGTCAGTCACCACCGAAGACCATTTTTGACCCAGGAAAAACCCTGTAACTTGCCTTTTAAATAACACAAAAAATACTGCGCTTTTGACTTTAAATCAGGTTTTTGTTGGTCAATGGCGCAGTCGCTTTTAGTTGCCTCAAAATAGGAATGCGCGAACAATGCACCTGAACACACCTCATTTTCAGACCAGCATGCCATGGGCGACTAGATGGGCGCGAGTGCATTTGGTATTTAATCAACATGGAGCTGGACATGAAAATGATAACGCCGTCTGAAACTAGCAAAAAACACTTGCGTCGCATTGAGCTGGGTGTATGATAGGGTGCTAAGACTTAAAGGTCCTGTTCTTCGTGATCCCATTTTTCAAACTTTAGTTAGTGTGTAATGTTGCTGTTAGAGCATTTATAATACCTGTAAAATTATAAAGCTCAAAGTTCAATGCCAAGCGAGATATTTTATTTAACAGAAGTTCCCTTTCAAAGCCTACAGCGAACGGCTGGTTAGGACTACATCCTGGTATTTCCTGTAGTGCTGGGCGGTATGACCAAAAATGTATATCACGGTATTTTTCTAAATTATATCGGTTTCACAGTATATGACGGTATTTTTTCCCCTATGCCTGACAGGGTGTTAATCACATTTTACTGTTTACAGGGTGTTAATTTACATTTTACACATTTTTTTCAAAAAAAATACTGCAGGAGATTGACTAGAATACCCTGTTTTACTGTCATGACGAGTGAATATTGTAGAAAAATTCCACACTAGAGTTAATAGGTCTACAGGTTTACAAAATGATGCTGTGGAGAGACAACAGCCAATAAAACACCAGACATGCAACACGCTCAGAATCATACTTACAGACACCTGAATATTAAAAGTTGAGTTGAGGGCACCTTAAGCATTTTAAAAATCTAATCCTATATAACAACAAACTGCCAAAACGAGGAGAAACGCGGATATTTGCAATACATTTAAGAGCACTCTCTGAACGAATGACACACATCAGTTTAACACAGAAATAATAAAGCATTTCGTTTTTTGCCCATTCTTCTTTGAATTGTCAGTTTATTTATTAACTTACATCATTGTCTTTTGAATAATCCATCGTGTCAGCGCGTTCGTGATCAGACATAGGTTATCAGTGTAATCAGTGCATACATTTCATTTTAATAAGACGTGATGAAATATGCGTGCATACACGCTTCTGGTTCATGTCTAGAGCACTAGAGTTTATGAAATATGTCCATAAAAAATTTAAACGCGCTCGCTCCGGTCTATTTCAGTGCTATATGACCCATGTGGTGAGCGTTGTTAAACTCATCGCAGCGCTGCGTGCCGAAACCGCTCTCTCTCGCGCGCCGCGTGTAGTTTGAATTCTCAACAATAATCAAGGGCTGAATCCGACATCGCTCCCATAACTTCAAATATAGCATTGTTTGGAGGGGACAGCGCTTTGTAGTGGTGTCCGAAACCCTAGTGGACGTTATTGAGTGCAGTCATTCTACCCCATTGCACCGCAATAACGAGTGTACAGCCGATGTACACACAACGGTTGTCCGACTTCACGCACGTTTTCATTCACTCCTTCAAATAAAGTGATAACGTAGGGAATAGTGAATGAGAGTATAGGATACAGCCATAGGCTGTGCTGTAATGCGATCTCAACTGTGCTCTGACTGTTCTTACTGCAACAGTGAAAAGCGTCCCCTCTCAAACAATGACGCGCTGCGCCGCGTTCCGAACGTTGTTTAAATGACATATACCGGTATTGCGGTATCATCAAAATTCATATCATAAAATAAATAAATATCGGTATTCGGTATGAACCGGTATACCGCCCAGCACTAATTTCCTGCTTTAATTACGTCAGTAGAGCAGTATGTCGACTAACCTCCGCCCACAAGAACGCGCGAAAAAGGGGGCGTGGTCTTGTTGCTCCCGCGTGGAGAATAGGAAGTGTTGCATTCGGTTGCGTTCGTATAGTTTGTTTGTTGCCATGTCGTCGAGACGCTGTTATTTTCATCCCGGAGTCAAGTCACCTTTGTTTGGCTTTCCCAGGGACGCTGTACTTAGAGATCATTGAGCACATGCGTCCCCGTTATGGTGAGAGGCGTGACCTTTCCGGTAACGTGCGCTCTGCGTGCCCTAAGCTGCTGTCGAATCACAACACGGGAACCGCTGGCCCAATCAGAACTCGTTACGTATTTCTGAAGGAGGGACTTCATAGAACAGGGAAATCTTTCAAGCCGTTTTGAGGACAGTGAAAACAGCAGTATACAGATAAGTAAATTGTGTGAAAAATACTGTGTTTTTTTACACGCGAAACATGAACACATGTTATATTGCACACTGTAAACACAATCAAAGCTTCAAAAAAACATGAAAAACGGGACCTTTAATGCACAGATCTATTTTTATTCAAAGTCTATAAAACAATTAAAAACATTATGATACTGTAATGATTGTGATCGTTAGGCTATGATTTTTCCACGATTTGATATCATCAAAAAAGAAAAAAAAGTCACTTTATAAGTGGAGAAAGTTGTTATACACCAAATTAAATAAAAAAAAAATATCTTTAGAATAGGGAACAGAATTGCGTACAGTGAGGAATTTTTTAAAAAGTTAAAAAAAGGTCAGTTTTGATGCTTCAAATACTAGACAGGCAGGAACTGAATCTAGCGGATCGAACAATCAATCTGCACTAAAGTACCAGTCACTTTTAAAGAAATACAGCGGTGTCATCTGAAAACGATATCAAGCATCTAGCATATCACACGTTTTTGCTGATTCAACAAGCAAGCTCACATTTATCGAGATATCATCTATCAAGAGTGCATCCTCACAGGCAGCTCAAAGCAAAGTCTCTTACTAAACCACCAGTGATGTTCACACACCCAGCTCGCAGCCAATTTTCACAAGTCAGATCACACCTTATCACAGAAATGACACCATCAAGTGTAACCGTCACATAACAGCGGTGGTGAATGTGATTAACTCCAACAAGCAACAAGCCAGTAAAGCAACTGCAGTAACATTACAGTGGGTTCCTTGAGTTCATGTCAGGGGGTCACGCCACGGTAGGTGAAAGGGTCTTCACATTCACACACAGAGCAGTCATGTGCCCATCATTCTCCCTCAATTAGAGCCATTGAAAAACGCACAGGATAAAACCGGACGCTAACAGAAAGTCTCTGTGCGCATTTCATTTTCATTATGTACCAGTTCCACGCTCAACATAAATAGAGAACACACTTCGCCATTCGTCAAATTGTTCCAGTTAGTCATTCAAATCGAATTATACAGCAGAAACTCCCAGAAAGACACAAACTAAGCAATTACAAACTCATGGTCATTATTTTGGAATTAGCCAGTTAAGTTATAAAGATTGCCATTCATTTCTTTGGATGTCCATTAAAGAATTTTAGTTCAGTCTGGTTAAACTATATCACAAGTTTTCATAAAAGCCTAGAATTAACTCTGGTAGATATCAAATCAGAAATAAAAAGAATAAATAACATGAAATAATGATATATTTACAAAATCAGACATTTAAACCACATATACACACACACGCACAAGCGTCTTACCAATTTAAAGTGGTCATGAATTGAGAAATCTACTTTTCATTCAACCTTTGATATATAAAAGTTAATCCTGTAAGTTTCTGAGCTGAAAACTTCCTTGTTAGTAAAAAAAAAAGCTTTTATTGACACCAGGCCCAGCAAACGCTTGATCTCAGAATATGCCAACCCTTGACGTCATCATGTAGTGAAACGCCGCCTCAATAGTACGCCCCGCCCACCGACTCGTGGAGCTAAACTGATCGCACTATCGAGCAATAAACATGCCGAAGGTGGCAAGATATTGCGCTGTGCCTGGTTGTGGAAGAACACAGTCGCTGCATAAGCTTCCTTCGGATTCTAATATTGCGAATGTGTGGTTGAACTTTATTTTTAGTGAATATCCAGCTCACGTGGGGAAGACATTGCACGTTCGTTTCTTCATTTCACCGCGGATTCGTTTGTAAACAAGAGACTGGATTTGCTGACAGGATGAAATTACATGAATGAATGAAGCAACACACTAATGTTAACTAATAATCACTAATTGATTATGTGTACATGACTAACAAAACATAACTTACCACGCCTTCACAGGGGAAAGCCAACGTCCCGGGGCTATGCGTTTTCCAGACGGGTTACCAATACGCATCATCTTAAATAGTGAAATAACATTCCTTTCTTGATGTGCGTTCAGTCTCTTGACTTGATATTTGAAGGAAAAACACAATAGCGGGAGCTTTGATCACGCTGTCTGCAACGTACTTGGCGCACACACGAGTGTGTGTTTGTGTGATGCACGGTTCACGGTTATATCCACCGATCGGGCGGGCCAAGTAATGTAAAATAACATTCCAATCAATCGCGAGTGGATGAGAGATAAATCATTTTGTTTGTTTGATAAAGACATTTTGCGAGCCCTGTGGGACGAATCATTCCGGTTGGCGTTTCTCCACACGCTTTCAAAACAATGCCTCACGTGTAGGGATCGACTGATATGGATTTTTTAGTGCCGATGCCGATACCGATTTTTTTTCATCAGCCTTAGCCGATGACCGATACGGGCTGCCGATTTTCTGGAACCGATATTTGGAGCCGATACTGCTTTTGCTCCCTCAATTTACATCATAAAAATGACACAATGATCATGATGATAACAATTTAAAAAAGGAACATTTATTGAACTAAAAAAAAATATATTTAACAAATAGTAAAAACAGGTGAGGTAGAACAAGAAAAAAAAGTAACTTCTGAAAATAAATATTTAAGCATAAATAAAATAATTACACTATTGCGCACAGTATCAACAAGCAAGCATCATAATAAAGTGCACACTGACTGTACTATACTTAAAACGTTTATACTTTTAAAACTATTTACAACCTAGTCATTTAATGCTTAGGTGCACTTAACTTAATCTCTTGAAAAAAATATCGGCGAACACAGCAGCCTTGTATCGGCCGATGCCGATACATGTAAAAATCGCAAATATCGGCCCGATATATCGGCCGGCTGATATATCGGTCTAACACTACTCACGTGTACTCATGGGGGAGCCGAAGCTCATTAAAAATGCAAGGCTTGTCCAATCATAGCAGTGGGCGTTTACTTCCAAGTCTTCAGTGTGGCACGCCCATCAAAACCAGGGCAGAAAATAGCCTATTACTTATTCATTATGATGTTTTTGAATGTAAAAAACACACAAACGTCATAAGTAGTATAAAAAAAACAGTATACATTTTTTTTAAAGTCAGTGACACCTTTAAACATTCAAGTGATTTTAAACTATTCAATACTCGCACGCTCTCCGAGAGATGGTTTTCTCTGTGCACATACACTCTAAAAAATGCTGGGTTTAGCAATTGGGTTGTTTTAACCCAGCGATTGGGTTGTTTTAAGCAAACATTAACATTTAAACAACCCAATTGCTTTTGTAGAGTGTACATAAAGCCGGATTACAAACAGCTTGAGAGTAACAAGTTCTCTTTCGCAGATTATATCGCTTTAACAAAATTTGTTCCAAGTTCTGATTTGCTAACCAGCCAGTTATGTCTTAAATAAACACAGTTGAGAAAGGAAACATGTCGTGACAGTATAATGAAAATGGATCAGTGCACAAGCTCTTAAACTGGCAGCAGCCTAATACATGTCTGTCATTAATGTTAAAACAACAGAAGATAAGGAATCAGGATTAATAATAGCCTATGTTTTTCATTTATACAGGACTAAAAGACTATCCCGTGTTATTTTACATTTGATTACTTTATTCAGTTTCTGTAGTACTTCTGAATACTAATTTTAGACCTGCCTAAATAACCTTTATTTCTCCATTTCATTTGTATCTTTATTCTACTGTATGTATTTGTGCTACGTTATTTCAATTTAATTCAAAGATTGAAATCAAGTTTCCTTGTGTTGTGTAAACTCTTGAGCACCAAAATTACCCCATTGGAAAAACACAAATGCAATGAGTGAGCAAACAAAACAAAAAGCAAAAGCAAATTAAACCCCCCCCCCCCCCCCCCCCCCATTTTCCAAAATGAAATATATATATATACACATACATACACACACACACACAACTGACATCATGTTCCTTCAGCTGTAGTGATCAGTGTTAAACACCAGATCTCTGTTAAACAGATCCTACGTCTCAAATGTTCAACCAAGATAAAACTGGTGCAGTTAACTTGTTCTGGGCGTGCATGAGCAACAATACCCCCACACACACACACACACACACACTCACTTCAGGCCACAGCAGGTGAAACAGGCTCTAGAAACAATAGTTTATCTTCTATGCTTTCTGTATTGCTCACACCCATCATTTAAGGACAAAAAAAACAGATACTGTATTATTTATTAGAACAGGTTGCCAAAGAATGCGTTACTACAACAGCATAAATCACAGGCCACCATCCAAACCAAACTACTGAGAAACAGCCACGTTTTTCAGGCTGTGCAACAGTGTTTAAAGTTCAAAATGGTGTGATGGGTGAACTCCTGAGTTACTCTGAGTTCTCCTTCAGGGCCGGCCATGATGTAATTCAAGAAAATCTGCCCAATGACTTCACCCAGCAGAAAAGGAAGAGGAAAGTGTTTCGAGAAAATTGTAGAGTTAGGCAATAGGTATAAGGTACTATGCATCTTTTTAGTATTTATTTTACATTAGACATTTTAGTTTTTCATTTTGGAATTGTAGCCTAAATATTATGAACATTATTACTCTAAAAAAATGCTGGGTTAAAAATAACCCAAGTTGGGTTGAAAATTGACAAACCCAGTGAATGGGTTGTTTTAACCCAGCGGTTGGGTTAAATGTTGGCTTAAAACAACCCAATTGCTGGGTTAAATTACTCCCAATCGCTGAGTTTGTCCATTTTCAACCCAACTTGGGTTATTTTTTTACCCAGTATTTTTTAGAGTGAGATATGAACATTTTCCAAATTAATATGAATATTTATTTTGATTTTTTTAATAAGGGCTTTGCCTTTTTTAATTGAAACTATAGCATGTTATTCTCTGGTGTACATGAAAAAATACATCTACTCACAATAACAGTCATTATAAAAGCAATATTTAATAATATTACATAATCTAGTATAGAATAAAAACATGATCTATATAATCCAACAATAATTTAAGCAATTTCATTATAGTCCCTGAAACGTTAATAAATGTCATGAAATGATAACAAATAAGGTATTAATTTATTGTATTTATTGGCTAATATTTAAAATGTTATTGTTGTGCCTATTTTTAACCTAATATTTAGATCATTGTCTAATAGTAGCTGAAATTACTTAATAGTTATCAGTGTGTGTGTTTAAAGTATTATAGAGATGCCATTTATAAATAATCGGCTATATGCCAATAATTATCGCAGTGCTGGAATGCTGACCAATCAGAAGCCAGTGTCTATCCCATCACCAATGATTTGCTCCCGTGGTCACTAACACATTTTCAATAATTGCAGACTTATTATAACTAGACAGATTTCCCGCTATTCTTTTTGTGCTTTTGATGAGTGACCGCCTTTAATGTTTAAAATCACAGATGAAGAGTTCATTGCTAGTTCATGGCTCCACACACTGTTGTTAAACAAACTGACATATTTGCTTAACCGTCCTGAACCCTTTCAAACATTAGCCACACAAACTAGAAAGCCTGAAATGATGAAATAAAATTCCTTTACATGATGTAAATCAAACATTTTTACATCATACTTCCTTATAGTCATCTAAATTACTTGTTAAACAGGTTGAGCTCAGGTTGAGCCATATGTGTATTATTTATATGGGTTCTGGATGATGAATTTTCATACTGTTATTACCTCATCCTTTCATAATGAAAGAGCCATGTTTGCAGTTGTGCCACCCTGACATATAAAATGCTAGATAAGTTTTCTTACAGATCTCAACAGCTTTATAAAATGTGTTTATAGGAAAGGTTTCAAACCTAAAATGATGCCATATTTAATTATTTTAATAGTTTCTTAGTCAGTTAATTTGTTCGTATAGTTGCACCACTTGACATTTTGGGGGTTAAAGCTTTAAGATAACAAGACATAAAATAATATGTATTATTTAAATGTACTAAAAAGTCAAACTAAATAGGGTTTATAGATTAAAGTGATATGTGTCGTGAATTTATCACATCGTTTTAAAAGGACACAAATATATGCATGTCATGTCATTGACCCATATACACACACACACACACACACTCTACCCAATTTAAGGTAACATATTTACTCAACTTATATCATAAATGCACATGCAGAATGACATATGAAATGACATTTGCATTTAGTGTCAGTATACAGTACAACAAAACAAAACCAGTTTTACCCAGCTGACATATCCAGCTATTTAGGACACATAACACATAAATAAACGCGAAAAAACGGTGAAAATATTAGCAAGCTAACTAAACAGGGATTAAAAATAACAGACAGGAAACGCCTTCAACAACACACAACCATTACGTACAACTCACAATGTTATTCATGCCACACACACACAAACAAACGCCTCAGAACAGCTGGTTGAAATCCTAAACAAACTGTGTAATGCCAGTGAGAAGCAGCCTAACTAAACTGAAGCTAGTCAGTTAGCCAGCTAGCCACTGCTAATCAACAATTAGCTCATTTTTCTGCCCCTTTAACTTTAAAACATGTGCTTATGACCCTCAAAAGCTTTGAACCACAGCCACGCTGAATATCCATTAAACCCGAGAGCGCGTGCGATGTCAACGCGGACGTTTCATGTCTTTTTTTTGTGTTTGTTGTGAGTTTCCTGAGAGGGTAAAAATCAACTTACTTGCTGGGAGTCTGTCAGCTGAGCGACGCGCGTGCACACGCAGAAACATCCGCAAACCTCATCAGAGCTCGCGCCGCATTCACATGGCGCAGGCGACGTCATCACCGCCGCTAGAAAGAGCCACGCCCACCGCTTTAAACGAGTGAGTCAGCAGCGCCTCAGGTGACTGGAGCACCTGCTGTTGGCATACTACCAGTTTAATGTTTTAAGTAATAATTATATATATATATATTTATATATATATATTATATTCATGTATGTATGCAGCCCGTGTGTGTGTGTGTGTGTGTGTGTGTGTGTGTGTGTGTGTGTGTGTGTGTGTGTGTGTGTGTGTGTGTGTGTGTGTGTGTGTGTGTGTGTGTGTGTGTGTGTGTGTGTGTGTGTGTGTGTGTGTGTGTGTGTGTGTGTGTGTGTGTGTGTGAGTGAGTGTGTGTGTGTGTGTGTGTGTGTGTGTGTGTGTGTGTGTGTGTGTGTGTGTGTGTGTGTGTGTGTGTGTGTGTGTGTGTGTGTGTGTGTGTGTGTGTGTGTGTGTGTGTGTATGTATGCATGTATGTGTGTGTGTGTGTGTATGTATGTGTGTATGTATGCATGTATGAGTGTATGTATGTGTGTATGTATGTGTGCGTGCGTGCGTGCGTGCGTGTGTGCGTGTGTGTGTGTGTGTGTGTGTGTGTGTGTGTGTGTGTGTGTGTGTGTGTGTGTGTGTGTGTATGTGTGTGTGTGTGTGTGCGTGTATGTATGTGTGTATGTATGTTTTATGTGTGTGTATGTATGTTTTATGTGTGTGTGTGTGCGTGTGTGTGTGTGTGTGTGTGTGTGTGTGTGTGTGTGTGTGTGTGTGTGTGTGTGTGTGTGTGTGTGTGTGTGTGTGTGTGTATGTATGCATGTATGTATGTGTGTATATACAGTGAGGAAAATAAGTATTTGAACACCCTGCTATTTTGCAAGTTCTCCCACTTAGAAATCATGGAGGGGTCTGAAATTGTCATAGTAGGTGCATGTCCACTGTGAGAGACATAATCTAAAAAAAAATCCAGAAATCACAATGTATGATTTTTTTAACTATTTATTTGTATGATACAGCTGCAAATAAGTATTTGAACACCTGTCTATCAGCTAGAAATCTGACCCTCAAAGACCTGTTAGTCTGCCTTTAAAATGTCCACCTCCACTCCATTTATTATCCTAAATCAGATGCACCTGTTTGAGGTCGTTAGCTGCATAAAGACACCTGTCCACCCCATACAATCAGTAAGAATCCAACTACTAACATGGCCAAGACCAAAGAGCTGTCCAAAGACACTAGAGACAAAATTGTACACCTCCACAAGGCTGGAAAGGGCTACGGGGAAATTGCCAAGCAGCTTGGTGCAAAAAGGTCCACTGTTGGAGCAATCATTAGAAAATGGAAGAAGCTAAACATGACTGTCAATCTCCCTCGGACTGGGGCTCCATGCAAGATCTCACCTCGTGGGGTCTCAATGATCCTAAGAAAGGTGAGAAATCAGCCCAGAACTACACGGGAGGAGCTGGTCAATGACCTGAAAAGAGCTGGGACCACCGTTTCCAAGGTTACTGTTGGTAATACACTAAGACGTCATGGTTTGAAATCATGCATGGCACGGAAGGTTCCCCTGCTTAAACCAGCACATGTCCAGGCCCGTCTTAAGTTTGCCAATGACCATTTGGATGATCCAGAGGAGTCATGGGAGAAAGTCATGTGGTCAGATGAGACCAAAATAGAACTTTTTGGTCATAATTCCACTAAACGTGTTTGGAGGAAGAAGAATAATGAGTACCATCCCAAGAACACCATCCCTACTGTGAAGCATGGGGGTGGTAGCATCATGCTTTGGGGGTGTTTTTCTGCACATGGGACAGGGCGACTGCACTGTATTAAGGAGAGGATGACCGGGCCATGTATTGCAAGATTTTGGGGAACAACTTCCTTCCCTCAGTTAGAGCATTGAAGATGGGTCGAGGCTGGGTCTTCCAACATGACAATGACCCGAAGCACACAGCCAGGATAACCAAGGAGTGGCTCTGTAAGAAGCATATCAAGGTTCTGGCGGGTCCTAGCCAGTCTCCAGACCTAAACCCAATAGAGAATCTTTGGAGGGAGCTCAAACTCCGTGTTTCTCAGCGACAGGCCAGAAACCTGACTGATCTAGAGAAGATCTGTGTGGAGGAGTGGGCCAAAATCCCTCCTGCAGTGTGTGCAAACATGCATGCGTGTGTGTGTGTGAGTGTATATGTGTGTGTGTGTGTGTGTGTGTGTGTGTATGTTTGTATGTATGTATGCGGGTATGTATGTGCGTATGTATGTGAGTGTGTGTATGTATGTATGCATGTGTGTGTGTGTGTGCGTGTATGTATGTGCGTGTGTGTGTGTGTGTGTTTTATACTATATAATTCAACAAATAAAATGGAATAACACAAAAAAAGGGCAAAAGCAAATGTGATTAAGGCACAATTCTAATATATGTCAATATAACAAATTCTTTGCACTCCACAGAGTAATGAGTATTTTTTTATTTCTTTATTTGCTTCATCTGTAAAACATTGCTTATGTTCTAGACAATCTAAAGACATTACAGTAAAAAATATTTGCCTAAACATAGAAATCAACATTGCTACCAATTTCTATCATCATCATCACATCCAAAGCTGTCAATATCGACAGATAAAATTATGACCAAGCATCACAAACTCACACAAACTCAAACAAGTACACCCTGGGCCATTGATTGAATAAATAAAAGTTTGGTGAAATCAAGTTTACAAATAAATACACAATACATTTATATAGATTATTTTACATATTCAACTTTTGCATGTAATAAAAAGAAACGTGTATCATAAATACATCAGTAAATTACGTCAAACATCTCGCCAAAGACTAAACAGACACTCAAATCCTTATTAAATTGAACTTGCATAGAGACGGCTAAGAAAATCTTTCAGTTAAAGGTGAATTTCTGCACCTCTAGCGCCACCAAGTGGCATTGCAAATAATAATAAAAAGAATTGAATAAAATAAATGATTTAAAGGGATGATTCACCCAAAAATGAAAATTCTGTCATCATTTACTCACCCTCAAGTTGTTCCAAACCTTTCTTTGTTCTGCTGAACACAAAAGAAGATATTTAGAAGAATGTTTGTAACCAAGCAGAGAGAGCAACCATTGACTACCATAGTATTTTTTCCCTACTATAGTCAATGGTTGCTCTCTCTGCTTTGTTACAAACATTCTTCATTCTTCAGCAGGACAAAGAAACTCATACAGGTTTGGAACAACTTGAGGGTGAGTAAATGATGACAGAATTTTCATTTTTGGGTGAACTATCCCTTTAAATGTTTGTAAAATAACGTTTTATTGTGGCATAAAAAGAAAATGCTCAGAAAAGTTTAGGTTAGCCCTCATACATTAGCCCATTACAGGAAGCCCAAAATGTCCGAAAGGCCTTAAAGCAGTTGTTGAAGGCCGCTTAGAAAACTAGGAGCCCTTACCTTCCACTGCAAAACTAGATTTCTGTCTTGTTTCCCAGTAAAAACATTTAAACACCATTAAAAGCAGCAAAATGTTTGTTTATTTTTGTTTTATTATTTTGATGTTTACTTTTGTTTGTTTTTATGTTATTCCTTTGTTTATTTTATCGTTTATTTTTGTTCATTGTATATTGAAAAACGCTAGATTGTTTGTTCTTGTTTTAAACACAAATCTAAATTTTGATTCTAAATAAGTCTATTAAAACAAGATTTACACTTATTTCAATTAATAGTAAAATTCCTTGCATATTATTCATATTATGAATTAAGAAGAGCTTAATAAAACATGTTGTATAAATCTTAATGGAACAAGGGAATGGACCATTTCATGTATGTTATTCATATTCATAAAACTTTTTAAAATGTTTAAATTTGAGTTTAAAATGTATACAAAATGTTTTATTTAGCTCTAGTTTTTTTTTACTCAAAATTCTTATATCATAATTTGAATAACGGAATTTGACTATTAATTGAAACGTGTACATTTATCTTGCTTTAAAAATGCTTATGTTTTTATTTGAAAACAAGACAAAAATACGGATTTATAAAATGTTTTTCAGTGTTAAAGGGATAGTTCACCCAGATATTTTAATTCGGTCATCATTTACATAACCAAGTTGTTCCAAACCTGCACTGTAAAAAAAAAAAGTCCGTAAAAATATGGCACAATGTACTGTATAAATATGAAGGAATTTTGCGTATTGTTTTTTTTTTACAGGTGTTTCACCTATATTTTGAATTACACATTGCATTAGTTTGTGTTTTGAGGGTTTACGGAAATTTCCATAAAATTACTGGATAATGTTCAGGCAGAAAATTACCAGTACATTTTCCGTTTTTATTTTTTACAGTGTGTATGAATTTCTTTCTTCTGTTGAACACAAAAGAAGATATTTTGAAGAATGCTATGGAAGTCAATGGGGACCAGAAACTGTTTGGTTTCAGAACCTCGTACAGGTTTGGAACAACATGAGGGTCAGTGAATGATAATTTTTGGGTGAACTCGCCCTCGTCATATAAATTCAGGAAGAACGCATTTGTATCAATTTCTATAAAACATTATATAGGATTATTGATTTCAATGTACTGCTAGATACAATGTAAAAACGGAGTAGTCGCTGTCCTTCGGGCCCCATTCACTCTGTTGGGTCTGTACCGCTCAGGTACACAGAGGACACATTAGGGGGGATTGTGGTGGACGTCACTGATCAGACATCAGTGCTTATGGCACGTGTGTTGGAGTAGAGGTCCGGCCGGCTTCGAGAGCTCAACGACGCGCTGTGTATTGAGGGAAGGGTGAGAGACAGGGACGGGCTGTCATAGTGGAACGGCACATAAGTGATCCGTTCGCCCCCGTTCCGCGTTTCGTCCATGGTGCGGATGTAAAATGGAGAGCTGTATGGGGAGCAGGTGGGGCAGAAACTCTGCGGCGGCGTGGGCTCTGGCGACAGGGAGAGTGGGGTCAAAGCGACCCCATCCACCCGGGACGTGCTGCATGCGTTGCAGGCAAACTGGGGTTTTGGGCAATCAGCGTCTGGATCGGATTCATTCTTCTTACAGCAATAATACTAGAAGCAGACAGGCAGGAAGAGAGTTTAAATCAATTAAATTGAAATGTATCATTTGTCATTTAATTTTATAATTTAAATCTAAAATAAATAAATAAAAATTACAATTAATTCACTGAATTAATTTAAATATATAAAAAATTATATATAATTTAATTAAAATAAAAAATGACTTCCTACTGTTCCACGATTGATATTGTTATAAAAAAAATTAAATCAAGTTTATAAAGAATCTACATCCTACTCTGTCGTTATTGTTATAAATAAAATAATTATATATATATATAAAAATAAGAAACAAATTCATTAAATTCTATCAAAATAAAATAAAAACCCAACTAATTCATTGTTTTTATAAATAAAATAAATGCATGCTCAAAATTAATTTAAATCTCCCAAAACAATTTTTTTATGAAAATATAAAATTTTATTAAATGTAAAAAATCTGTATTGCACCGTTGCACTAATGTTATCATATAAATAAAAGTAATAGTTTATAAATACATTTAAAATCATTCAAAGCAAAACAAAAATACGAAATGAAAAATTTTGCATCCCACGGTTTCACTATTGTTATCATCATAATAACTATTATTACAATAATAACAATAATAAAGTTTATAAATAAAATAAAAACTATTGATTCGCTGTTTTTAACTATTGATTCACAAACTACACTAAAATCACTCAAAAAACAACAGAACAAAATGCAAATCCATCAAAACAAAACATAATAATATAATATTTAAATAAAGACAACAATCGTATTGTTTCACTTTTGTTATCATTATAGTGTAATCAAATAAATACAATTAAAATCAGTTTTTTAATAAAATAATTTATTCATGAAATTACTTGAAATCATTTAAACAAATAAAAAGTAAAATAACATAAAAATGTAATGTAATTAAAAGTAAATAAAATGATTTTCAGTGATAATAGAGCATGCTACAGATGTTGCCTATCCATCACTCCTATAAGATCTAAGACTTGCATAGAGTAGCTATACTGTATATATTTGTCATTATATACTGTATATATTGCCTTAATATGAGTCGAAACCACAGGTATCAATGGCGCACGCTCACCTGAAGGCGACAGTAACACAGCACGGCAATGATACACAGGAGTATCACCGTTGCGAGAATTCCTCCGGTTATAACCACAGTTCCAGCTGTCATCCGACCGGATCTCCATGAAACTCTAGATGCAAACAGACACAGGAGTGAATTTCAGACCATCTGGACAAGAAAACAGGCCAGGTGACCACTATGAGGGCCATTACTTTGGGTGTCCACAAGATGGCGGTGCAAAGCAAACAGATTTGTTCGAACTGCCATGTTACCTCAGACAGACAGTCAGTGTTCCGTCCGTTAGAGGCTGTCAGTCTCATTAAGCACGTGCTGACAGAAGAAGTGTTGGGTCAATCAGCCCGGCAGGATTGAGTTTGACCAGCACTGCAGATTTCATTAGTGAGCTGGACTGATGAAATGCAATCATGCAGTCGGGACTGAGAACCAGACACACCTGCTCCTCTCTCGTGGCTTGCCCGCGAGAGCCAGAGCCACACGGTCCACACCCATCGGTTATATGCCCAGCCCCAGACCACATCCGCTCGTGCTAGCGTGGGAAATAACCTCTCGACTTTTATCTTTCTTTCCTTACGTTTTTTTTAAAAGAAAGGTATTCTGGTTATTTATAGAAGCACTAGCCTTTCCATACAAGGTCACATAATGATAATTCAGACTCAAATGTATTAAAGGTCCCATGGCATGGCATTTTTCTATTATTTTATAATGTTTCCTTATGTGTACTTATATTGTTAGTATGATTTTTACATCATAAAATGTCATAATTTAGAAATAAAAGGCATTTTTTTAATACTGATGTGTGCCCTGTGGCTGAGTGCCCTGTTTCAAGAGGCGTGTCTGCTGTGAGACTTCAGTAAAAACGCCCACTGTTGTGATTGGCTGACATCTTTGCATTTGAAATGAGTATCAGATCTTGTAGCGGAGGGGGCGTGGTTTAACAAGGTCTACCAGGCACGAGCAGGCACGAGCCTGCAAGAGAGACGGATGGACCGGAGTTCACTTCTCATCAGTTCTCAGTTCAGTGAACTGTAGTTACTAGAATATACTTCAGGTTATTAGTTTATTTCTAGTCGGAGGGGCTGTCACTCATGTCAGAAAGTTAGTAACTTTAGTAAATTATGGATCAGCGCTGACTCGAGACGCGAACCGTTTAGAACGATTCAGTCCGATTTGGTGAACTGATTCGGTTCACTAAAAAGAACCGGTTCAAAAGAATGATTAGTTCGCGAACCGGACATCACTAATGTACCAGAGACGGAGCGATTGCTAACAAAGTTATTTATAGTAACTACTGAGTTTTGAGAGCGCTGTCAGCGTGAGTTTATTGGGTTTGTATCTGAGAGTTCTGAATAAACACGAGTCCCAGTCACACCGAGCCCGTCTTCATCATTATTACCAACTTTGTAACACACGCAATGTACCATTACAGCTGTCGAGATGAACGAGTTAGTAAGTGTTGATTATAGCATTATTTTTAGATATTTTCCAATCATATGAAAAGCGTCAGTGACGCGCATTGAGTACACAGCGCAAACAAAGACACAACAGCAGTAATCGAATGTAATCCAGTTTATTGTGGAGCTAGGCTGGCTAGCCCGGATACGCTCACGCTTACCCCCCGTCTGCTTAATCTCACGCCGCGTTTGGTGCCTCCGCTGTGGGCCAGATGCAGTACTGGGGGTCGGGGATGTTGAAGGCCGACCGGTCAGTGCAGCCCGAGCCTCGGCGTGTGTGAGGTTTATCTCTAAAGAGATGTGAGTCTGCTGATGTTGAGCAGAAACTCACGACTGTGTGCACATTGTAGAACAGAGAGACGCGACGAGGACGTACAAAAACACAGCTCTGTCGGGAGAGAGAGAAGCCGCAGTGTGTGCACGAATAATAAATAATTAGCTACACATAAGAAATCACTGATCACAGATCAGAAGGAACTGAAAAAAGACTTCTGTTTTCATTTGTACATCCAAACACTGAGAAACTGCCAGCGTTCACTCGTTCACAAGCCATGATCTCTCAAGGACAAATATAGCGCTTGCATGGGCGTGCCAGATTCTTTGGGCGGAGGAAAGGGAGGTAACCGTTTCTGTTGTGACTTCATAACAGGAAAATTCCAGATCAGCTCATCTGGGCTGTCATTTTCTCAAAGGCAGAGAAAGACAGCTACAACTCGGTTTACACCGATCAAAAATTCTAGCCACTTGGGGACAATATTCAGGCTAGGGGAACTCATATTAATGTTGAAAAACCTCATAAAATGAAAATGTAATGCCATGGGACCTATAAATAAAATTAAATATAAAGCATTTTTTATACATTAATTAAAACCCTATCGCTCAATCTAACGTTTTACTATATTGTTATAAAGCAAATCAAAATAAAATACATTATAAAGTATAATATGCCATAAAAGACTTTTATGAAAATATTTCTTTAAAAAATGTAAAATAAAGTTTCGCTGCAGTCAAAACGATTTATCGTGAATTCGCGATTAATCGCATCCAAAATAAATGTTTGTGTTTACATAATATATGTGTGTGTACGGTGTATAATTTATATTTGAACACACACATACATGTATAATTTAAGAGATATTTGCATGTATATACTGTATATATATATATAAATAATTTATATAATATATATAAATATTTTATAAATAAATATAACAAATTCTTAAATATATATATGCATGTGTGTGTATTTATTTATGTATACATAATTATACACCGTACACACAAACTTTTATTTTGGATGCGATTAATCGTGATTAATCGATTTGACAGCACTACTATTAATATAAATAAAATGTATATCAAATATGTATACAAATACTATAAAAATCCTTAAAATATATCGAAATACAATCCTTTTAAGTAAGCTATTTTTGATCAAAGCTTCTAAATGAATAAATGTAAACATAAACCATAACAAACTATAAAAATAGATACTAAAAAAGCTTTAATAATTCTTCTCAAAATAAAGCAAAAACAGAATAACATCTAACAACATCTAAAAATAACACAATTAAATAAAATGTAAAAACTTCTACTGTTTATTACAGTTTATAAATTATATAAAAAACATTTATTTTTATCAGAGAAAACACAGATATAATTATATATATATATATATATATATATATATATATATAGAGAGAGAGAGAGAGAGAGAGAGAGAGAGAGAGAGAAATGCTTTCAAATCTATTAAAATACAATGATTTTTTAAAAACAAAAAACATCTCCGAAATCTCACAAAAATCGTTTCTTAAATCGATAAATCATCCAGATAAAGCAAAAATAATGGTAAAAAATATGCTCAAACCTACTTCCTTGTTGTGTAGTTCTCTTCGCAATTTTCAATAAATTGCTTGTGTTTTAATATCCTTCATTTGTAAACCCCTTTGGATAAAAGCATCTGCTATAAGAATGTGTAAAAGTAGATCTTTCCAGTAATATAAAGTATTTCATGAGCCTGGTGCTAACTTGCTGATAATAACTTGTCTTGCAGTGAGCAATTCTTGACCTCCAGCCCATAAATCCAGCTCCAATAAAAGACAAACATGTGGTGCATCTTTTAGCAATTCCACTCACATATTGCGTGAAGGAACAGCCGTCGGGATATTGGTCCCCTTCGGCTCCGATTATACAGCAACAAGAGCACTGAAGGGATAAGACATGCAGGTATAGCTGACACATGCATCAGTATTCGAAACCACCTGCAAAGATACTAAACTATTAATGAGCACATTATGAATTATTATACACTGCTGCACTTTTGTGTATTTTTACAGGAACCTATAATGTGCTTAAAATGAAATGTGGCTTGACAGTTTATAGTAGTGCAATTAATCTGGAGAGGTCGAGTATGAATCTAGAAATGCTAGTAGAAAGGCAGTAGTGTGTCATTATTCATATTAATAATATGAAATATGTATATTAATATTATACTTTTTTATATGGATGAGTATACATTTTTTAAAGTGCCTGCATATGAATTGTCTCCAGCATTAAGCATAGAGATACAGTGTGGTACTGTGTCCCAGAATGCAATCTGCTCCACTGAAATAATAATCTGAAAAAACATACATTATTTAAAGTGCCCCATTATGCTTTTTAAAATATTACCCTTCCTGTATAGTTTCAAAGATCAAAATACATGATAAATGAAGTTATCTTCTAAAAGAAAGAATCGTTTCTGAAAAATGAGTCGTCAGTTATTCCGGCCTCATTTCCTGTTACAAACCTATGTTTCAATGTTACAAATAACATTTTCATAATGCCTGCTCTTCATTGGCGAACATAACTTTGACCTGCCCTCAAACAGGAAGGCGGGTCAACATGTCGAGAAAATGCTGTTTTCAGTGCTCCAAATTCACTTTACATGCACTTCGCTGGAATTGATACGAAAAAGTTTATGTTTTAAATTGTTTTATTCCGTGATGGCTTCTGGACAGCTTCCACAAACAGGGCCTTCTGACCAATCAGAGCAAAAGTATGCTCGTGGAAAAGAGAGGCCAAAACCTTTATTGAACCGTTTCAGACACTGTTTTCGAAAAAAGGTGATGATGTAATGTATATTATGAAAAATTTTTAGTTTTTCACTTGGGTTGCATTTAAACTATTATAAGAGACTTCCAAAACAAAATTAGGAACTTTAAAATATCATAATTTGCCACTTTAATGGGAGAATGGAGGTGTAACGTGGTTTGTTTGTATGGGAAGAAGGAGGTGGGAACCGGCGAACGTTCAACAACTGTTTAATCAAATAATAAACACAAACTGAAAGTAAAAGCGGCAGCCCCTAACCGACAACTGCCGCGCACACACATAACAAAACGTAAACAAAACACAACGTAAAATCCAGGCCTGGTCCTCTCTCGCCCTTCACTGTCGTCGCTCCTCCTTTATGCTCCCGTGAGACGCCTCCGCTCTCACGGTCCCCCGAGGCTTTGTTTTTTTTACTAAAAATTTGATTTTTAAAATGACTATTTAAAGTAACAAAATAAAATAATGAGGTCATCAATATTGCACTTTTTTATGAAGACATGAATGATTTATGAATGGCCTGTATGTATACATATACTATATATACTCTCACCTAAAGGATTATTAGGAACACCTGTTCAATTTCTCAATGCAATTATCTAATCAACCAATCACATTGCTTCAATGCATTTAGGGGTGTGGTCCTGGTCAAGACAATCTCCTGAACTCCAAACTGAATGTCAGAATGGGAAAGAAAGGTGATTTAAGCAATTTTGAGCGTGATATGGTTGTTGGTGCCAGACGGGCCGGTCTGAGTATTTCACAATCTGCTCAGTTACTGGGATTTTCACGCACAAACATTTCTAGGGTTTACAAAGAATGGTGTGAAAAGGGAAAAACATCCAGTATGCGGCAGTCCTGTGGGCGAAAATGCCTTGTTGATGCTAGAGGTCAGACGAGAATGGGCCGACTGATTCAAGCTGATAGAAGGGCAACTTTGACTGAAATAACCACTCGTTACAACCGAGGTATGCAGCAAAGCATTTGTGAAGCCACAACACGCACAACCTTAAGGCGGATGGGCTACAACAGCAGAAGACCCCACCGGGTACCACTCATCTCCACTACAAATAGGAAAAAGAGGCTACAATTTGCACGAGCTCACCAAAATTGGACAGTTGAAGACTGGAAAAATGTTGCCTGGTCTGATGAGTCTCGATTTCTGTTGAGACATTCAGATGGTAGAGTCAGAATTTGGCGTAAACAGAATGAGAACATGGATCCATCATGCCTTGTTACCACTGTGCAGGCTGGTGGTGGTGGTGTAATGGTGTGGGGGATGTTTTCTTGGCACACTTTAGGCCCCTTAGTGCCAATGGGGCATGGTTTAAATGCCACAGCCTACCTGAGCATTGTTTCTGACCATGTCCATCCCTTTATGACCACCATGTACCCATCCTCTGATGCTACTTCCAGCAGGATAATGCACCATGTCACAAAGCTCAAATCATTTCAAATTGGTTTCTTGAACATGACAATGAGTTCACTGTACTAAAATGGCCCCCACAGTCACCAGATCTCAACCCAATAGAGCATCTTTGGGATGTGGTGGAACGGGAGCTTCGTGCCCTGGATGTGCATCCCACAAATCTCCATCAACTGCAAGATGCTATCCTATCAATATGGGCCAACATTTCTAAAGAATGCTTTCAGCACCTTGTTGAATCAATGCCACGTAGAATTAAGGCAGTTCTGAAGGCGAAAGGGGGTCAAACACAGTATTAGTGTTCCTAATAATCCTTTAGGCGAGTGTACAATACAGTATAAACAGTATGCATGCATAAATATGCAATAATCTCCGTGTTCACTTCCTGTCTCCTGTCACGTCATTCCACAATTCTTTCTTTTCTTTTCCACTATCACTGACTCGTTTTCACAAACCCGTTTTCCTGTCGGTTCTTTTGTATGATGGCATTTGCCGTCACATGTGATCACATCCCAGCATATTCAATAGAAACAGGGATTTTATTTGATGGTCTGTGTGTTTTGGATATGTCTTGTTGAGTGATAACGGTTAGTTCAGTTACAGCCAAAAGAGTTGTTTTTCCTTGCTGCCACTGAACTTTCTCATAAAAGTGTAACTTCACTCACATCATCATTTATTCACATTTATGTTCTTCCAAACCTATTTGACCTTTTCTTCTGTGGAGCACAAAAAGAGATATTTTGGAGAATGTTAACGCTGCTGTTTTCCATATATCGTCACCACAAGCAATCAAGCATAATAATAATAATAATTATTGTTGTTATTATTATTATTATATGCACTACATGCTATTAGAAGTAGTAGTGGTTGTGTTGATTCATTTAATTATGATTATTTTTAAAATATTCCTTAGTTGTTGTGAATTACATCTCATTGAAGAGGACATACAGAACTCAAACTAAATTTCCTTACTCAAAATATATATATTCACCATCCGTCCTGCATGTCTGCCCTCTCAAACGTTCATATTTTGTGTCTCATCAGGGTTTGTCAAAGGCTCGGGCTGCTTCCCTTTTCAAGAAACTGTCCAATCTCATATTTTTCGCCTGGTGTTTTTTATGGCATTTACCTCATTTGGCTGCCTGTAATAGATATTTTGGAAAGCGTTCGTGGCTTTAAAAGATTAAATAGCAGAGTAAACATCAAATAAATCTAATATACTGTTACTTCACCAACCTGTGGACGGGTATTTCTTGTCATTGAACATTTTTCATATAATCAACTGCTGCTCCTTCTTAAAGGAATAGTTCACCCATAAATGAAAATGATCCCATGATTGACTCACCCTCAAGCCATCCTAGGTGTGTATGACTTTCTTCTCTCAACCGAACACAATCCGTTATATTCAAAAATATATTCAAAAATATCCGGGCTCTTCCCAGTTTTGTATTGGCATTGAATAGTGCCCGAGTTTTTGAAGCTCCAAAAAGCGCATCCATCCATCCATTCATCATAAAAGTAAATCCAGACAACCATGGGTTAATAAATGCCTTATGAAGCAAAGCTATGGATTTTTGTAAGAAAAATATCCATATTTAAAACTTTATAAACTATAATCACTGGCTTTCAAGGTAATTTGGGTTCACAAGAGTTGAGTTCCTGTGTATGGGTTACTTTTATAATGGATGGATGCGCTGTTTTGGGCTTCAAAATGTACAATTCACTGCCATTATAAAGCTTGGAAAAGCCAGGATATGTTTTAATATAATTCTGATTGTGTTCCGCTGAAAGAAGAAAGTCATATACAACTAGATTTCGCATTAGGTTTGGAAATTTGCCAGTTTGACCAACAAAAAGCTGCTTGGTTTGAAAGTGACTTCTGTGCGGTGCTTCATTCATCACTACACTACTGACAATAAACAATGGACATTTTTACCAGTAAAATTACGCATAAAAGCCACATAAAAACTCTTAAGGCCCTGATCTACTCACAGCTAAGTTATTTTTCATTTTTCTCTTAAAGGTAAAAAGAAGTTTGAAATACATGAGCAGTGATATACTGTTAGCAACATCCTGAAAGTCTGACCTTGACGGACTGACCAGAAGAAATAAACCGGAGAAGATTTTCACGTCAAAGAAGGCGGAGCCTCAGAGCCACACCTACCTATTACATCATCACCATGGACCAATGGAAGTTCGAAAGTATTTACCAGCTAGAGTTTCGGCAAGCTGTTTCAAACAGCCGAACAAAACTTCCTTTTGGCCTGATTTTGTTTGAAACGACGTCACACCAGTTCGCTCTTCGATTTTGCTTGAAGTATATCGGGGCCTTTAAAATGGACACATTTCTATTCATCTGATCAATCAGAGCTGAGTAGACCAATCGCAACAAACTGGGCCTTCTGACCAATCAGAGTAGAGTAGACTAATCACAAACGCCATCTGACCAATCAGAGCAGTGTAGACCAATCACAATCGCCATCTGACCAATCAGAGCAGAGTAGACCAATCACAATCACCATCTGATGCAGAGTAGACTAATAACAACAAACTGGGCCATCTGACCAAGACCAATCACAACAAACTGGGCCATCTGACCAATTAGAGCAGAGTAGACCAATCACCATCTGACCAATCAGAGCAGAGTAGACTAATAACAACAAACTGGGCCATCTGACCAAGACCAATCACAACAAACTGGGCCATCTGACCAATTAGAGCAGAGTAGACCAATCACCATCTGACCAATCAGAGCAGAGTAGACTAATAACAACAAACTGGGCCATCTGACCAAGACCAATCACAACAAACTGGGCCATCTGACCAATCAGAGCAGAGTAGACCAATCACAATCGCCATCTGACCAATCAGAGCAGAGTAGACCAATCACAATCACCATCTGATCAATCAGAGCAGAGTAGACCAATCACAATCGCCATCTGACCAATCGGAGCAGAGTAGACCAATCATAATCGCCATCTGACCAATCGGAGCAGAGTAGACCAATCACAATCGCCATCTGACCAATCGGAGCAGAGTAGACCAATCACAATCGCCATCTGACCAATAAGAGCTGAGCAGACCAATCATAATCGCCTTAAGGCCCTGATCTAGTCACGGTGAAGTTCTTTTTCATTTTTCTCTTAGAGGTAAGTTTGAATGAGCAGTGATGTACTGTGTGCAACATCCTGACACCGCTCACGCTGCTGAGAGCAGTGTTTAGATCAATATATGCATATGTGCTGCACGCTTTCCTTTCAATAACAAAATACATTTTCACTCACGGAAGTCTGACCTTGACGGACTGACCAGAAGAAATAAACCGGAGGAGATTTTCACGTCAAAGAAGGCGGAGCCTCAGAGCCACACCTACCTATTACATCATCACCATGGACCAATGGGAGTGCCATAGTATTTACCAGCTAGAGCTTCGGCAAGCTGTTTCAAACAGCCGAGACGAACACCAAACAAACTTCCTTTTGGCCTGATTTAGTCTGAAATGACGTCTCACCAGTTCCTTCTTCGATTTTGCTTGAAGTATACTGGGGCCTTTAAAATGGATACATTTCTATGCAAGCTTGATTTTACATGTTGCAAAACAGAATGTCTCAAAACAATTAATAATGCAAGTATAGCAAGTGTAAGTTTCATTCTCGGCATTGCCACAGGGGGCGCTATATCAATACTATATCAACAACTTTAATATGGTCAGTTTTTTGTTTTTTCATTTTTATGATCCGCATTTTCCGGGAAACTACTGTCATGGCAGCAGCGTCCGAGGAAACTAGTTCAAGTTAGTTAAACTATAGCTATAGCTAGCTGAACATTAACATATTTCGTTTTATGAAGGGCTTATCTAAAAATATAAATATTTTTGTTACTTCATGAGCTGGAATAAAATATAAATATTAGATACTAAACTAAGCTAAACATTAGCACTAAAATTACATACAATTACTGAAATACAAACAAATTAAACCTAGTATAAAAATAAAAAAGCACATAAAATACCAACAAAAATGAACTAAAATAAAAACCTATCAATCAAAAATATTATAGTATTAAAATGACACTGCTTTTAAGGCACAGATGAATCGATGTTTTTTCCTTAAACACACTTTTCTTTTTTGCTACGGATCTGTTGGTTCCCTGTGTAGCTACGCTGAAGGAACTAAATGTGATTGGCAGACTAAGAAGTAATGTAATTGAAGTATGTAATTCTGTTATGGTTATTTCCAGCTGGCTATGCACCTCTGCAAATGTACGTGTTTATGTGAAACATTATACTGTGTGTACATGGAAACTGTAATAGATAACTAAAACTCAATGGTCTTTGACAAAGACATCTGGATCATCTTGAGCATGCGTCGCACATCTGTCCAGCTCTGCATGCTGTGGCCCGTTCGAGTGCAGTTAAACAATAAGCATGCTCTTTGAATTCAACAGTGACCTATAATGACAATCCGTATTCGGTTCTTCCGCTCAACAGTCAGAACACATACTGTATGAGTCTATACGTGCTCTACAATCCCATCATAACTCCTCTTGTAGCCCGGGGGTCCATGTGCCTGATGTAACTCCAGGATTTATAGAGGTTTCATATGAGAGTCCCATTCCAAGGTCAATCCCAACTGTATTAGAGAGCAGCTCCAATTTCAGACAGGTTCAAACTACTGACCTCTTATTCAGCATTTAATAAGGGACAGTGCCATTCAGAAGTGTATTTCATTTCACACCGTGTGTAGGCTGCTATTACTGATGTACATGATAATATGGCTGTAGGTTTGAAAAATCATGAAAAAAAGAGAAAAAGGGAAAATCATATTTTTTTATTGTATCAAAAACAATAATTGCATTGTCTCATCCTAATAGACGCCCTGTAGGAGAAATGTATTATATAAATTATTAATATTTATTATTTTGATTCAATAATAATAATAATTAATAATAATAATAATAATTAAATAATTATATAAATAATAACAAAAAAACTAAATAAACCGAAAATGTTGATTATTTAATATTATTTAATACATATTTATATATTTTATTTTAATATTAAATGCTTTAATGTATAATTTTTATTCTAAATTATTACTATTTCAAATATTAATTATTATAATTAATATTAATAAAAATGTGGAATTTACATTGGAAAAAAATAAAACTAAACCAATCTCTGTGGAATTCAATTTTGATGTATTGTATAAATATTATTTAAATACATATTTATTTATTTTATATTAATATTAAATTCTTTAATTTATAATTTAAAATCATCAATATAATTTCAGTAATTAAAGGTCCCATGGCATGGCATTTTTCTATTATTTTATAATGTTTCCTGGGGTGTACTTATATTGTTAGTATGATTTTTACATCATAAAATGTCATAATTTAGAAATAAAAGGCATTTTTTTCTATACTGCTGTTTGCCCTGTGGCTGAGTGCCCTGTTTCAAGAGTAGGGTTGGGTACCGAAATCCGGTTCCAATATGGCACCGGTACTTATATAACCGGTATGTACCAGACCGAATCAGAACGCAGATTTCGGTTCCTCATTTCGGTGCCAAAATTCAAACGTGCTTTCGCGCTTTGGCTGAGCCAGAGACAGACGCTCAGCGCTGGTCACATCACAACTCATGACAACTATTCAGTGTTTTCAACGACATCTCATGACAACTATTCAGTGTTTTCAACGACATCATGTTTATTTCAGGTTTCAGACATTTAAATGTTCATAAGTAGGCTACTAGCAAAAAACACACACTGATGTCTATGAAAGCGGCAATGACAATCCTTTCAGACGGTTATAATTTGACTAACGTTACGTGTTTTATTCACATCAGATAAATGCACATTATATAGTAACTATATAGTTTACTCTATTCTTCTTCCAGTTCACTGGTCACTTACTTTCTGAGGCGCAAACTAACATGACGCCGCCCATTGCGCTTTATAGATCAATTAACACACATTCACTCACAGATTTGAACATCAGATAGTTCGTGACACAGTTAAGAAGTTTGTGAATATTTTGAATAAAAAGAAAAAACGAAATAAACCCGATAAAGCTGAGCTGTCAGCGCTATTGCGGCTGCTGTGTGTCATGTGAGAAACATGACGCGTCACCATGGAAACATTAAGGCGATGCGTTCAAAAATATTTAGCCAGAGAATATGATCATATTTCAAAATAAAGCTGAAGCTCGAAGCTGGTTTGTAGCAGAGCAAGAATACAGACGACTGCTGTTATTACTGTAACTGTTTAGAGTTATATTAGGCTTGTTGTAGTTGGGTTAGGTGGCTTAGGTTTTACTGTGAATTTGTAAATATGTCAATTATAATTTGTAAATAAGTAAATTGTGTTTTGTATTTATTTATATTCATACATTTAAGTATACATTAAACTTTTAATAAATGGTTCAATTTAAATAATAAATAAATAAATAAAAAGCCATTTAATGTCATCCACCTCGTTTGGTGGCCTTTAAAAAAAAAAAAAAGTATCGGTTCAGGCACCGTTTAGGCACCGGAACCGTTTTAAAAGTATCGGTTTGGCACCGGAATCGAAAAAAACCCAAACGATACCCAACCCTATTCAAGAGGCGTGTCTGCTGTGAGGCTTCAGTAAAAACGCCCACTTTTGTGATTGGCTGACATCTTTGCATTTGAAATGAGCGGAGGGGGCGTGGTTTAACGAGGTCTACCAGGCATGAGCTGCTGCAAGAGAGACGGATGGACCGGAGTTCACTTCTCATCAGTTCTCAGTTCAGTGAACTGTAGTTACTAGCATTTACTTCAGGTTATTAGTTTATTTCTAGTCGGAGGGGCTGTCACTCGTGTCAGAAAGTTAGTAACTTTAGTAAATTATGGATCAGCACTGACTCGAGACGCGAACCGTTTAGAACGATTCAGTCCGATTTGGTGAACTGATTCGGTTCACCAAAAAGAACCGATTCAAAAGAATGATTCGTTCGCGAACCGGACATCACTAATGTACCAGAGACGGAGCGATTGCTAACAAAGTTATTTATAGTAACTACTGAGTTTTGAGAGCGCTGTCAGCGTGAGTTTATTGGGTTTGTATCTGAGAGTTCTGAATAAACACGAGTCCCAGTCACACCGAGCCCGTCTTCATCATTATTACCAACTTTGTAACACACGCAATGTACCATTACAGCTGTCAAGATGAACGAGTTAGTTAGTGTTGATTATAGCATTATTTTTAGATATTTTCCAATCATATGAAAAGCGTCAGTGACGCGCATTGAGTACACAGCGCAAACAAAGACACAACAGCAGTAATCGAATGTAATCCAGTTTATTGTGGAGCTAGGCTGGCTAGCCCGGATACGCTCACGCTTACCCCCCTTCTGCTTAATCTCACGCCGCGTTTGGTGCCTCCGCTGTGGGCCAGATGCAGTACTGGGGGTCGGAGATGTTGAAGGCCGACCGGTCAGTGCAGCCCGAGCCTCGGCGTGTGTGAGGTTTATCTCTAAAGATGTGCTGATGTTGAGCAGAAACTCACGACTGTGTGCACATTGTAGAACAGAGAGACGCGACGAGGACGTACAAAAACACCGTTCTGTCAGGAGAGAGAGAAGCCGCAGTGTGTGCACGAATAATAAATAATTAGCTACACATAAGAAATCACTGATCACAGATCAGAAGGAACTGAAAAAAGACTTCTGTTTTCATTTGTACATCCAAACACTGAGAAACTGCCAGCGTTCACTCGTTCACAAGTAACGTTAATGATCTCGAGCGTTTGCATGGGCGTGCCAGATTCTCTGGGCGGAGGAAAGGGAGGAAACCGTTCCTGCTTGGACGTCAAACCAGGAGACTTCAGGATTGGCTCGTCTGGTCTGTCATTTTCTCAAAGGCAGAGAAAGACAGCCAGAACTCGGGTTTACACCGATCAACATTTCTAACCACTTGGGGACAATATTCAGGCTAGGGGAACTCATATTAATGTTGAAATACCTCATAAAATGAAAATTTCATGCCATGGGACCTTTAATGTTTATAATGAATTATTCAACTTATTAATTATTAATAATAATAGTTTAATATATATTTATATGAATATTAAATACTTAAATTTATGTTATAAATGCATATTTTATATGAATATTACATACTTTAATATATGTTATAAATAATACATATTTTATATTAATATTAAATGCTTTAATTTATAATCATCAATATAATTTCAATAATTAATGTTTATAATGAATTATTCAACTTATGAATAATAAATAATAATAATTTAATACATATTTATATGTATATGAATAATAAATACTTTAATTTATGTTATAAATAATAAATATTATATAAGAATATTAAATACTTTAATTTATTTTCATAATTATTTACATTTATATTTCAGTCATTAATAATTAATTATATTAATTATTAAATGTATTAATTCATTTATTATTATTATTATTATTATTATTATTATTAATAATAATAATAATAATGGTGGGAAATGCAATTAAACCAATCACTCCATAATTTAACTTTGATCTATTTTATACATAATGTTAAATACTTTATTCATACAATATTCACATTTATATTTCAATAATGAATTATTATAATTAAATGTATGATTTATTAATAATAATAATAATAATAATAATAATAATAATATAACCAAAGAATAATAAAAGCAAACCAATATAACTGCAGAATTAAATTTTGATCTATTGCATACATTTTATTTAATACTTATTTATATATATTTTATAGTAATATTAAATACTTTAAAAAATTTTATCCAAATGAGAAGAAAATGTCATTCTATGCCACAATAAAATCAAGGCATGGAATGAAACAGTGTTTTTAATGCAATCCAAGGAAAAGGCCACATTTTACAGGCAAGATAGTCTCAAATAGTAGTTATTTGGTGGTATAATATCTGGCTCTCAATATTAGCTGTTGTCTCTATTATGAACTGGCTTTAATTCCTTTTTACTACACTGTCAGAGGGCTGGGAAGCAGATCACTGCATTTACCAATGTCCAACCTCTAGAGTCCATAAACCAACTCGTTGTGTTTGTATGCCAGCACCAATGACCTTTGAAAGACTGATATCTTTCTACAACACATGTAACTCAGTGAATGGAATATGAACTCCTCACTTATTACATAGCATTTACACAATAAGTGTGCAGTCTGAATCAGTCTGTAACTAAAGAATTATTTTAGCCTGGATGCCAGCAGAACTTAACCCTGCCCACAACATTTGAGGTTGGGAAGTATATTCTGACTAGAATCCGAGTGACGACATCGGGCTAGAATTATTTATGATCTATGTATTTCATAAATAGTTTTAAATGAGTGACGTTATCTTGTAAAGCAATCAACTTAGATTACAAGTTATGCATTATTGTAATCAGCTACAGCTTTTTCAAATGAGACAGTCACTGTTTTTGCAGAATCACAACTCCTCAATAATTCAAAATAGCACTCCAACAACATTATTCTTCCATCACCGGGCAGTTTTGGTCATGTATAGCTCACGCGACCCTGTGGAAAAGCTCTTATTCCCATGTGTTATCTGACAGAATGTGTTTTGGCTGGCCACAAAGCCCAGATGCAATCAGCAGACTCCTCTGAGATTAGTGCAAAGAGGGATGTACAGCCAAATTATGTGACAAGTAATCATAAAAAAATATAACATAGGGATCTAAATAGGGATTTAACCCCACTGTTTGGATGTAGGACATGATGAACCTTGAAATGACATTTTTTATCAGATTTAGGATTAAGTTTAGGGTCTGAGTAACACACGTAAGAAGCCGTGGTTTAAGGCCCGTTCACACCAAGAACGACAAATATAAAAATAATTAAATATAACCATATTTAGGTCCACACCAGCAGACAATATCGTTCTGTTTATTCTGTGCACGCTTGTCTGTCACTAAATGCTCGAGCTCGTTACAGCAGGATGGATTCTGATTGGCTGTCAGTGTTTATATCGTTCATCAGCTGGCTATCGTTCTGAAAGTGATTCCAACATATCGTTTCTGTGTCGTTATCGTTATAGCTGTAGTGTGACCGTGTGAACTCTGCTATTCTTACGGAGAAGAACGATTTTTAGAACTATCGTTATCTTTTGGGCCTTTACAGTAAATTTAGAGCAGCTTAGGGGCGTTATTAGGGATGACGTGGAGCAAAAAGTGTCTAACTATATAGCTGTATAGCTCTAAATTCACTGTAAATAACGGCTTTACGGGGCTTATAAAGCGGTTATTCCACATACCTGTCAAGGTTTCATAAAATAAACACACAAACACAATATATGTAATGCTAATGAGAAAAAATATAATTCTTCCGCCAAGCAATGTAGTTCTACAGAAGCTGATGGTTGCAAAGCAACACAGACGCAGTGGCGCAGTAATACTGATGTAATGCGGTCAAGCTCAACCAATCAGAATCAAGGACTGGAACGAACTATCCGTTGTAAAGTCTTTCCCCTCTGATGTTCAAAAAAAGATGTTGTTCTTCCAGGATAAATGTCATGCTAACTGTAATACCATTATCACCTTCAACCACTATAAACATAAGAAAAAGATTTGGTCTTCAGAAGTTTCTCTTCCTTGAACCACATATCACTTGTATGTCAGTTGTAACGCTTTTTACGAAGTCGTCTTCACACAAGTCCTGACTACAAAATAGCTGAACATTTCCTATTAGTGAAATGTAGTATTTATTAAACACGTTACCTTTTTCTTCTGTTTGTGGGGGGAAATTAGTGTACTTTTCAGGGGTTTCGCGGTTTTTTGGGGATATTTTCGAGACAAAATAAAATCGCGAATTTTGCCATGGTTAACGTGTAGGCAAACGCGACTCGTTTACAATTTAGCAAAATATCAACTTGTAATAACGTTAACTTTACTACATGTGACAACCTGCTCCGTGAAGACATAAAAAAAATTGTCCTTATATGCTTCCTTATAAAGTTGATTATTGTCTAAATATGTCGCTGCATTGTGTTCTGTTCTGTATTTGAACTAACGTACAACCATACAAGACCAGGTACCAGACAAAACACATATTTATGTAATTTGCTATTTTTACCCAAATAAAGTAATATAATATTAATACAAAATTCACACAAATCACTATATAAAACTATTCCATCAAATTAATTCGGAAGAAACAAATACATTTTGTCGAGTATTCTAAGAAATTGTCTTTTAAGAAAAAAACAAACAAAAAAAACCCACAAATTAACAAGAACCAGGATCTGAAAAGACAAACCCAATCCTACCTTCACTGAATGTCTGTATGTTTGGAGAGAGGTCTGGAGACGAACGCTCGATCACACCATCTCTCATCCGATTATTTCCTCACAAAAGGGCTAAAAACTTGTTCTCCAAACCTGAAATCTGTCGGGCTACATGTTTAGATTCCTCAAGCTTGCGTTAATGCCCATGCGAGAACACCAGAAACAGCGAAAGGAGGAGTTACATCCTTCGCGTGAAGGAGAGAGAGAGCCCGGAGGAGACGCGCGCGCACTGAGATGAAGCAGATGATGGATAGGCTACTCTATAAAGGTCAGAAGCGATCATATGTCAGGCAGAGAAGATCTACTAAAATGTTATTGGAAAGTCTCAAATGTATCATAAAACCTAGATTATGTTTTCAATTACATTTTAGAATTTAAGCAATAGCTAGAAAGAGCGTTGTTGCTCGGGAGCGCGCAAAACTTGACGGTTTGGAACTTGTCAGAGGAGAAATATTCAAACAGACCAATGAACATTTGTCTGAAACGTAAATTACTCAATTGTAATGACTTGTTTATTGAATTATTATATAAAAGCAGTATAATACAGTCGATATACTGGCACACGGCCGCGTTACACCCGTACAAAAAAATCCTGAAGGAAAAATCCTGCAGGACCTGAACAGTGAACTACTCCAGTTCTAGATACAGTCCGTAACCATTATTATTTTGTTTTACATATTTGATTTTTTTGACCTATTTGTTTTGAAATCAATATGCAAAATTGCGTGACTGACTCAAAACCTGGTATACCTTGTGATAACTAGTCTTCTGTAGTTGAGCCCACATATTGACTCTTTTCCAGAGTACCACAGGAAAACCAGGGGGTATGAGAACAACATCTCTATGGTAACCCGCAGCATCTTGGCAGGGAAAAGGTCTGTATGGGTCAGTTAAGCAGGGTAATATGATTTGCCATGCAGCAGTGTGCTTTAATTCGATCCCTATCAGAGCGCTCCCTTCCCTCTTGCATTCGTACAAAGACCCTCCTAATGGCATAAATTACTGCGTCATCCAGCTCGTGAGAAATGCATATCTCCAAATGCTCTTAAAGTATATCAGTAAACGGCTTTTGAGTTTCAGGACACAAAAACAACCATTAAACAATCCATTGGGTCATGCTAATGGCACAGACATTTTTGTTTTGATGCTCCATAGTGGCAGAAGAGAACACCGAGATATGTGAAATGAAAAGTCCTTATGTAATTTTTATGGTTTGTCACATGGATATGAGCATACTAGCAATGCTCAAACAAACACAAGTGTCACCACCAAAAGTGACTCACTGCCTTGTTTTGCTTATCGAGTTCATCTTCCATTATTGGAGCTGGCAGAGGTTAGCAAAAGATATTAGAATTCATCAGCTGTGGCAAAGCGTATTATAAGCTTGAAGGAACAGGGAGCAGAAAGGCCTAGACTGCTTTCTGACTGCATGTGATTTGATTTTATGCTCAGTATTCAGTAAAATAGTGAATAAATGCTGACATGCATTACATTTCGTTATACTAACCAGTTAATGGAAATGCAATCAGACTATTCATGAAAGTAATCACCTGTTCCTTTGTTCTTGAACCATTGAAAATGAAAATATTTAACAGACAGAAGAAGGGTCCTAAACTGTATTTAGGGAGCTTTTGACTTGGGCCAAGAAGGAAACACCTATACAAACCCTTATCAACCACCGTACCAATGCAGAAGGATGTTTGCACTGGAAGAGAAAGATTCTCCCCACACAAGAAAAAAAAAATTGCCTTTGGAAAAACATAATTATGACATACTTAGTCATAATTATGAGATTAAGTCAATTATGTCAAGTTATGATAAGTGTGTCAAGTTATGATAAGTTATGATAAGTCAGTATATCATGACATAAGTCATAACTATGAAATAAAAAGTAGAAATTATGACATACTAAGTTGTAATTATGAGAAAGTCAAAATCATAGCATAAAGTCAACTATAACAAATCGAAATGAAGATAAAAAAGACAAAATTATGAGAAAAAGTTGAAATTAATGACAGTCATGAGATAAAAAGTCAATTATGACAAGCCAAAATTGACAAGTCACGACTTAGTGTCATAATTTCTACTTTTTATTTCATACTTATGACATAAGTTGTAATTATGAGAAAGTCAAAATCATGGCATAAAGTCAACTATGACAAATCGAATACATTTTGATACAAAGACAAAATTATGAGATAAAACGTTGCAATTATGACAGTCATAATGATAAGATAAACAGTCAAAATTGATTACATTGTGCGATTACAACTTATGTCATAACTATTAAATAAAAAGTAGAAATTATGACACTAAGTCGTGACTTGTCAATTTTGGCTTGTCATAATTGACTTTTTATCTCATGACTGTCATAATTTCAACTTTTTCTCTCATAATTTTGTCTTTTTATCTTAATTTCGATTAGTCATAGTTGACTTTATGCCATGATTTTGATTTTCTCATAATTACAACTTAGTATGTCATAATTTCTACTTTTTATTTCATACTTATGACATAAATTGTAATTATGAGAAAGTCAAAATCATGGCATAAAGTCAACTATGACAAATCGAATACATTTTGATACAAAGACAAAATTATGAGATAAAACGTTGCAATTATGACAGTCATAATGATAAGATAAACAGTCAAAATTGATAAGATGTGACATGACATAAGTCCTAACTATGAAATAAAATGTAGAAATGACATGCTAAGTTGTAATTATGAAATCAAAATCATGAGTCAACTATGACAAATCAAAATTAAAATACAGACAAAATTATGAGATAAAAAGATGAAATTAAGTCAAAAGTCATGACTTATGAGGTCAATTATGAAATCGACGGATAAATTGTCAATTACGACAAGTCAAAATATGTTTTGACTAATTATGAATTATGACTTTTTAAATCTCAACGTTTTATGCCATAATTGTGACATTTTATGTCATTTACTAAAGCACGTTTAATTTTCTTGTGGCAAATGTGGCAGAAATGGACATGAAAAGTCAAATATGACACCAAAAGTCAAAATTAACCAAAGCATGTTTTTTCTTATGTGGCAGAAATGGGCTTCCGTTCTCAGAAAAGTGCGTTTCTTCAATTAAACTTCATTAGCTTAGTGTCCAATGCTAATTTGGTTTCTGCAACATTCAGCCTTTTTTCCTCATGTTTAAATGAGGTAATATTCTTCCCTTCTCCAGCTGGTCTTGTTAAGATACCAGGCATCTTGAAGAAAGCTCATTAAGATGCCATTAACAGTAATTGGACCAAACGAGGAAGATTCAGGACCGGCGGAGTGCTGCCAACCTTCACCCTTTTCCTCGGCCGCTGTTTATGCGGCATGTTATGGATGCACTTGGTTACATGACATCCTGTTTGAGTAATTTAATATTTCAACATGTTCAGTGGAGCAAGGATCCTCCCACGGAGAATGTTGGGTCAAACTAAATATGCCAAAAGGCAGAAAACAAGTCACAAGAGTGGGCGGAATTGGTACGTAAAGTAAAACAAAGCAGGGGTGTTGGAAAACCACCGATTGGATTTTGTACAATGTTGCGAGTTTCTCTAAACAACCCAGTGAAACTAGAAAACAGCACATTGGAAGCATGTCCATGTGTATGGGATCGTATCGGAAAAGAAAGTTTGACATTGCCTTGTCTTCGCAGGTCCTGACTCCAGAGTGGCTAATTTTCTGCGAAAGGTCCCAGAAAAGCAGTTGGAGCCAGTAAGTTTGAGGAATACAATGACTCCAAAAGGTATTCAAACACTTATGGTCACACCTAAAATTATATTAAATGCAAAACATCAATTGTCACAAAATAAACAGACACAATTTTCAGTGCATCCTCCTTATTTATCACTTTTTTTCCTTTATAAAACACTTTTTTGATAAAAGAAAAATTCTGAATTGAACACTGAACAAGCAACTTAACAAATGTCCAATTTGGTCCATAGCGCAAACATAAAAACATACAAAACTTTAGCATTGTGCGATGCAAATAAAAATAAAGTATGATCTGCTGCTGGAGAGACATTATGATAAAACAAACAAGAATATATATATTTGCTCTGACGTTTCCTTATGCGTCCTCCGCTGCTTTTATTATATCAGTTGATATACTTTTAGTACGTTGCAGCCAGAGAAACGAAAGAACATTATTGAACGTAACGAAAGTCCAAAGTTTGAAACCAACACGCACCGCTTGTGGCTGGTCAGATTTTGTTGTTGGAGCGCCAGTGTAGGAGGTTGGCTCCGGCGGACAGGCGCGCAGCTGGTGTCAGAGCTAACGGAGAGGTGTGCTGCCGGAGAGGAGTGTTTGGACCAGGTCCCACATGGACTGGACTGCTGAAGAAATGCATCATTAAGTGGGAAAATGGGGGCTGGACTGGATAGACGGGTACACCTGGAAAAACAGAGTGGAGAATTGTATCAAAGCAAACATAGTAGATTGAAATTTCACATTAAAACTAATTATTATAACCGGTCCTTTCAAAAAAAAAAAAGTGAAAGAAAAGCCAAAAATAAATGTGACAAAAGCCCAAACATATTGCTAAACAATATATAAATGGTACAAATACATTTGATAATTTTTACAGTATATATACACATTGATTAGGCATAACATTATGACCACTGACAGGTGAAGTGAATAACACTGATTATTTCTTCATCACCGGTTAGAGGGTGGGATATATTAGGCAACAAGTGAACATTTTGTCCCCCAAGTTGTTAAAAGCAGGAAAAATGGGCAAGTGTAAGGATTTTAGCGAGTTTGACAAGTGCCAAATTGTAATGACTAGACGACTGGGTCAGAGCATCTCCAAAACTGCAGCTCTTGTGGGGTGTTCCCGGTCTGCAGTGGTCAGTGTCTATCAAAAGTGGTGCAAGGAAGGAACAGTGGAGAACCGGCGACAGGGTCATGGGCGGCCAAGGCTCATTGATGCACGTGGGGAGCGAAGGCTGGCCCGTGTGGTCCAATCAAACAGACAAGCTACTGTAGCTCAAATTGCTCAAGAAATTAATGCTGTTCTGATAGAAAGGTGTCAGAATACACAGAGCATCACAGTTTGTTGCGTATGGGGCGGCATAGCCGCAGACCTGCCAGGGTGCCCATGCTGACCCCTGTACATCACGTGGATAGCCGTGTGCGTTGCTTACCTGGGGAACACATGGCACCAGGATGCATTATGGGAAGAAGGCAAGCCGGCGGAGGAAGTGTGAGGCTTTGGGCAATGTTCTGCTGGGAAACCTTGGGTCCTGCCATCCATGTGGATGTTACTTTGACACGTACCACCTACCTAAGCATTGTTGCAGACCATGTAAACCCTTTCATGAAACGGTATTCCCTGGTGGCTGTGGCACTTTCAGCAGATAATGCGCCTGCCACAAAGCAAAAAATGGTTAAGGAATGGTTTGAGGAGCACAACAATGAGTTCAAGGTGTTGATTTGTCCTCCAAATTCCCCAGATCTCAATCCAATCGAGCATCCGTGGGATGTGCTGAACAAACAAGTCCGATCCATGGAGACCCCACCTCGCAACTTACAGGACTTAAAGGATCTGCTGCTAACATATTGGTTGCAGATACCATAGCGTACCTTCAGGGGTCTAGTGGAGTCCATGCCTCGACGGGTCAGGGCTGTTTTGGCAGCAAAAGGGGGACCAACACAATATTAGGAAGGTGATCATAATATTATGCCTGATCAGTGTGTGTTCCAGCATAACAAAAGTATATGTGCAACAGTGCCACTACTAAAAATAATAATAATTAAATATTACTAATTATTGTTAATATAAATATAAGGAAATAAATTATATTAAGGAAATTAAGATGTTTTTGTTGATGTTGTGACAGTGGTGATGTGCTTTACCTGGATAGATGCTGTTGATCTGGATCGGGCCAGGGGTGTGGGGGCTGGTGCATGTGGTTGAGACGGGCTGTGGTTTAGCTGGAGACACACACATCTGCAGTTCACTCACTGTTGCTTGAACAGGTGGAGAAGTAGACACAATCTCAGGCTATGTAAAAAAAAACATGAATACTATTAACTAACACAGAGTCTAATCCAGACGCGAGCAGCGCGACAAAAGCAAATAGCACCCATTTTAATCAGCGATGCTGTCTACACTGGATGCGACGTGAAACGACAAATTCCTGACGGTAAACTGACGCCCCCTTCTATTTCTGACGTACTTCAAGTACTTTGACACAGTCGCTTTGTTGTGTCCAGTGTGGACAGCCTTCTAGCTGTTGCGGCACGGCCACAAATGAACACATCTTTTATTAATTTTTATTAGTACTTATAAAGCACATATTAAAGGGTTAGTTCACCCAAAAATGAAAATTCTGTCATTAATTACTCACCCTCATGTCGTTCGACACCCGTAAGACCTCCGTTCATATTCGGAACACAAATTAAGATATTTTTGTTGAAAGCTGATGGCTGAGAAAGGCTTCAGATAGGCCTCCATTGGCATTCAGTACATTTACACTCCCAAGACCCATAAAAGGCTCTTAAAACGTCGTTACAAAGTCCATCTCACCACAGTGACTCTACAATAATTTTACTATGCGACGACAATAGTGTTTGTGCGCAAAAAAAAATCAAAATAACACCTTTATCCAACTTGTTTTTGTCTTCCGTGTGTGCCTCCACGACGCATGCGCGAGAATATGACTTAGCGCCGGGGTTCGGGAAATGAAATGTTTCCATGAAATGCACACTTTAACCACATTTTGAGAACTACGCCGAGATCTAAAGCACGATCAATGTAGAATTCAACAGCTTAGATACGCACGTCTTCCTCTGCTTGTAAACAAATCGCTTCTGGGTCATGTGTCCGAACGCCGGATCTGCGTCATATTCTCGCGCATGCGTCGTGGAGGCACACACGGAAGACAATAACAAGTTGGATAAAGGTGTTATTTAGATTTTTTTTTGCGCACAAAAACTATTGTCGTCGCATCGTAAAATTATTGTAGAGTCACTGTGGTGACTCTACAATAATTTCTTTGAAAAACTCTACAATGAGTTTCTTTGTTTTGGTGAACACAAAAGAAGATATTTAGAATAATGTTTGTAACCAAGTAGAGAGCAACCATTGACTACCATAGTATTTTTTCCCTACTATGGTAGTCAATTGTTGCTCTCTCAGCTTGTTTACAAAGATTCATCTAAATATCTTCTTTTGTGTTCACCAAAACAAAGAAACTCATACAGGTTTGAAACAATTTGAGGATGACTAAATGACAGAATTTTCATTTTTGGGTGAACTATCCCTTTAATGTATGACCAATTCTTCATCCCATAATCCTACCCAATACCTAAACTTAACTAACTATTAATAAACAGTAATAAGAAGTGTATTGAGGCAAAAGGCATTGTTAATAGTTAGTTAACAGTGAGAATTTGACCCTAATCTAAAGTGTGACCAAAGTCTTCATTCCATTTTTTAAATAATAAAATTAAGCATTTTAGCAATTATTCAATAGTTTTATTAAAATATTTTCAATAAAAACAATACAATAAGAATATTGCCAATTAATCTAATGTATGTGATTTTTTTTTACATTAAAAATGAAATAGCAACTGCATATTTATGCGCTAGATTCTGAAATTTCATCCTGCAAATAGCTGAAAATGACTATTGCACATCTCTCTTGTAGAAACTTGCCTTTTCCGATGAACCGTTCAGTTGAATGATTAAGCAGATGAACCTCTGCCGAGAGGCTAATTAACATTCTCATCTAATCAGCGCACAATTAAGATCAACTGCCTCCCAATGGGCTCAGCGGGAGAACGGGGCTGTAATGGGGAACAATGCTTCAGGAGATTAAATCTCCAGACGCACAGCACCTCATGTCATTCTGAGCGACGACTGCCTGCTAAAAGCTGTGACTGTGAGGAATGAAAGGAGGCCTGGAGGTTTATTCAGGAGCGGATTTTACCTCAAAAAACATTTGACACTCAAAAGCTGTCGTGTCATGCCTATTGTGGACGAGAAGGCGTTCTTACTTTCAATTCGCCTTCTGTCTTGACGTCAGGTTCGTGTTTCGTCTTATCCGTTTTGTCCTCTGCTGTCCACCCCTGATCCCATGTACTGCAGCATAACGGGTCTTGACCCTGCAGAGCCTCAGACGCATTTAGTTTCTGCCTCTGAAAGAAAACATGAGGTTTAAAGAAATTAATCCAAAATATTATTGTAAATATGTGGAATACGACTTACTTCAGCCACAGTGTTGCCGTCAGGAACATTTATACACTCGAGAGCAGGAAGGTCCAGGTTTGGGTCCACATCAATGGAGGAGAACTTGGTTTCTCCATTTTCAGAGCTGGAACCCTGGAAAGAACAAACCAGAGTTCAAAATGAAGACTAGCAAATTACTTAGGTCATATATTTGGCTCTCCAAGTACCACCATAATGACATTAAAATACAATAGCGTATAGGTCTAACTATTCAGCTACAGCTCTGCACAGTTCAAAAACGAGGCAGTTTATTCCTAATAAGAATATTGATTGTTGTCAGCCATTTTAACATTGTTTAAATACACAGTTTGTACAACACAGTTTGAACACTGCACTGTGCTTACATACAGGTAAATAAAATAATGATTAAAATGTTTTAAATGTGTAAAACTGTACTGTACTTAAATGTGAAGAAAAAAAAGATTAAATTAAAATGTATAGTTTTAACATTAATTAATGTAGTGATTCCTCTGCATACCACTAGAGGCAGCCTGATGAGTACCACACTTTAAAAACCACTGACTCCTTATTAGAAAGACTGTTTAAAATAAATTGTGACAACTGTTTGTCTCACATTTGGATTTGCTAAATAAACAAATGCTAATCAAACATAAAATCGTCAACCAGATCATCTGAATTCCTTCACATATAACCCATATAAGAAACAAAAACATGTTTTGTGACTTTATGTGAAACAGCTAAATGATTCATTTTACCAAAGTGACAAAGCTATAAAAAAAAAAAAGTAAAATAATTTTTTTTTTTAATAAAAATATTTGTATAGTACAGTTTCATTGCCTGTAAATATATATATATGGTCTGTACTCAAAAATTCTCAAAAAGTTCATTTGAAAAACATATACAACAAATATCAGTAAATTACAAAACAAACATTCTGAACTCTGAATATTTTCTTTCACGTATTAAAAATATTAATATATATTATAACTATAATGTAGAACATTAATCATAACATACACACACACACGCACATATATACAAATACACACACACACACACACACACACACACACACACGTATATATACATACATATATTACACACACACACACACACACACACACACACACACACAATGAAGATTATATTGTTAAAACATATTTCACATATTTTTATATATATAAATAAATATTTAGCTTGACACTATCTGCCAACATCTGAGCTATAATTTACACACACACACACACACACACACACACACACACACACACACACACACACAAACAAAAAAACTATTATAAATATTATATAAAATGTATTTTTTTTTTTTTTTTTTTTTATATAAAAATAAAAGGAATAACAAATAACTTGTATTACTTTTTTAAAAAGTAAGATATTTTGTAGCAAGTTTAAAAGTAATGCGTCACTTTACTAGTTACTTGAAAAAGTAACCAGATTACATAACTTATTATATCCAACACTGGCTATATTTTAACGTATTTAAAGAATAAAAAACATATTACATATACATACACATATACACACACATACATACACATATACATACATACATACATACATACATATATATATATATATATATATTGCTGCAATGTGCAAGCAGAAACCTTGCATATGAATTTGCTTATTAACTATGTAGAGATATGCAAGATTTTTTGTAAAACTGACAAAATCTGCATCTGAGCAAAAACTGAATTAAGTCCCTTAAAAGGGTTAATTCATTGATTTAGCATTTAAGCTTTGTATCAGTAGAAACCCGGTAGTATATTCGAATTATGGTACTTTCCCCCCTCATATCCCCCTGAGACGAGAGAATTACGCATTTTATTTCTGGAAAAAAATCCTCAGATGGAGGATTTTTTGGCCAGAGGCTAGAGACCACAGCCTGTAGTAGGAGCTGTTCCGCATGTTTTCATCCCGCCCGTAGAGGTGGGATCTCACTCTCAGAATGTAAATGCGCTCGGCCTCTCATAACGGGGCGGTGCGGAGCAAAGTGAGTGTTTCAACCTTTCAATGTATTCCTATGAAAGTTAAGCTTCCATATGCGATCTAAAAACGCGCCAGACTGGACACGTGCTGAGAATGACTGCCGCGCTTACCTCAGCTCTGTGCTCTCGTGATGAATGAAATCTGACTTCAGCTGCGTTTGAGACGTGACTTTCGTTCGGCTCACTCACACTTTGTCTGTTCTCTAACTGAACGAAATGATTTTATTACTATGAAAATCAAAACGACGGCGGGGTGGAGCCGTGGTAGGCAAGAGATGTTACCAGTAGCCGTGTTTTTGGGAGTGGCCTAGTAGAGCAGCGAAGCAAGTGCATTCTGGGAGATGTTGTCTTTCATCCACAAAAATATATTTTCTGTCTTTTCTCAGTCTAGAAGGCACCAAATTCAAAATTAATTTCACATATCTACTATATAAATGACCCAGTTTAAATACACATTCATCTTCCCAGAGCTGAAGTAACCCTTTAAGCAGCACCCATAGGACCCATAATTTTCCTCTATTTACTGCCTCAGCACAGACCTGCCCTCCATCAGCCCAGTTGAAGAGCACTGTAATTCACAGAGAGCTTGGGCAGGCAGGCTTACACAGGCCCGTATACACAACACATGACACTAGTTGCTTGATTAAAGGTACCGATTGAGAGGAGCTCAAAGAGCCATTTCCTTGAGGGTGGATCTCTATGTCTGGAGAAGGGTGTGAGAGACTAGATGTGGAGGGTGTGAGAGACTCCTTTACATCGTCGAGCTGATCCTCTCCGAGGTAAGACGTCAATGGATTGAACTGCCCTGACACCTAAAAAACAAACGAGAAGAAACAAGCCACCACTGGAAATCAGATTTCGATCAGGTTTTATGGTAATTGGGTCTAAATGAAGATTTGTGTCCAGACCAATCCATAAGCGGTAGTGCAGGGAAGGGCATGGCCCTCTTTCTGTAGGGCGGAGTGAACGTAAACATCCTCCTCCGTGTTTGTGTCGCACAGGAAGAGCAACAGGAAGTTGTCCTGGTAGCTGTGAATGGCGGCCACCAGAGTGCGCTCACAGCACATCCTCTGGAAAGAGCTGATTGCACTCTGAGTCCAAATGCTCTGAGAAGACAGACAAGACATGAACCAGACAACATCAGTACAACACCACAATTGTAGTCAGATTCACAAATAAATGACTCGTGAGGTGGATCTTTTAATGAATCGTGCAAAAAGACTTCGCTACTATTGTATGCAAAAATTTACTATTTTTAGTTTTACTTCAAGGTTCAATTAACACATTTTTTAAAAATAGTTTTAGTTAACAATAACATCCCTTCTTACCGTGATGGGCCGAACTCCAGCTAACATTGCTGGGACAGCCTGAGCCGGGAGGTCAGCATAACAAGCCCTGGAAAGATTTTCAGCAGAGATACAAACAAATGTATGGCAAGATCATGTTTACAGCATCTTTCATTTATACTACTACAGATTTGATTTAGAACAAATGATGAATTTACTTGAGAAATCTGAGGCTGTTTCGTTCCACTTTTGTGATGTCTCCAAAGTCGACGTAGTACACCTTTACTTCAGTTTCACTGAACACCTCATGGATCACCACCCGGTAGAACCACATGTCTCTCGGGGCCACACAGCACACCTGACCCGGCCGTACATAAGCATCAGGCAGGCGGTATCTCTCTGCCACATCTGGGTAGGAGTAACAGCTCCTGGAAACAGGCGTTGGGCATGATCAGAATGACACGCTACTCAATCCCAAATAATAATGAAATTAGCCGGCATCAAATCAGCGAGATACCTCATTTCAATCATCATGTTCTCCAGGGCTCTGGCCTCCTTGTTTTGGCTGAAGCGGATATAGAAGTGGCTGGGAGACTCTGTCTGCTCCACCAGGACTGGCACCAACTCCCTCTCCATCCTACGATTGGGCGGCTTCAGCTTTTGGCAGCGCACCGCGTCTGGAGGGACCGCTGAGACATGACTCACCATCAACTCTGGGAAAAGGTCCTCCATCTACGACAAACAGCCACACACGAGTTGTGTGTAATGTTATATTATAATTATGTTTTATAATTTTATATTGCATTTTATTAAATACACACAATATTTATACATATGTATTCCGTCATTCATTCATTCATTTATAATTAACATTTTATATATATATATATATATATATAGTATTAAAATATAATTATTATATTGCTGCGAAATAGTATAATAATCTAAATTTTTAAAATATTTTCTATATATATATATATATATATATAGCTCTGGAAAAAATTAAGAGACCACTTAATATGGTTTTCTCAGTGTTAAGTGGTCTCTTAATATATATATACACACACACACATACATAAATGTATTAATTAATATATATATATATATATATATATTATACTATACATTACATATCCATCAATCATTTTTTAGGTTATATAATATGTTACATTATATTACATGTAGCTTATATACTTTAGTTTATAATACAATATGAATATATATACATTTTAGATGATATTTATACAGATATCTCGCTCTATGTGTGTATATGTATAGAAAAACACACCGATTAGATTTGTTACAACTTGTTGTTGTATGGTTTAGTTTAAAATATAATGAAATGTATTATGTTTTACAGCATTTAATACCACATATAATGCCAGATATTTAGGTTATTTGTTAAAATATATATTTATTTAAAATATAATATAAAACATATAATATATATAATATACTATATAATATATAGAATATTAATATTGTATATAATATTTAATACCAGTCAAAAGTTTGGAAACATTAAGGTTTTTTTAATGTTTTTGAAAGTAGTCTCTTAATCTCACCAAGGCTGTATTTATTTGATCAGAAATACAGAAAAACAGTATTATTGTGAAATATTTTTACAATTTAAAATAGCTTTTTTCTATTTTAATATATATTAAAATGCAATTTACTTCTGTGATTCAAAGCTGAATTTTCAGCTGGTAGTGTATATATATATATATATATATATATATATATCTCGACATTATAAAAGTGCAACCCTTTGTAAGTTTACCGTAGATTAATACGTGAGGGAATGATAATGGATTATCGCTAATGGCTCTTAACCTGATTGATGGTTTTATTGGTGACTCTGAACTCAGCGTTAGACTCTTGGGGCTCTGTGGATTGCTCCACCTCTTTGTGCTCCCAGGCAGACTCTGCACAGCTAAAGTAAAAGGCCTTGCTGGAAGGATTCTGGGATTCGTCCGTCGGACTGGAAGTGGTGCCATGACCCGGGGATAATTCTTGCAAAAGGAATACATCACAATCAAAGTCTCATTAAAGGTGATCAATGAATCTGAAGCACTCGTTTGTTTTGTTCTAATCAATATGACACAAATAAGGAAGGAAAGTACCAGATTCAGTGGGTTGTGCGTCATTAGGTTTGAACTCCACGACCATCCAGTGGTTTTCACTCTCGTCAGCACCTCTTTGGATGGAAAACGTATCACTTAAAGCACCAACCATCTCAGTCGCGCTCAGAAAGCCACACTGGCTCACCGGCAACTCCTCACCATACATTCGCTAACAGCAAAAAACAGGCCACAAGTTAGAAGAGCGCCATCTAGCAGCTCAAACATATAGCTGAGGGTAAGATGTTGTAGTTTTCGCAGAGTGATACAAGACCATCATGTCATAGTCTCCTCGTTAATGCCCCAAAAATAGACTTCATTTTCTATATCTTCTTCAGGTATTAACTCAGATATGTTCTAGACAGACTTTGTGATAATACCTTGTATTCTGTGGGAAGATTGTGAATGGAGATCCCATTGCCATTTTCAGCTACAACCTGAAATAAGATCCATATCTCATAAGCCAAGGTGAGAAGATGAGACAAGAAAGGCTGAGATTTAAAGCTGTTATGTCTGACCTTCTGTAGCTTATCTTTCAGCTCGCGGCTGACGGTTCCAGCGGTGCCCTTCTCGAGAATCTGCTGTCTGAGCTCCTCCTCAAGCTGTAACAAGATTTACCCCAACAGTGTTGATTTATTTATAGCGCAATACGAAATATCACACTTATTGCTTAGACAATATCCAAACCTTAAAAATGGTTTCTTCAAAAGAGTGCTCTTTCTTCACAGGCTCTGGTTTAGGAAGAGCAGGGGACAAGGGCGGACTTTGCTGGTCCCTCTTTGGCGGTAAAGTTGCTTTAGGACTAAATCCCACCGGCTTCTGTTTTACCACCAAAGGAGATGGAACTGCAAAAAAAAAACGAAGATCAATCATCATGCAAAAGATCATCAACCGGACCAAAAAATGAGCATGATCCTATCCATCTCCATAAATCATATACATACACTTCTTGGAAAGACTCTGCATCAGATGTCCGGGCGGAATTTGTGGCATTTTCAGAAGTAGTTGCGAGCCAGTGCGACTCTGCTGCATAATTATGAAATCCGTGGCAGCCGCCAGCATCTCAGAAATGGAGTAGAAGCCATATTGAGTGATCTGGAGTGGCTTTCCGAACTGCGCCATATACCTGTATTCCAGCTCTGATAATCTGACCGGCCCATGAGATAGTAATTGTTTTAGTTGGCTGCGCAGTTGAGCAGGCACGGCTGGCTTTGCTTGTCCACGTCGAGGGAGAATAACGGGCTGATGCCGTGGGAAAGAGGTGTGGAAGTTCACTAGATTTCCCCTCCGATTGTTGACTTTGGGTTTGTGGTCACGTTGCTTGGACACCAGCTCTTGGATGCCTTTAGTGCTCTCGTCTCCAATGGCTGCAAATGGAAAAAACGTTGAACTAGAGGTGTAACAGTACACAAAAAATACCTCAGTTTTGAAGTGACAGTTCTGCAGCCATGGTACTGCCGCGAAGATCGGCGACTATTACGCAGGAATGAGAAAGTAGTTCCTAGCCAAATAGGTGTAGAAAATCGCAACTTTCCATTTTCAGTTGGTCTTAGCACACGATGTAACTGTAGAAGAGTCAAGTTTTAAATAGGAAAAATATTGAAAGTGTCTCTGGTCATTTTTTGAATGAGATGCTAATGGACTGATTAGAATCAATGATGTATGCTAAGCTATGCTAAAAGTGCTACCGCCAGATACAAAGATCGGCTGAATGGATTCAAAAAACGGTAAAACTCAACTATTTAACTCTAGGGGACTTGTAAAATGAGCCTATTTTCAAAAAAAGTGGAGTGTTCCTTTAACACGCGACGCATCTGCCTATCAAAGATTAAGCATGTCAGCGGTATGAGAACAAATAGAGACGTATCTAACGTTAGCTAAACTACCTATTACCAGAAGCGACAATCCCCTTGACTACCCAGTAATGCAAATTTTAGCAGGCAACCCTGCCAAAAAAACACAAAGGTCTATTTTACCCTCCAAATGCCGTTTTTCCCGGAGAACAGTGACAGACAGTGAGACTATTCAGTGCAGCATCTCATGTTCTTAATGAGAACCATTCTGTGATATTGTGTGCAGTTATTCAGATAATTGTGGATCTTTTTTTGCACAACTGTTAAAAAACGATTTTATTTGATGGAACATAAAACTTGAAGAATAATATTATTTGGTATTATTATTTATATTTATTGTTAAAAATATTTTAGGTTTTGTTATGTAGCTTAATAAAAGTTTGATTATTCTATTGGTTCGTGATTTTTTTTAAATTTCAGATCCATTAAATTCAAGCAATTTATATATTATATATCTATTAGGGATGCCACAATTCTCAATATAATATTGAACCGTTCGGTACGGCATTCACGGTTCAATACGCGCTTGTGAATTGCGTTTTTTTTCAGTTTCGCATTTAATTAATTATTTTTCTACAAATTCTTTAATTTGCCTCCATCCCAATACTGAACAACGCGACATACATTCACATCACAGGATAGTGGTGGAGTTATACTCACGGAACACTATAGTGATTCACAATCATGAAAGTTCATTATTTGCATGCGTTTTAAAGCCTTGCCGGTTTCATTCGCGTGCGCGGTTTTAACATGCGCTTTTCAGAGCGCGCGCACTAAAAGCCTGTCAAACACGTGAATACTGAACTAAGTAGTCGTCTTACTGCGTTAATACTGTCAAATACACACAAGGTTAACATAAACACAGTCGGTTATGTCTAAAGTGAAAGTAAAATCGCAATCGTGTCTGTATATTAGATGTGTAGAGGTCTTAAACTGACAGCAGCGCAGATAGTGAACACGCGGTCCTTAAAGGGACAGTTCACCTATAAAATTGTCATTATTTACTCACTCTAATATTTTTTCAAACCTGTATTCATTTCTCGGTGACAGAATTTTCATTTTTGAGTGAACTATCCCTTTAATGTTAATACTGTATTAACATTAAAGGGATATTTCAATCAAAAATGAAAATTCTGTCATGAACAACAAAAGACAAAGAGAAAAATCACTCACTGCTCTTGACTGAAAAACTAATAAAGTAGCTAAGAATCAGTGTATATTTTATAGTGAAGTCTATGTAGTGCTTTATTTTTACATTCATTGATTCAATTTCATACTTAAATGCTGCTGTACAGCTCTGAGCTGCAAGTGTAAATCTTTATATATATTTATTTTATATTATCCAATACACTAGGAATGTGTACAAGGGTTTTTTTAAGTAAAGTTTTAAGTTTAAGTAAGGTTTTTCAATTCTTTTTAGTAAAATAAAGAAAGAGTATTGCAATAAAAAAATAGTCTTTTTTCTCTTTAACCTCTTGCTGTTCCTGTCGGTTAAGAATAGAATAACAAAAAAATTATGTGACAAGCCATCAGAACCGAACCGAACTGAAAACCGTGGGTAAAAACCGAGGTATGTATTGAACCGTGGACTAACTATTGTTGCATCCCTAATATATATATATATATATATATATATATATATATATATATATATATATATATATATATATATATATATATATATATATATATATATATATATATATATTAGTATACGTTTTTTAAAAGAAGCCATTTTCGGCTTCAGTTTCGGTTTTTGGCCAAGTGCATCCTAAATTTTCGGTTTTGGCCCAGAATTTTCGTTTCGGTGCATCACTTCTATAAACTGTACCCAAATTATTAATAAAAACATAAAATAAATGTTTTTTTTAAACATAGGATGTACGGTGAAACAAGAATGAAAGCATTCAAGATGTGCTCCGCATACTAGTACTAAACGCATAGATATTTCAGATTAAGGAAAGATACCATAATCACAAAGGTATAAATATTAACAAAAGTAACTAAAGTAGACTGTGGGTAATGTTACTTAACCAATTTGAAGCAGTTAACTTTTTTTTTTATATCTAACTTACGAGAAACAAAATGTCGACACGTCCTCTCCAGCAGCTTGAATGTTCCCCGTTGCAATGGCAACTCTCAACGTCCACCAGGACTTATACAGTTTTATAAAAGCTATTTATTATTTGTTGTAAAGTGTAAGAATTACCTCAGAAAAATAAATTATTCTGTCAGGCGCAGTGGAAGCCTAGGACAAACGCTGTCAAGATGAGATGCTGTAGCCAGGATATGTCTGTGTCATTATTCCAACATTATGTTCATAACATGTTACGAAATAAAAAGTTTAATACCTCAGAAAAATTAACTGTCCTCTCTTGTCAACATTAGACTGGTGTGAGCGCGGCGAGCGCTCTTCAGTTGTGGAGGCGCGCGCGCTGTATATCACGTCACAAAAAGACGTGCACTCAAAGTAGTCGGATCAGGTCGTTTACATGGTGGACCGGTATAATTTAGAAAAACACTGTGATATAAATTTTGGGTCATACCGCCCAGCACTAACAACAGGCTTAAAGGAATAATTCATCCAAAAAATATCCCATAATTTACTCACCCTCAAGCCATCCTAGGTGTATATGACTTTCTTTTTTCAGACGAATACAATCGGAGTTATATTAAAAAGTGTCCTGGTTACAAGTATTATAATGACAGTGAATGGCATCCCAAAATTGCATCCATCCATTATAAAAGTACTCCACACAGCTCCAGGGAGTTAATAAAGGTCTTCTGAAGTGAATCGATGGGTTTGTGTAAGAAAAATATCCATATTTAACACAAAGAAAGTGTGACACCTCTCGCAGTTCAAAACACTTACGCTACGTCTGACATCATCGCACCAGAGATTTTACTTTAAAAATGTAATATAACTCCAATTGTATTTGTCTTAAAGAAGAAAGTCATATACACCTAGGATGGCATGAGGGTGAGTAAATCATGGGCTAATTTTCAGTTTTGGGTGAATTTTCCCTTTGGTTTATAGTTTAACACATTTAAAATATTATTATTTTTCTCAGTAAATATCTCTGTTTGTGTTCCACAGAAGAAAGAAAGACATATACATCTGAGAAGGCATGGCATGAGCGTGAGAAAACGATGAGAGCATTGTAATTTTTTGGGTGGAGTATCCCAAAATCGCATACTTCCTATATAGCAGGCGAAAAACAGAATGTGACAAAAGTAGTATGTCTGAAATCACAGTGCTCATAAACAAATATAGGCAAAAAGTACCCGGATGACTTGCTACTTCTGGAGAGATTCTGAAGTGTGCATACAATGGACAG
>NC_137120.1:34488629-34576129 GCF_949357685.1 Gobio gobio
TAATATTAATAAGAAATCATTTTAACATTATTTTAATAATTTATATTTTTGCATTTTATTACATACATGTGTAATTTTTCTGCAGGGCTGATGTTTTATCTCCCATTTTTGGATGTGTGCCATGTAGTGGACGTTCGTCTGAAAATACTGAAGATCCCTCCTCACACGGTACCGTAACAAAAAAAAACATTTTTTTTCGTGTATGTTTGCATTGTATTTTCTGAGACAACCCCTTAGTCATTAAATGAAGTGCACTCTAAAAAGCTGACTACGACAAATACCATCCCACTGACACATGAGGGAGGCAGTTGGTCAAAGAGTAGCCCAATAAAAAGTAAAAAAAACACCCTTAAGTCTCTAGACTGGGGTTTTGCGTAGCAACACCAAGGTCATGGGTTCGATTCCAGGGAAAACAACTGATCAAATGTAAATGTGTCCCAGACAGCAACATATGTCGGCCCAGATCCGGGCCACATCTGGTACGACACTATGTTGCTGTCTGGGTTAAGGATAAAAGCATCTGCTAAATGAATAAATGTAATTATTCCATGGTCTGTCTGAATACTCGATTCTGATTGGCTGGAAGGGGTGCAATAAAACTGTTTAAGGAACACTCCGCTTTTTTTGAAAATAGGCTCATTTTCCAACTCCCCTGGAGTTGAACAGTTGAGTTTTACCGCTTTCGAATCCATTCAGCCAATCTCCGGGTCTGGCGGTAGCACTTTTAGCATAGCTTAGCATAGATCATTGAATCTGATTAGACCGTTTGCATCTCGCTCAAAAATGACCAAAGAGTTTCGCTCATGTGTAAATCAAGAAAACGAGATTTAAACAATAAGACTAACTGTGCTGAGCTGTATAACATGATTCGTTTTCTGTCGATGAATGTATCAGTTGCCGACTTGTCTAATAAAACACATCATATATTAAAGCGTTTTTGGTGTTCTCCATGGGTTCTACAAAATAAAACCGGAAATCGAGGGTAACGCCGCAACGCGGGTATGAAGCATAGACAGTAAAAGCAGATAAATGGCTATCCACCTGTCACTCAAAGTGGTCACGCCCTTGATTATGCAGAACTTTAAGGCTTTATATAACGAAAACGAATGAGTTATAAAAAAATTCACCCCCTCACAGTTTTCATGAAGGGCAAAATTAGCCGTATAGACCAAAACCACAATTTGTACCAGACTGTAAACATGTTTTATTCTGCTGTAAAGTTGGGCATTTTAACATGAGTTCAATGAGATTCTGCTCCTTCTGGAGCCTGTCTCTAGTGGCCAGTCGATGAATTGCTGTTTAAGCCGCTTCCGTATTGGCTTCAAGAGAAACTGCGGGTGGTTGCCACTTGGTATGAAGTCATTGATAGGCGACGCATAAACACGGTCGATGTCCTGATTAAAATAGCTTATTTCTCTGGATTTAAACATTCTTGGAAACATTTGGGATAATGCAAGTACACAAGTCAACTAGGGATGTCCCGATCAGGTTTTTTTGCCCTCGAGTCCGAGTCATTTGATTTTTAGTATCTACCGATACCGAGTCCCGATCCGATACTTCTATAATACATAAAAAAAGAATAAAGAAGAGTGAAAAAACAGATCCAGGATGTTCCTTATTTTTTATCTAATTCACCTTATTTAACCAATAGCGTATCTGCAACAAAGCGGAGTCAAAAGGGTCTAACTCTGTGCCACCACATAACTATAGATGTGTTAAAAAATAATGAGAATATATATACATATATATCCGAGTCCTGATCGGGAGGTAACGTCCGATTCCGATCGAGTCTGAAACCATGTGATCGGGCCCGATTTCCGATCACGTGATCGGATCTGGACATCCCTAAAGTCAACAAAATATATAACATTGTTCTCGTGGTTTTTGGATATTTTAATCCAAAAATTGCACATATTGTGCCTTTAATGCGTTGTTTTCATCGAAGCACACACACGGAGCGGAAATCGCGCTGAATCGCAACATTCTCAGCAACGAGGAGGTTATACATCGCTATTTTGAAATAATTAAACTCACGCAGCTCTCTCTCTCTCTCGATAATTCATTCAAATAAATGCTATAATTCATTCATTCAAATCAGTGTAACCTTACGCACTACTTTATCTCTGTGTCTGATTCAAAGCAGGCAGAATGCTAGATCTAACTGACGAAAAGTCAGTTTTACCCTTCCGGTCAAATATTGTGCTGCAAACATCAATAAAACCTTTAAGTTGTCAATGCTGGCAAATGGCCATGGTATAAGAGGGATAATCCACGGCTAGTCATCCTTTAAAGCCTCATTCACAGCCCCAGCAACAGACACGCTGGCGACAGAATGTAGGCGTGTTACATATAGAAATAGCTCAATTTCTTTTTAGAACAAGTCAATAGGATTTTCCCCGCTACTTTAATCGTCCAGCAAGAAAACCGCAAGCCTGAAAAAGAATAAAACACCTCTGTTTCACAAGCCGTGCCATTTAAACTATCATTCATGTCATTACATCCTCAGGTGGTGACCAAAGATCTGGTGTGTACTGAAGTGAGTGCGGCGTGTTACTATCGTATTGAGAATGTGTCTGTGTGTTATTCATCCCTCGCCGGTGTCCCAGACGTCTTGCAGACTCTGACCCAGGTCTCCGTTAGAGAGATACTGGCCCATCATGCCTTCACTGACATTTTGCTGGACAGGAAACGGATGGCCCAGGAGGTTCAGGTAAACCTCAACAGATACAACACCCAGAGCCGGCCCAGCCACTAAGCGAACCTTGCAATTGCAAAGGGCCCCGTGGCCAGCAGAGGGCCCCCTAGAGTCATTGCTGAAAAAAAATCATACATCAAAAGTAACATAAAATAAATAAAGAAAAATAAAGAAAGAAATGGGCCTACAGTGCTCTTTATCAGGCATCATGATAAGCACAGTTGTTATTTATTTAGTTCTTTATTATGGCGAGTTCCCCGCTAATCTTGACCCCTGACTGACCCTGTGATGTCAGTCACATCATGTCACTCGTCAGTCAGTGACTCCGACGTCGACGATGTCTGACAACAAGAAACGAAAATATCTTTCTGGCCATGAAAAACGACAAAAGAAGAGCCTGGAAGAAGAAAAGAAGCAAGAAGATAAAGGTACGTAAACCTGTAGGCTTAATTTTCCGATACCTATGTATGTATGTATGGATAATCTGCAGTCTAAATATAAGTTAGTCTCTCTCGCTCGCAGTATAGCGAGGCGGTTGTTATAGCGAATAAAAACCGCCTCGCAGCTCGCTATAGATTATCCCTCTAATTACATGGATACCTACCAAATCAATAAATAATTTGACACAAAATATTGATTGAAAAAGGAGTTTATTGATTTAAAAACGATTGTTGCTTCCGCTAAAGAAAATAGTCCGTTCCGCGTCCATAGCAACGCTCTGCTCAACGGTGCGTTATAGCTACTTCACAGCGGGCTGTTATCAAGACGTAACAGACCCGCATTCTACATTGGAATTCAACCAAGCCATGTAATAAATGCTAATAACATGCTGCATAAAATTAGTTTAGTATTATACCATTTGTTGTGATGTTAAAGCATTTAACAGAACAATACAACCCCAGTTTGGCTTCTTCACTAAAGGGCTAACATTAATTTACTCCTTATGTCCCCTTTCCAGGGGCACTATTAAAGTATATGCTGCCAGTTAGCAAAGCTCCAGCTGTTGGTGAGTATAAAGGTACTGTAAAATGATAACCTTCTGCATTTTAAAAAATTAAGTCTAACTTTATGTATAATTATTTTCTTTATTGCAGCTCCATCAACCACTCCTTTTCCTGGTTCACAACACAGTCATGTCACCCAAGAAGACACAAATACACAAGTTTGGATTTTAATAGTTCTATTGAAATGTTACCTAATTCTTATTATTGTTACTTTTAATCTTGTTTGTGGTGTTTTAGATATTGTTAATTTTGTTTATTTGAAAAGTTAAAACATTTAAATGTTCTATTTATTATTTTATATAATAGTTTATTTAAATGTATTAAATATTACTCTATTTGCTCTATTTCATTTCAATTATATATAGGCTGTTGTTTGTGCCTCTTAAACTCTTGTGTCAATTAAAAATGTTTCTTTGATTGTCAGTGAAAATCACTTTATCAGTCTTTTTATTCAGCAAGTTCAGCAGTGTGTTCATTGCACTGCACTGCCATTCAGCTCAGTGGTATCATAATTTTACTGTTAGACATCAAACATGGAACTCAACTCAAGAACTCAAGGTCTTTTATTGTCATTCTGTACATGTTGCCACATAAGAATGAAATACGTACTCAGGACCAGCAGCGTAAAAAAGAAAATTAGCATACAGTATACATAGAATAATTAAAACATAATTTAATAGACAAAAAAATAAAATAAAAACATAGTAGATATAATATGTACAGTATAGTTATAAGGTAGTCATTGCTTTTCTTTAGGCCTTACTTAAAACGGTCAAAGGGGCCTCCAACCAAATTTTGCTTAGGGCCCCCAAAGGTCTAGGGCCGGCTCTGACAACACCTCATGAGGGCTTAAAGGTAATATGTTGTTACTAAGTTTTCATTTGTCGGGCAGGTCACTTTAGATTCGGTAACCTGCAGGTGGGGAATCAAAGTGGAAAGAGCGGAAATGTAAGTACATCAATAACAGATTAAACTCCAAAGGACGTTCCATGAAAATACTCATGACATTTGTCCACTGTTGCAGAGAACAAATCAGTCTTCCACCCGAGCTGCAACACAACTTCGCAGTGGAGGCCGAAGCAAGACGTCGGGCACAAGTCAAAGTAAGGCCATGGGATTCAAACCCATAGATATCCATAATAAAGGCTAGATGTCTCATCTGCGCTGCTGGCCAATGGAGGTCGACGTCCGCACCTGGCGGCCATCTTGTCACAGGCAGCTCGCTCACTCATAACATTGTTTTCATGGGGGCTTGCACTTTTTAAATAACCATAACTTGCTAAATTTTCAACCGATTTTCAAACTGTTTGGTTTGTTATAAACTTCAGAGATGTAGTTATGACACTGCATACTTATGAAAAATTATTCATAATTTGTTCAAGCATCCATAATTATAGCCACGTTAATAGCGTTTGTAAGAAACCGAACAATTGGTAAATCCGTCAAGATTCCAGTGAGATAAGAGTATTTGTGTTCGTGCAGATCACTCGCCTTACATTAGGTAACACAGAGCCCTGCCTGTGACAAGATGGCCGCCGGTGATGACGTTAGAGACTCCGCCGTAAGACATCTAGCCTTTATTATGGATATCTATGTTCAAACCTACAACCCTTTAGTTAGCTCTATAACAAATGCGCTTTGTCGCATCACAGGTGATCGCGGCGGAGGGAGAAAAGGCGGCTTGTGAGGCTTTGAAGGCCTCGGTGGAGTCTCTCTCTGGTTCTCCGCTGGTCGTGCACCTTCGACTCCTGCAGCTCCTCCACAGTCTGCGCTCTGAGCAACCCGCTGTGGTCCTCAACATACCTCCTGATGTCCTGACCCAATCCATCGACCTCGCCAGTTTGACCCGACCTGCTAATCAAAGCCTGACCGCAGGTGACGGCTCTGAAGATGGTACTAAAGACTCACCCATGATGTAATGACAACGTGATAGCCCGTGTTTACACTTGCATACGACAAATGTTGCGTATGTATGCATGATATATTGGTACTATATTACATTTAGATTACCTTTACATCTTCTAACGCCCACTTAAAGGTAATCTTTAAAAAACACTTTAATTTAATAACACTGCTAAATCTAATGTTATTCATTAATGATATGTGCAATACAAGTATATTTCAAATACAGATGTGTCTATTAAATACTTTATTATTTTGCCCCACATGAGCTCCAGTACGATTATTCGCATTTAGTGTTTCTTGGTGCCTCTGGGCAGTTTCGGGCTGGCTTCAGGTTTCTGACTTCTTGTCTTCTGAGCTTCAGAAGTTGGGGTGTTGGGGGTTTTGGGTGCTGGGGGAACCTTCTTCTTGCTCACTGTAAAAAGGGTAAATATAGTTAGACAATAGAAATAGATGAAAAAATGACATTTTTATTGGTTTTGTTTACTTATCTGACCATCTTAAACCATATACTGATACCTATTGGTGTGGATGCAGCATTAAAATACATATGGTTTTAATCATAGACCGTAAAAACAATATGGACGACGCGACTTCATTTTCTTCCACTGAAGAAAAGTGGAGCCAACGGAGGTCCGAAGATGGAATCTCGTGCAGATTTGGGACCAAGTCTGCGCAGTAGAGAGATGGTCCATTGTTCGGACCTCGTAGATGCAGAACAATTCATTATGTTGGTGTGAAATAAACAGTTATGGAAATGCAGAAATTAAAGCTAAAGCTCCAATCTCCTCCTGAAAAAAGTCCATTGGTGCCTCAGTGACAACTTCACTCAGAGAAGCCGTCAATCTCAGCTGTCAATCATGACCTCACACCCCTCCCCGTTTTTATAGCATCAAATAACTAACTAAAACTAAACTTATTTAAAAAATGAACACTTGAAATGAAAAAATTATATGAAGTGTAATTTGATTGTTTAGTGTCTCGCGTCCATTAGAATTAATGGAGGGGCAGGGGTTATGAGATATACTGGGACCAACCACCTGGGGCGATCGAGGCGCGTCGGTGGTTTTAACCTTAGATATACATAATAAAGGCTAGATGTCTCGTCCGCAGATCCAGAATTATAGCCACATTAATAACGTTTGTAAGAAACCAAACCATTTGTAAATCTGTCAAGATTTCAGCGAGATAAGAGTATTTGTGTTCGTCCAGATCACTCACCTTACATCAGATACCACAGAGCCCGCCAGAAAGCTTGCCTGTGACAAGATGGCCGCCGGTGATGACGTTAGAGACTCCGCCGTAAGACATCTAGCCTTTATTATGTATACCTATGGTTTTAACCACTATGATTACTTGTGCTATGAATGGGAGAAAGTGCAACAATATGGTGAATAAGCCACACCTTCTAAATGAAAGAGCCAATCGTTGATTAGTAAAGTCATCTGTCACTGCAGCTGAGAAGCTCTGGTTGCTATAGAAGCAGGCAGCATTCTGAATCTGAGACATGTGCTTAGGGCTGCACATGAGCGTTTTCATTTTTTTTTTCCGTCATTTTTTGTCATTATTTGAGCGTTTGGAAACAATATTTATGAGACAGTTGTTGTCAGATTTCATTGGTGATTTCAAATGTGAAATTTAATCGTAAGCTTGGTGAACAGTTTTGGAGAATTTTATGTTTCCACATTCAAAGAGATAGGAGCTGCATATGCATTGCATTCCCAAGAGGCGCTTGAAAGATGGCTGCTGAGTGAAATGACTTGTCTTAAAGGAACACTCCACTTTTTTTGAAAATAGGCTCATTTTACAAGTCCCCTAGAGTTAAATAGTTGAGTTTTACCGTTTTTGAATCCATTCAGCCGATCTTTGTATCTGGCGGTAACACTTTTAGCATAGCTTAGCATACATCATTGATTCTGATCAGTCCATTAGCATCTCATTCAAAAAATTACCAAAGACACTTTCAATATTTTTCCTATTTAAAACTTGACTCTTCTACAGTTACATCGTGTGCTAAGACCAACTGAAAATTAAAAGCCATGGTACGGCCGCGAAGATCCGCGACTATTACGCAGGAATGAGAAAGTAGTTCCTAGCCATATAGGTGTAGAAAATCGCAACTTTCCATTTTCAGTTGGTCTTAGCACACGATGTAACTTTAGAAGAGTCAAGTTTTAAATAGGAAAAATATTGAAAGTGTCTTTGGTCATTTTTTTAATGAGATGCTAATGGACTGATCAGAATCAATGATGTATGCTAAGCTATGCTAAAAGTGCTACCGCCAGATACAAAGATCGGCTGAATGGATTCAAAAACGGTAAAACTCAACTATTTAACTTAACCTTAAAAGGGACTTTGTTTCAATGGCAATTGTTATTTTTAATGTATATTATTTTCAGGGGTAAAATGTTGTTAACCCTCTGGTACTGTTCATGTGTTAGTCAAAAATTATTATAATTTCAATGAAATGATTGTACTATGTTTTAGTTTGATAATGTTTTTAACTAATATTTTGTATTTTTAGGGGCACTAAACGATTTTATGGCACTAAATTATATTAATATAATTTATATAATATTTATATATATATTTATAATTTCCAACTATAATTGTCATAAATCTTGAATTTGGAGCACAGACTTAAGTTTGGTCTCTTTGGCAGATTATTGCTGAAGTGGAAGTTTAAAAAAGTGAACTTGGGGAAAAAAAGGGTATATTTTACATTTATTATTATGAAAAATGCACAAATATATCATTTTCAGTTTTTAAATATATATTTTCCAAAACTCATTTTACTCTAAAACTGAGAGAAAATCAAAACTATAATTCTAAACAAGCTGTGTATCAAACTTGAGGTTGATATCTTAAAAAATTTGCTTTCAGTAACAAACTGAAAGTTTGTTTTGGGTTGCAGTACCAAACATTTCCAATAGGTGAAATTCATCTCCCATTCATTTCCAATACAGTCATTTTTGACCACGTATACGACAAGTGTGACTTGTTAGTTTTCAGGACCATTTAACCTTTTCAAATCATGTTCATTATTTTTTTTTAAAGCAAATGCCAAAACTGTTACCGAGTTTCATACCATTGCAATGAAGTAAACAAATTATAAAAAAAAAAAATAGAGAGATTTTTCGGTCAGAATAAACGTAGAAAGAAATGACTTTGAAGCCTATTTAATGACAAAAAAAGACTAAAAAGATCTCCCAACACAAAATAAGGTGCGGACACATTTACCATTGTTCGCTTCATAGACAAAATCCAAATTTCAATAGGGATCTACACGATTGGGAATTTTGGGCAACAGATTTCACAACAGGTCACACAAATTTGCCACACTGACCAACAGAAAGCTGCTTGATTTGAAAGTTTCTTCTGTGTTAGCCGTCATTCATATATGGTTACACTTTTTTTTTTGACAATGCACCTTTGTGTCCACAAAACATGTGACCGCACCTTTAGTCTTGTTCGATATCTGAAGTGTAATGTTAGCCTCTGACACACTTACACTTGGTCTCCACACTGGGCCGAGCCTGTAGCTGCGTCTCCAGATCTTGTATCTTGTCCAGAGCTGCCTGCAGGTCTTCCTCTGCCTTTAACGCTCGTACCTCCGCACTGATAGCTCGCGTCTCTACCTCTCTGGAAAATATAGCTTATGTAGAGAAGAGCTATGGGATCTAATTCAAGAGAAATTTAAGTTCACAATGCTAATACTTACAGAAGCTCTTGCTGAAGTGTTCTCACTGTTTCTAATGCATTGAAGGCATCCTGGGCATTTTTGGTGTGAGGAGAAAGCACAAGTTCTTCAGGCTAGAAAAGATTATGATTTATGATGATTAATGCTTTACACTATGTAGATGCAAAGCTGATCACATGGAGACGATACGATGTATTCACCCCTATAAGTTGGACGGTGTCCTCTCCTATGTTCTTCTCAATGATACTGCCATCATGACCAATTAGCTTGATGACCGATTCATCTTTGTCATGTCTGCTGGCCTTTTCATCCCCCTGTGGAGGTGATTTTGCCACATTCAATTGTGTTATTGAGTGCTAATCCATTGGATCAAGCTATCTATAAGCCTAGCAAGCGAGCAGCATATATAAAAAGTGTTAGTCACTGTACATATTCATCAGCTCTTTGGAAAGAATAAGGCCCAATGGCATCTTTCATGGCGGGTTCCTCCTGTTCTTCTTCAGTAGGTTCCTCTGTTTGTTGCTCGAGCTTAGAAGATGCAAAAGGAAGTTATTCACATTTTGTACTACTGTATTCTAACAGAGAGTCCATGCTGATGCCACTCACAGACTGTGTTACCGTTTTTCCAGACAACTGCAGCTCTACCAGGCTTCCCTTCACATCTGACAGTAGTATCCGGCAGGCCTCCAACCACTCACCATACTCTTTCTAAACAAACACCGTGCAGAAGACACAATGGCATTTCAGGCAGGATGCCGATCTGTATTGCTAATCAAGAAAGAGATCTTAAGCACCTGAAGTTTGGCTAATTCATTCATCTCATTCTCTTTGTCAGTTGTGTTCTTCCGGTTCACCTCCTCCACAACAGCCTGACAAGAGCTACAGGACAAGTGGTGTAATGAAGTTCAGCTTAATCTTAACCATCTAAGGTGTCTTCTCTCAAGATGTTGGGTTTAGTGAGGTACCTTGTGATATACTTGGAAAAGTAGTCAAGCCTCCCTGAGAGGTTCATAGCATCCTCCTCTAGCTTCTCAACAGACACGTCCACAATGACATTCAATTCTGGTGTTGGAAGAAACGGTTCTTGGTCATCCGAATGGACTGGCACCATTAGTAGCAAAAGGTCCACCATCCAGCGAATCAGCTTAGTGTGAAGTGAAGTTACCTGCCAACACATGATGAGATCATTACTCATGGCTTAGGACAGGGATGTCCAGTCCTGTTCCTGGAAGTCCACCTTACTGAAGAATTTCATTCGAATCCTAGGTAACACACCTGAACCAGCTAATCCAAGGTCTTTAGTATTACTCTAATGGCGCTTTTCCATTACCAGTACCAGCTCAATTCGACTCGCCTCGGCTCGTTTTTCGCTCCGTTTTCCATTACTGATAGTTCCTCCACAATAGTACCTGGACGTCATAGCGATGACGCAGGAAACTTTTTCGTTCCTCGTTGCCAAAACCAAACAAAGGCGAGTCGAGTCGAGGCGAGCTGGTACTGCAGGGCTCCAGACTAACTTTTTTCACTAGGAGCACAGTGGCCCCCAACTGAAAATTTTAGGGGCACAACCAGAAAATTTAGGGGCATACACCGTAAATCAACATGCTAACCAAATCTACTAATTTCCACTGTATTACTAATAGGGATGGGTATCGTTAAGGTTTTATCGGTATTACTACTCTTACCGATACTGCTTATCGATCCAGTACTTTAACGATATTCTTATCGGTTCTTTTTATTATACTATTGGTTTTTTTTATAAAAAAAAAACATAATTAAGAACATAATTAACATTGCTTTATAATCTGAAAAGTAAAATATCTATAGCAAAAGAAACAGCAATGTTTGAACAAAAATATAAAACATCTATTTGTAAATTGGACCAGTGTGCAGGCATGCGGAAGGTCTGCTAACATTAATATTACTTAGAAAGAACAAACCTACAAAGAAATCTAATAAAGTAATGAAATGTAAAATAACACTGCATAGTTTTCACTGTATAAATTGATATATTAATGCTTATAAAAGCTAAAGTTATTAATTCAAGAGATATGAATATTTTCTATTTGCCTTTTGTTCGATTCGAATTAATGGCTTAATCGTCAGCAGGTTTATTAGACGCTGTCCCTTTAAGACCGAATGCAGAACTAATATCATACTCTCCTATTTCTCCAAACTTTTTATGCCCATTTAAGATATAAACTGTTAAAGTAACTACTCTCCAATCCGGTCATTTTGACACAGGTATTTGTTGTTTATTTGATGGTTTTTGATGCACACGAAGCCTAAAATATAAAGTGCAAGTCAGTCCATTTTGCAGCACACACACAAACCGCCTTGAAGTTGAAAACAGCGTCTCTTGCGCGGATTATTGTGCATTTAATAGCTCTTTATTATCAAACACATCCCGCAGTTTAGCAACAGTAGAGACTGCATTTTACAACAATCCCTGATTCTGACGTTAAGTTTAGGTTTAGGGAGAAATTACAGCGCAGCTGTGAAGGGAAGGATGAGCTCGACGGAACACTGCTATAGGAATAGTTTTACCTCATATCATCTTTTTATAATTCTTGGAAGCCGAAATCGAAAATAAAATTTGATTAATATCACAGCACATCCCTAAAGTTTAAGCAGACTAAACTTTTGTGTAGTTCTCTTGGCCATCGTCACTCATTAAGCTGACTGATGTGTTGTGTTCGCTCTAGCTCGCTCGCTTTCTCTCTCTTCTGGATTGCGAATAGCAAAAATGCATCACGGACAAATGGTTTAATATTATCTCATATAGAAACGGCTGGCAAAGATAGAATTTGCCAGATATAACGTCTATCAATTATAAATAGTAAGTGTTTTTTCTTAATTTCTCCAGTACCGACAGCAGGCAAATTTACTGGTCGCACATGTGCGACTGGATGTAAAATTCAGTCGCACACACTCAAATTTTAGTCGCAAAATGCGACCATTTGGTCACAGTCTGGAGCCCTGTACTGTGTAGTGGAAAAGGGCCATAAATGTCCAGGGTTGCATTTTCCAAAAGCATAAGTAGATCGTAGATACCATTGGCGTACAATGCTTTTTGGAGACACAGCTGTCCTGCTCTAAGGCACGAGTGATGATGCTGGTCTTGTCAAGCCCAGGGCTGCATTTCCCAAAAGTCGGACCATAAGTTAGTAAGTTGATCATAGAGACCATTGGTGGCAATTGTTCTACGAACAACTGAGGCTGACGAAACGCAGCTAAGGTCAGTTAAACTCTACAGGAAGGTGACTTCCAGGAACCGGTATGAACGCCCCTGACTTAGTGCATGAAAGAAATGCTACACGGGCATGGGTTGTACCTCGTCACGAAGCCTCATATTTTCACAGTCGAAAAACTTTTCTTGAGAGAACAGAAATTCCTGCATTGTCTTGAAGACATCCTCCAATTCAATCCTGTCACAGACACATTCAAGGAAATTGGACATGGTTCAACCAGAAACATGACTCAAGTCTTGTGTGTTTCATGTATTCTGTTCCGAGTTTCTGCCCATATTGTTCCAAATCAGTCACTTATGAGTCATTTCGGTTATGATGCTATATTAAACCCACGACACACCAAGCCGACGTCAAATAACTAGTGGCGGTGAAAATAATAACTGCAAACAAAGCTGTGTTTGCTTACCATTTTGAATATCCATCACACTGATCACTTTCTTCATTCCAGACGAATATGAAAATATTAGTGCAATCGAATGCTCTGGCAAGATGACGTAAAATTATGACAGACTTTTGTTTGAACCGTCTTGACTCCAACTTGAGCTGATGGTGCAGAACACGTGGAAAAAACTATGCTGACCGATGCTCAAAAATAGAGCCCTACTTGGTGTGTCCCAGCCTTTAGAAAATAGCCACCAATTTAGATAGTAGACACCAAGGTACTCAAAAAGTTTGTTGAGATAGCTATAATGTTTTTCCCTTGCATCTCTCTTACTTGGTGTGGGGTTTCTTTTTAGCCCTGTCACGTTCTAACTGTGTGCTGTCCACAAGCAGAAGAGCCTCCTTAGACAGATTCATCATGTTGCCGAAAGCTTCCTCCAACATATGCGAATCACCCGAAGACTGCTCCTCTGGAAGTCCACTCAAGGCCTTTAACCTTCTCGACCAGAACTCCATAGTTTCAATAAGCAACATTAGCGTTGCGTGAATACCTGCATTGACAACCAAGAGCACACATTGATATCCATTGGAAAGAAAAAAAGACTATGTCAGGAACCAAAGGCCTTGGTTCTCACCACTTTCTCCATTGATACGGATTCCCAGTTGATTCTGGAGCTCAGTGATGGTCTTTGCCAGCTCCCTCATGGCCTCCTGGCCTTTAGGTGGCACTCCATCTGGACCAGGGTGTCTCCTAAAGAGCTGGAGGCAAACCTCAATCCAGGACTCTTGTAGGTTTGCCAACATTTCAAGTGTTTCCTGACCAGCAACTAGGTCCTCTCCTCCATAACGCTCACACTGCTGTGTCAACACCTATAGTTGGAGCATAGATAGCTGTAATTTTTACATTTAAAGTGGAACAATTTTACAAAGATAATTGAGTAAGAAATAAAAAAAAGGATTGCCAACCTTTGACCATTGCTTCAGGTCTTCAGACAGCTCGTCTTCTGAAGACTTGTCAACTTTCATATTAGGATTCCTAACAAACCAATGAAAGTCAATACAAATCATGAAAGTACAAAGAAAATAAACCAGCATTTCCTTCACTGACCTTGATTTGTCTTCATAAAATTTGTGCCACTTGACAGCATAAGCGTTGATAGATTTGATGGTCTTGAGTTGGTTGCTTTCAGCCTTTCTGAGATTCTTCATGAAGTCGGTCAGTTTATCTTTCCATCGGTCAGTCAATTCCATGATATAGAATACATCTTCGGAGTCCTGTGGATAAAAGCAACATGAATATAATAACCATTAGTCTACATGTTAAAGCCTTGACAGACTGATACAAAGTGTTTGTACCTTCGTGGTTAGGAAACCAATGAAACGATCTGCAGTCTTGGCCCAGGTCTGCTCACTAATATTTAGCCGTCTGACCAGATGAAGTTTATTTATCTTTATTATCTGAAAGAAATACGCGAGACATTTAGACTCAAATATTATATATTCTTTCAATATGAGTGTCCAAATGAGTGAATAGTGCTTGTTATCTAAAAGGTCACCTTGACTGCAAGACTGTAGGTGGCTTTTCTCCAGAGGTCACTTTCATCATACAGCTGGGACATCTGTCCTTCAAGTCTCTTCCTTTGCAGCTCATAAAGATCATGGTACTCTGCTACAGTGCTGCAGAAAATGAATGTCATTTCAACCAGACAGATGTTAGGTTTCAATGCGAATCTGTAGTAAACACTCCATTCACACATATAAAATGGTTTAATGATTAATTCACACACTTTGCATTGCGTTTTGACTCCTCCATGACTTTAGCAAGCTCCTCTTTGGTTTCCTCCGCCTCTTTGGACACATTCTCATCATGTTGTTTCAAAGAAATCAGCTCCCTTTTACAGGTTAAATATACAAAAGGTTGAAACGAGCAAAAATCACACAGTTGTGTTAAAGGAATAGTTCACTCAAAAATTACCCCATGTTTACTCTCCCTCAAGCCATCCCTAGGTGTATATTACTTTCTTCTTTTAGACGAATACAATCAGAGTTATATTAAACAATGTCCTGGCTCTTGCTAGCTTTATAATGGCATTGAATGGGGGACGAGATTTTGAAGCCCAAAAAAGTGCATCCATCCCCAAAAGTAACCCCTGACCTGATGCATGACGTATTAACAAACGCGGAAGCGCAGAGGATAGAGCAAAATAAAACATCAGTCACGAATTAGAAGTGTAAAACGAGAATTTTTAAAGAGAAAATATCAGAGGATTTCAATAAAAGAGAAGAGGGGCTTGGGTTTGTTGCCCAGCCCTATTTGTTTCAACCGCGAGAGGTGTCAAAGCTTACCCTACTCCTACATCCTACGTCATACATCGCGTCAGGGGTTACTCTTTTGTCGACTTGTAAGTCGAAGTTTTAAATATGGATATTTTTCTTACACAAACGCTTCGCTTCAGAAGGCCTTTACTAACCCCCCGGAGCCGTGTGGAGTACTTTTATGATGGATGGATGCACTTTTTTGGGCTTCAAAATCTTGTCCCCCCATTCACTGCTATTATAAAGCTTTGAAGAACAAGGACATTTTCTAATATAACTCCGATTGTATTCGTCTGAAAGAAGAAAGTCTCACACCTAGGATGGCTTTAGGGCGAGTAAATCTTGAGGTACTTTTCATTTTTGGGTGAACCATCCCTTTAAGCTTACATATTAAGTTTTGCAATGGAGCTTTTGAAGTGAATGATCTCTTCAGTGAGCCGGCGGTCTAGAGCCTTCTGCGCTAAGGTTTCTGTGTGCAGACCCTTCACCTGCCGTGGGATACGGTCGAGTAGAGACACATACCTCTGCCTAGACAAGTGGAAGAGGAAGTGAAGTTACTCTCTTATGAAAACACAGAGAAGGAAAAAAAGAAAGAGGTAAAACCGTGATGGAGACCTGAGTTTGGCGAGGAGCTGACCCCTCTCGGCACATTCAACGCTGACCTGGCGGATTAGCTCATGGAATACTATGTTGTAGATGTTCTGCTCAGTTCGAACCAGCTCCAGTAAATTTTCAATCTGAAACAAGATACATATTCTATAAAGATATACTTTTGTATTATTGTAAATCATGTTTAGTCATAATTGTGAAAATATTATTCTTATTTTACCAACCTACGTGAATCTGAATACTTTTATTTACTTTTACCATTAAAAACTAACATGCAAGAGTTTGGTAGTGGCATTTTGGTGACTATATTTTAGTTGTGTAAATCATTACTGATAATATACCAAACATACAAAATCAATGATTATTCGTTCGTTCATTCAGCAACATTTATTACACTTAAAGGGGTCATGACATGGATTTTTAATTTTAATATGTTCCTTGAGGTTCACTTAATGTTAATAATGTTTTTTTTTGGACAAAAAAAAAAAATGCTATATTATATATATATATATGTGTGTGTGTGTGTGTGTGTCTGTGTGTGTGTGTGTGTGTGTGTGTGTGTGTGTGTGTGTGTGTGTGTGTGTGTGTGCGGAAAAACTATTATTTTCAACCTTCTTTTAATGGTGCGTTCACATGGGGCGTCTGCATTAACGCTTCTCATTCACTTTGAATGGGTGATGTCATGTGTCGTGGAACAGAATTAAGGCCCTTTCACACCAGACGTGTCACGAAAAAGCGAAGCGGGAAAATGAATATTTTGTGTGCGAATAGTTCGCGTCAAAACCATTTACATCAGCCGCGACATGAATTTGTGACGTAGAGCTCCAACATTCCAAAACATTGCACCCAGTCTTAACCCTCTGGTCCTCTTCGGTCAAAAATTTTGAAATGTAAATTTTTTTTGCCTTATCGGAATGGGATGAAACTTGGTGACTTTTGTTGCATTAGCTATGTGAACGCACAAAAAAAATCAAGGAGATGATTCGGATATGTTAAAGGGTCGTAAAAAAATAGTCACACTTGTCTCCTTCGCGGTCAAAAATGACCGACATAGGAAATGAATGGGAAATATGCAAAAACATGAAAACTCAGAGAAACTTTTGGTGGTACGAACTACAAATCAGCCACTGTGCAGAAAAAAAGTGCACAGCAATGAAGGGGTGACACTCTAAAATGTCAAGAGTGCAAATTAGACACCCACACTCCCACACACACACCCACGCACACAAACACACATAGAAATGAACAGGTAAGACTGCAACAGCAAATTTTGAGAATATGCTAAATAAAATCAATAAATGAAAAAAAAAATACAAAAGTGACTCTCTCGCACACACACACACACAAAAAGTGACATTTTAAGGCTTCGTCACTTTTGACCGTGAAGGAGACAAGTGTGACCCCTAAACGAAGAGGACCAGAGGGTTAAAGAACAGAGAGTCTGAAGGGGAGTATGCTAATCTTGTACAGGAGCTAAAACTTTATCATGGCCGGTTCCGCACTTACTTTCAAATGTCCGTGGGACAATTTGAGGAGCTCCTCCAGAGACAGTAGCACACATTCACTTTCCATAGTCGCGGACACAATTAGGTTTAGAAAAAAATAAACAAGTTTTAACTCAAAAGGTAATGTTTTCGTTGTCTTTAGCCTACAGTGGGCAAACACAGATGCAGCTGTACAGCTGTAACTACAACTACAGTTGTAATCTCGTGAGAAATGTGATACTTGGAAAACGTTAATGTTGATTAAATAGCTAATGACATCAACTGGACATTTCGTGACCTTTGTTTCCTTGTATGTGATTGGTTTAAGCCTTTTCTGTCGCTGCGAGAGTTTTAAAAAATCGACATCGAAACGAAAAAAATAAACATAGTTTTTTCGCCGCAGGACATTCGCGTTCGGTGTGGAAGCTCTCATTGCACAAACAGCTGATCAAAAAATAAAACCATCGCACAAATTCGCGCGACCAGTGTGAAAGGACCTTTACGTTCAACTTTTCAAGCGCCAATGCAGGCGTAAGCCAATCAGATCGCTTATGCAAATCAGACGCTAGCCGATTGCATTCACGCAACACTGGAAAAGTAATGCGATTGGCTGTTGTCACTATGACGGTCGCGTCAACACCAGGCTTCAGACACGCCCTTCATCAAGCGCAGACGCCACGTGTGAATGCATCTCAAAGGCCTGTTCACACCGGGACGATTTTCGCGCGTGTTTATCGCCGATGTTTAACGCCTCGTGACTAAACAAAGGGCGCCAATGTGAGTGTGCACACCGACGCGTAAAACGCCAGGCGTAAAAGCGTCATTTTTTTAAAAACGCCTCGGGTTCGTTTTTTTATTTTGACGCGGCGCGTTAAAAACTGGCCGACCAATGAGATCAGTGCTTTTGTTCACGTGCCTGGAGCTGCTGAAGTGACAGTAAAACACGACTTGGTGGCGCTCAAGCACAAAACGGTCTTGCCGAGCACACATTGATACGACGAAGAAGTAGTAAGTAGACAAAGAAGAAGGTGAGCTGATAATGCTGCCTGCCAGTTAGCAAAAAGTGTGTGAATGGTTTTGGCCATAGACATAATATATCTGTTGTATTGGCAAGCACGTAAATACTGTCTCTCTTCTTCTTCTGTGTGACAAGCGAGTGTCAGAAGCGTAAAGTCCCGCAGCACCACCTTGTGTACCGGGAGCGCCATCATCTCGGCGCATCGCCAGTGAAAATCGCTTGGGTGTGAACACTCAAGATGCACCGAAAAACGTCACGAAAAACGCTGGCGATAAGTGCACGCGATATTCGTCCCGGTGTGTACAAGCCTTAAGGCTTATGATTGGCTAACGCATCATTTACAAAGCATTATGAAATCATTTACGGTTTGTAATGCAGCTGCTGTCAGATCCAATACAGTTGGCTTTCAACCAAAGTTTCTTTGCAAACTTTCCATTGCACTGCCTCGTTTACAAAACAAAATGCTCTGAAAAAACATATAATCATCCGACGTGATCTGGGATGCAAGTGGGCGGGGCCTATGGTGCGATGATGTGCAACTATTCGTCAATTCTTGCTCTGGAGACTGAATGCAAGTGGGCGCAGCCTATGGTGCGACAAATGCAAGTGGGCGGGGCCTATTGTGCGATGATGTGTAACCATTCATAGATTCTTGCTCTGGAGGCGGTTATATGCAAATGTAGTTGCCCCTGTGACATCACAGATCCCACAATATCAAAACGAGCTGTTTTGGAGCATGATGAAATAAATGCTTTGTTTATAATGAGGAGGATGTTTAAAGCTACCAAACTTGCAGGATGTGTTAATGGCACAAAGACTCAGCAAATTTGATTTCTCATGTCATGAGCCCTTTAAAAACCTTAAAAACTAACCTGCGAGAGTTCGGATAGCTCTTCAAACTCTTGATCGACACCTGCTTTTTCCAACATTTTGTCCATCACCTTCATTAACTGCATCACCTCAAGACGGCTGTTTGGTTTCCTAGTGGTTGTTTAGAAAATATTATATATATTAATATTAATATCAATAATTTCAAATAAATAAAGAAACATTAAACATGCATATGACTAGTTGTTGTTTAGAAAATGTTATAAATATTTAAAATATTGATCATTTTTAAATAAATAAATATATAAATAAATATGTTAGAGCAACTTGCATCGAAGGAAAGACTCTCAGCTTCTCCTTGTCATCTTCCAGGAGGACTGTGAATTTGCTGTAAAAAAAATTAATAAATAAAAATTTCATATCTATTTGTAATACAAAAAGACCCTTCTTACTGACCAAAGCAGACTCACTTACTCCTCATAGCACTGCAGTCCCTTAAGGCCTTTGTTTTTTATGATGTGATATTCTTCTGGGATTAAAGTTTCCAGTGAACTCGCGTCCTTCGACCCAAAAACAACATGAAGTTACAACATGTACAAAGACACAGTGCGCATCAAATTCAGGTTATTCTCCTGTCACTTACTTTGAGATCTCCTTGAAACTGAGCAGAGCTTCGTTCAGCCATTGGTGGGAGAAACACTCGGCCCCTCTGAGACACCAGAGCATCACAGAGAAAGGATATGTCTCTGTTCAGATCCAAACAAACACAGTGAGCTAGAAAATGTCTCCGCATTATGGATAAATGCATGCGTTATGTGTAGCGATTCATTCCAACCTTCCAGCTCCAGTCAGAGAGGTCGGCTGGTTGAGGAAGTATTGGTATTTCTTGCGTCTAACGGGATGGTGCCACACAGCATCCGGGCGGTGCATTAAACACACCTGGTGAGAGAGGTCAAAAGAGCTCATTCAGACACTAGAAACAATCTGAAAGGGGAAAGATGCCACAGACCTTGAAGTCCTTAGGAGTTTTGGTTAATCTGAGGGGTCCGAGTCTGTCTTGAGGACATGTAGTGGACGTTAAAGTTGCAAGAAACTCATCTGGAATTAAATCGTCATGCACTTGAAGGCTGCTTCCGTCTTTTATAGATGTCCTCTCCCTCACCACTAGAGAGATGAATATCATAAATAAATAATAATAACAGAAAAGGTTTGTGGGAATGATAAAAACTAATTTTGTGAATAAATGTATAAATAAGTAGGCTATTAAGAAAAAGTTGTGGTAAGTAGACATTAAGAATAACAAAGAATAAAGCTGAAATGGAAAAAAATAAAATGAATTAATAAATATTAAGAAAGACTATAGTATATTATTGTAAATACTAGTGTTTTTGAACCATACTATGGTAAAGACACTACAGTAAATTGTATTTACTACACTTTGTTAATTTAAACAACAGCATACTGTAGTATTAACAAGTCAGTTGTTAAACTATAGTAAATACTGAGGTACTGAAATACTGTAGTATGGTTCAAAAACACTATAGTATTTACTAGAGTCATTTTTCTATACTGTAGTATTTTTCATGTGGTTAAAGTTGGTGATGTGGCATTAAAATGAGCACACAAGCAAATACATATTAAGTCTAACAAAGAAAAAAGTAAAATGAGGTAATTATTGATCATAGATAATGGAGTTTCCTCACTGTTATTGACACCAGTGGTCGATCTCTTCGTCCGGCGACTCTCGGGTTTTGCTCCACCCGGGGGAGACGGGCTGCACTTGACAGACACCGACATATTGACGCTGTCTAAGCTCACTGGACACTATTTACACACGAATGACCGCAGAACAGACGCAAACGCGCAAAAACATTAAACGTTCTGTCGTTATCCATGCTATAATGATCCAGACAACGCAGAAACGTCCGCTACTGTGCACGAGCTCCTGCTATGCAGCTAATAAAAGTTTGTTGCCATGGACGCGTCGCGTGTCTATGTAACTTTCCACAGTTACAAAATCACACTCGAGAGACTAACATGAAGAGAATACTTTGACACATCAGCTTTTTTATTCTCTTGATAACCATACGTTCTTTCCTGAAGTAAAATTAAGCCTGTTAAATATTCATAAGTTGTTTTATGAATAATTTAGAGGGAAAATGATGTCATGGCAGCCAAACAAAGCCTAAACTTGTTGCTGGCCACCAGTTTTGTTGTCGCTGCTAACTAAAACTAAAACCAAAGACTTTATATACAGTCTTAAAGGGACTTTGCTAAAACTATTAAAATAGTTTTCGGTAATTGAAATGAAGCTAAAATAACAAAATTATAATAAATAAAATAGATATTCGATGAAAAACTAAAACTGGAACGAAAAATTAGGTTGAAGTACTAAAACAAACTAATATATATATATATATAGAGGGTTTATATTTATAATTGTTTATATATACATATATATTATATAATATATATATAATATATATAATATATTATATATATATAATATATTATATATATATATATAATATATTATATATATATATAATATATTATATATATATATAATATATTATATATATATATAATATATTATATATATATATAATATATTATATATATATAATATATTATATATATATATAATATATATTATATATATATATAATATATATTATATATATATATATAATATATTATATATATATATAATATATTATATATATAATATATTATATATATAATATATTATATATATAATATATTATATATATAATATATTATATATATAATATATTATATATATAATATATTATATATATAATATATTATATATATAATATATTATATATGTAATATATTATATATGTATATATAAACAATTATAAATATAAACCCTCTAAAAAATAAAATAATAATATATAAATATACCCAACAAAAAACGATAAAAATACTAAAAGTTAAACTAATATTAAAATAAAGAAAATAAAATTATTAAAAATATGAATACTACAATAGTAGCTATACACATACCAAAACAACAGTTTACTTTTTTTAAAATAAAGTCATTAAAAAAACGTTTATAATTACAATTCTTATTAAAAATGAACATTAAACTGCTAAATAAAACATACTTAATACCATATCCAAATTTGATGTCCACATCTCCAGATTTTTATTCAGTTATTCTTAACTTAAAAAAATAATTCATCTTAAATTCCGCTAGATTCAGTCGACATATTTTAATGATATGCACATATTTATCCCTGATAATATAATACAATACATGTATATATATGCTTTTTGGATTTTTTTTTTGTCCTCTAATATACAATTACAACAACAACAGAGTTCTTATGTGTTACTTGATTAAATGCAATACCCACTTGTATTTAAAGGAACAGTTCACTCAAAAATGAACACAATCAGAGTTGTATTAAATAATATCCGGGCTCTTTCCAGCTTTGTAAAGGTGGGAAAGAATAGTACCTGAGTTTCTGAAGCCCAAAAAAGTGCATCCATCCATCATAAAAGTAATCCATACCACTCCAGGGGGTTAATAAAGACCTTGGAGCGATGCATTTTGTGAAAGAAAAATATCAATTTTTTAAAACTTTATAAACTATAATCAATGGCTTCCCGCAACAGCCGTAAGCGTTCACAAGAGAGACGAGTTCTGGTGGAAGGGTGACTTTAACCCACTGGATTCATATAGATTAGACTACTTTTATAATTATGGATGCATTTTTGGAAGCTTCAAAAACGATGCACTATTCAATGCCGTTACAAAGTTTGGAAAAGCCCGGATATTATTTAATATAACTCTGATTGTGTTCGTCTGAAAGAAGAAAGTCATACACATTGCTTGAGGGTTCATTTTTGGGTGAACTATCCCTTTAACGTAATGGATTACGACAGACAGAAAGTGTTTTTCCACAGTTTTCATAGAGAGGTAGCTGTGGCTCTTCTGAGCGTGTTTCGGTCTACTGGAGGATTTTATGGTAGGGGTGCAGATTGAGGGAAGACGTGAACGTGCGGATGTCCGTTATCATGGTGGCCTTGGCGAGGGCGGGTGAGGCGGGGAGGAAGATCAGCTCTGACACGTTCCCATATGAGGAAGTCTTCGTTTCTGCATCCTGACTCTCGGGGGCAGAACAGGATTGATCATCTCCGTGGGTTTCCTTCTCTTTCTCTCCAAATCCAACCACCTGCACAGATCGTCATTTGGTAAATGTTAACATGATCAGTTTCCTGTCCGATGCACCAAAAATAGTTGTAGTTTTGTTTATATTGGTAATTTTTGACCTTCTCAATGACCCTTTAAAAATTCAAAAGGCTTTTTTTAAATAATAGATTACAATAGAAACAAATAAATAACATACATGTATACTTAGTTTTCTACTGTTTGCGTGCCTGTGCTCCAAGAAAAAGGACACCAGTTCATCTTTGGTGACATCTTTCAGGACTTCAATCTGATGAGTAGAGTAACAATGAGATATTCCCACAGAATAAAGATCATCTCAAATAATGCAGAAGAAACAATAGGAATAGAAATGCACCGACATTAACAATTTGGCTTTTATATAGAACTATTGATAATGTTATATCTGACAAATCAATAAATGTCTTTATTCTTTATGGTTTATTATATTATTATTATTAAATATACAGTTTTAAAATTCTATATTATTTTGTTTAAATAAATAGAACACAAACAAATTGAAATTAGTCATTTTATGTGCTACAGAAATGAAGGCATGAATAAATAAAGACTAATACAAAAAAACATTGGTGATGTAGATTAAATATTTTCAATAAATAAAATGTCAAAAAAAATAATTGTGGTAATGTGTCATTAATATATGAAATAAATAAAATAAATTGTTATTAAAATAAATATAAATAATATTTTTTTAAAATTGAGTTTGCATTTTAATACTTATTAGTTTAACCCTGAGTAATTTTGTTATGTGCTTTTGTCATTTTTTCAGTTTTTTGCGATTTGATATTTCTATATAGCTTTAAAGTTTTTATATTTATGTTTTTATATATCTATATAGCTTAATTTATTTATCTTTTATTACGAAAAGATGAAACAAATACAAAAAATTATTCTTAAATCAGGGTTTCTGCAGCTTTCACCAAGTCAAATTTAAGACTTTTTGAGACCTTAAATTTAAGATGCAGTCACACAATTACTTGCAAAGTAAATTAATTTATTCAAATTGAACAAATCGATAAACTTGCACTTCCTCATGACTCAATCTCACCAGGATTTTGTGAATTGTTTTTGTTGTTGTGATTTTTGCGATCAAAATAATTTTTGTGGTGGTCATTTCCAGAAATTTGCATTTGAATTTTTTTCATAATTAAGATACCACATTTACCATATTATGTATTATGTTAGATGCACAATAGTCACACATGACAATAGAACAAACAAAATACATAAATCTTGTCTATTTTGGTTTAGGAATAACGCAGGATCTCAAAAAAATGCATGTTGATTTTTCATTATATTTAGTAATCGCAGAAACATGAAAAACTGGAGGACTATCAGCTGAAGATACAATCTGTGGTACAATCTGAGAGAGACTCCAATAACACGAAAGCTGATTGGAAAGAAAGAACTACCAATAAAATAAAATAAACATTCTAAAGTGCAGCAGGATTTCAAAGAGCATTAGCGTTACACGGACATAGGAAAATTAAGAGCTGTTTAAAATGATTTAAGACCTAAAACATAATATTTCAGCGAATTTAAATGAATAATAATTTGTTAACATTTATATAGCGCTTTTCTACACTCTAAAAAATGCTGTGTTAAAAATAACCCAAGTTGGGTTGAAAATGGAATAACCCAGCAATTGGGTTGTTTTAACCTAGCAAATGGGTTGTTTTAAGCAAACATTTAACCCAACCGCTGGGTTAAAACAACCCAATTGCTGGGTTAGTCCATTTTCAACGCAACTTAGAGTGACTTATTGTTCAACTTATAATGCGACGGCAGCCATATTCCGCCAGAACGCCCACCACACACCAGCTGATTGGTGGAGAGGAGACGAATCGTATATTATATATATATATATATATGGGGATGATTAGGAGGCCATGATGGACAGAGGTCAATGGGCAAATTCTGCCAGGATGCCGGGGTTACACCCCTACTCTTTATCGAAGGACATCCTGGGAGTGTCAGGACCTTTTTCAAGCCTAAAATTTAGATTTTTGACTTTTTAAGGCCCTGCGGAAACCCTGTAAATAGATTAATGTTAATACTAACAATAAAGTTGGCAAAATAAATAAAATGTTTTACATTTCTATACTTTTTTATCCAAATAAAAAAACAAATCCGCTGAAAACTAAAATCAGTGATTTTCAATGCTACAAGTGAATTTAGTCATCACATTATAATGTACAGTATGACAAATATTACTAAATTAGCGTTTTTAAAGATTAACTTTAAGTGACGGCAAAGATAAATAAAAAAAAGAAGAAATTAGCATGACCAATTATCCAGTATAGGCGGAAGCGATAATCTGTAACACTGGACGATGGTACATTAATAATATTAAAGAACAAGAATATATGGATTGATTTCTCACTTCTTTATTGAGCCTCTCAAAGACATACTGCTGCGTGACCACTTCAAACCAGTTCCTGTCCACTTCGTCCACGAGCTGCGTGTCTTCACACTCCTTCAGCTTGATTAGAGCGCTCACTTGAGTTTGAAAAGCCTCGTCCGACAAGTTAATCATATTCTCCGCAAAGCTGACTAGAAAAGCTTCCATTTTTTCTTCCACAAAGTCAGTGCTACGAGAGTACATGGCAAAAAGAAAATGTTATTGATGTTCACTGAGAAAATGGACTGGAAGATAAACATCTAGTCTTCCACATAAACCTTACCTGAACTTGGTCGCCTGAGTCACGACGGTCACTGAAAAGCCAAGGACACCGGAGGTGTTTCTGCAGATGGGATACACCTGATACCTGAAGGAAGAGTCAAGCAAGATCCGTTGAGGCAGAAACATTTAGACATGGAAAGACAGTCTGAAGGACGGCACTTTATAACTCACCCTAGAGTTTCCTTTGTCCTCAGGAAATCAAAGCAGGGTTCTTCCATGTGCATCTGGCAAACACACACAAAGTGCATTTAGGTATTAAAAAAGAAGGACATTACACATACTTTCAGTTTAAATGACGGCCAAACTCACCACAAGCAGCTCCATTAGCGCATGTTCTCGTAAGTTTTTCAGTCCTGTCTGGAAAAAAACAGCATTACGGTATGTTCCTTACAAATAATCTATGAGAGATTTCAGAAGATCTGAAATACAGTCACATGGTCTACTACCTGATAGTATACTGTGACTTCGGAGTTGGCGTCTGCCGTGTTGAGGGACTGGACTTTACACAAGTGGTGTGTCTGTGGTAACTCCACCACTCGGAACAGGACAGGAGGTGCAGCTGGAGGAGGTTTGTACTGGAGTTTGCTGTGAAACACCAGCATGTATTTGTCAGTAAATAAATTAAATTCATAGAAAAAAAGAGATTCTGTAAATGTAACTAAACTAACAGTTCTCTATTTTTTTTGCGCTTCCTTTTGCACCTCAACCCCCTTAATCTGATTTTCAATTATATCATTTAAATATATAAAATATGTTATTTTTACTTTTAAAAAAAGTAACCTGATAATGTAACGCAGATTACATGTAACATGCTACCTCAAAATGAACACAAAAAATATATATAATTCTGATTAACTTTTTTAAAGGGTTTTTTTTTTTTAAAGTAAATTGAATAAAAATAAAAAGCGATTTTATTGTTATTTTACTTCCAAAAGGTAACTTGATAACGTAACATGCCGTAACACGTTACCTCAACATTAACCAAATTTTTTTCATAAAATACATGTATATAAAATGAACTATTTGTAAATAGAATTGTGTAATTATTCTGATTTAATTAAATTTTACTTCCAAAAAGTAACTTGATAACGTAACGAGCATTACATGTAGCACGCTACCTCAACATTATTACCCAAAAATTATTTTATAAAATACATGTATATAAAAATGTGTAAATAGAATTTTGTAATTATTCTGAATAAATAAAAAGTGATTTCATTTGGTTATTGTACACCCAAAAATTTAACAGATAACGTAACGTGCATAAAATGTAACACTACCTCAACATTATTAACAAAAAATAATTTTATAAAATGAACTATTTGTAAATAGAATTGTGTAATTATTCAGAATAAATAAAAAGGGGATTTTATTTTACGCCCAAAAAGTAACCTGATAACGTAACGCATGTAACACGCTAGCTCAACATTATTAACAAAAATAATTTTATAAAATACATGTATATAAAAATGTGTAAATAGAATTGTGTAATTATTCTGAATAAATAAAAAGCGATTTCATTTAGTTATTTTACGTCCTAAATTTAAACGGATAACGTAACGCGCATTACATGTAACACACTACCTCAACATTATTAACAAAAATAATTTTATAAAATATTTAAAATGAACTATTTGTAAATAGAACTTTGTAATTAATTAGAATAAATAAAAAGTGATTTCATTTTGTTATTTTACATCCATAAAGTAACCTGATAACGTAACGAGTATTACATGTAACAAGCTACCTCAACATTATTACCAATTTTTTTTATAAAATACATGTATATAAAAATTTGTAAATAGAATTTTGTAATTATTCAGAATAAATAAAAAGTGATTTCATTTTGTTATTTTACATCCATAAAGTAACCTGATAATGTAACGCATATAACACGCTACCTCAACATTATTAACAAAAAATTATTTATAAAATATATAAAATTTACTATTTGTAAATAGAATTTTGAAATTATTCAGAGTAAATAAAAAGTGATTTCATTTTGTTATTTTACATCCATAAAGTAACCTGATAACGTAACGAGTATTACATGTAACAAGCTACCTCAACATTATTACCAAAAAATTATTTTATAAAATACATGTATATAAAAATTTGTAAATAGAATTTTGTAATTATTCAGAATAAATAAAAAGTGATTTCATTTTGTTATTTTACACCCAAAAATTAAACAGATAATGTAACGCGCATTACATGTAACACGCTACCTCAACATTATTAACCAAAAATGTATTTTATAAAATATATAAAATTAACTATTTGTCAATAGAATTGTGCAGTTATTCTGAATAAATAAAAAGTGATTTTATTTGGCTATTTTACGTCCAAAAAGTAACCTGATAACGTAACGCATGTAACACGCTAACTCCACATTATTAACAAAAATAATATGATAAAATATATAAAATTAACTATTTGTAAATAGAATGGTGTAGTTATTCTGAATAAATAAAAAGCGATTTCATTTTATTTTATGTCCAAAAATTAAACAGATAACGTGACGCGCATTACATGTAAAAGACTACCTCAACATTATTAACAAAAAATAATTGTATAAAATATATAAAATTAACGATTTGTAAATAGAATTGTGTAATTATTCTGAATAAATAAAAAGTGATTTTATTTGGTTATTTTACATCCAAAAAGTAACCTGATAATGTAACGCATGTAACACACCAACTCAACATTATATAACATAAAATAGTTAAATTATAACAAATTTAAAAAGCAGCCAACTTACTCTATAAAATACTGCAGAAATTCCTTGGCTTCCTGTTTGTGCAGAAATTGTACAAAAATGAGTGATTATATGAGTGAGTAATAACTTGCTCAAAAGGACATAAATCGTCAAGAAGACTCACAGCGCTTGTGAAGTTTCCTTGTACGAGTCCTTCGATGTATAACTCCGCCTTGAAGCGATTCACAAAGTCCATGAGATCCGCCACACTGACGTCTGCCATGATGGCTTCATACTTCTGCATCACAGACCAGCGATGGTGCTCCAGGATCTGCAGTCGAACATCTCTGAAACACAGTTAAGTCTTCATTTGAATGGAATGATCCAATGATGTGGTTTGAGATCTGCGATTACCCACTTTCCGAGTCGATCTGGGTTGATGAGGATGATGTAGTAGGTTTTCTTCAGCTGCTCGGTGAACATGCCAAACACATCTGGAGAGGCGCTGAAGTCGGTCAGGTGGTCCACGATCAGGTTTAGAAGCAACTAGAGAATAACAGAAACTGGCAGAATTGGTTTCATTTAAAGTGGACTCAAAAAGAATCAAAGACAGTGTTCAACTCACAGGCAGTTTGTGGTTGAATCCTTTGAGTCTGATGAACAGGCCATGGTCTCCGGGAATTAACTGATACTCCAGCTGAGCCACTTCGGCATCGTATGCCGGCTCCGCCAGATTATGAGCCAGAATATTCACAAACAGATCAAACAGGACCAGACTGAGAGAGGAACGAGACAATTCACAGCGTCCATTTAAAATGTGACGGATTGGTTTGGCAAGTAGAAAGATTCTATTAGTTGAGGAACAACTCACTTTTTCGGCGATTCCTGTATGAATGGAGTGAGCAGCTGGAAGCGTGCATAAACTGAAAATATAGACATCATTACGGATCTTATTTTGGGTTTATCTCATTGGGTTTCTCTCATTATTATGGTACCTTTGGGTATCTTGAACTTGTTGTCCTTTCTGAACCACAGCCGGCCTCTCTCTGTGTCCATTACTTTGACGGGGAAATCCGTGTCAGGGCAGTCTGATGTTCTGAGGGTGAAATCCGTGGCTGTGGACGGGTAAGAACAGAGACGTGAAAACTGCTGTAGAGAAAGCAATGAACAGCCAGTGAATGGAATGGGAACTGACCTATGAACTTGTTCTCAGCTGGGAGGTGAAGGTCAGGGTTCAGCGGGAAGTCTCCGGCCCAAAGGTCACGGTATTCTTGTGGGATATCTGTGTAGGTATAACACTTCATGATTAAGTCACAAATAATAAACTGATGTGTGAGACATCGTTGCCATATCGATTATCAGCCGTTATTATAATTTACATTATTTATTTATTTTTGCTACTTATTTTTTATTGGATTTTGGTAGGAACACAAGAAATACATGTAACATAAATGAGAAAAATAACTTCTAATCTGTCCGTTCGTCCGTCCATCCATCCATCTATCATCCATCCATCAACTATCCATCATCCATCCATCCATCCATCCATCTATCCATCCATCAACTATGATCCATCCATCCATCCATCCATACATACATACATACATACATCAACTATTATCCATCCATCCATTATCCATTCACCCATCCATCCAACTATCTATCATCCATTCATCCATCATCCATACATACATCAACTATCATCAATCCATCCATCATCCATTCACCCATCCATCCAACTATCTATCATCCATCAACTATTTATCATCCATCCATCCATCATCCATACATACATCAACTATCATCAATCCATCCATCATCCATTCACCTATCCATCCATCCATCAACTATCTATCATCCATCCATCCATCCATCCATAAACTATCCATCATCCATCCATCTAAACATCCATCAAAACATCCATCCATCTATCCATCAACTATCTATCATCCATCGATCCATCCATCCATCAACTATCATCCATCCATCCAAACATCCATCCATCCATCTATCATCCATCCATTCACTATCTATCATCCATACATACATCCATCAACTATCATCCATCCATCCATCCATCCATCCAAACATCCATCCATCCATCAACTATCTATCATCCATCCATCTATCACCCATCCATCCATCTATCATCCATTCACCCATCCATCAACTATCTACCATCCATCTATCCATCCATCCATCCATCCATCTATCTATCCATCCATCAACTATCATCCATCCAAACATACATCCATCAACTATCATACATCCATCCATCTATCATCCATCTATCTATCATCCATCTATCTATCATCCATTCACCCAACCATCAACTATCATCCATTCACCCATCCATCAACTATCGATCTATCTATCTATCTATCTATCTATCTATCTATCTATCTATCTATCTATCTATCTATCTATCTATCTATCTATCTATCTATCTATCTATCTATCTATCTATCTATCTATCTATCTATCTATCTATCTATCTATCTATCTATCTATCTATCTATCTATCTATCTATCTATCTATCTATCTATCTATCTATCTATCTATCTATCTATCTATCTATCTATCTATCATCCATCCATCAACTATCATCCATCCAAACATACATCCATCAACTATCATACATCCATCTATCATTCATCCATCCATCCATCAATCTATCTATCATCCATCCATCTGTAAGATTACAAATTTATACATTGTTATATCAATGGTAGGTTCCAATGTAATAGAATATATCTGAAAACATTATCTATATTTGTGTTTTACATTTTGAAGTAAACTGGAGGAAATTCTAAGGAGATTACGTCAGGCTGTGTAAGTGGTTGAGACATTAAGTCTTTTGTCTTTATGCATTTTCCTGACTATTTACCATGACAAGTTTTGAGCAATACTGCCGGAGTGATTGGATTAGAATCTATGCATTTGAATGGCACTGTTATGCTGATTAAATCTGGACGAGAGACACAGTTATGTAGGGTGTGTCCTTTTTACCTATACAACATTTGCATTGTATTGTTCAGAGTGTCCCCTCCTCTGCTGTATAACCCCTCCCCCTTTGGAATGTATATAACCTATCAGGTATACTGTTAAATCAGACTGTTTTCGGGTGACCTGCAGCACAGAGAGTTCTCATTAAAAGAATAACTTCTGTTTGATCCCGACGTCTCCTGGTCTCTACTTCAAGAAACAACAGAGGTTCACAACACATCCATCACTAAATTATTGTAGCATTTAAAAATATTTATAGTTATAGAATTTTAAATTGGCCATTTATCGATTATCTGTGATAAAATCATCTATATCAGCCAAGATTTTAATACTCTATTCCTATTATATCATATCCAACAAATATAAAAAGCAGTGAAATTAATATCTTTTAATAATATTGGTTATCATCTAACAGTCCCTGACAGAATTTGAACGTCTGTGCATCCCTAAAAAAATAAAGCCAAACCCTTCCCGAATCTACTGTTGTAGTTTACCTTCAACACTGTACTGCGTCCCAAACCACTTCTCCTTTAGCGGACAGAGACCATCATGTTTGGGTGACAGCAGTAATATGTTGGCCGTCACTGGGGTCAAGAGTGTCAAAGCATCTAAGATGACCTTCAACAACAGATATATCAGATTAAACATCAGAACAGCGGTCATCAAATATTGAGCATAGCTAGTTTAGTCCAAAAGACAATGCCATGCCTCTGGGTTGTATTCAAACATAAGCTGGTCTCCACAGAGGAAGTCCTCTTTTGGGAAAAGTTGCATGTTCTCGCACATGTTCGCCACAAACTCAATTGGTTCCGTCTGGTACAAAAAACATAAATATGAGAGTTGAAGGCCTGCGACTGTTCCATCTACGAATTTAGATGAATCAAGAGAATGAGGGCAAAACAAGTCACCTGCTCCTGATAGTGAAACTCATTAGCTTCAATCTTTTGGACTTCCTCATAGATCCTGAGAAAACATTGAGGTTTTTGTTTTTGTATTTAATAAAATCAACTCTTAAATATAAAGGTCCGTCAGAGATCACTTTCTTCTCAAGAAACATTTTTACTGTCAAAAGGTTTTCCTATAACAGGCTGTGAAATCTTGTTTGTTTTTTTCTAAGTCAATGATTTGCTGCCCACCTCTGCTGAGGTCCAATGGACTGAAGCATCTTCAGGTACTGGAAGATTATATGAATGACCTAAAACCACAATAAACATTTCATTATTACGATATGAGGAATAAGAGGATTCAAAGTAACCACATAAAGTACTCAATTGAGCCAACATGAAGGGTTTCTTCAGACCTGGAAGAAGTTCTGGAAGCCCTCGTCGCTCAGGGTGACTGAAACGCTGAAGATGGAGTAAGTGGTGTTCTGATCGAAACCCGACTCACTGTTTCCTCCAAACAGACCCATAGCCCAGCACCTTCAAATGCAGAGCATTTCGTCTCATCTCATTTGATTCAAACGGATTCATCAGCGATCAGTTGAAGTATCAACAGAAAGTCAAACTCACCTCTTTCTGAGTAAAGACAGAACACTTCCAGCTCCTTCATGACCAATCAGCCAGGAAATGTAATGCAGGGGTTTCACTCTACATCCCAACCATGTACAAAGATAAACACTCTTTATTGCCATCAGCCTAATGCAAACTTGTGCTATTAAGCCATGTTATCCTGGTTAAGAAGCTTGGTGGCCACCAGAATCTCATGCTAGAGTATACTTCACTATCTTGGCCTCAGAAGTGTAAGACACTTTTACATGGTGGATAGATTCTGACAGCTGTCAGGATGTGTTACTGACCTGTAATTTTTGCCTTGAGGTGGAAGAGCCCAGCTGATGGTCAGCGCATGAACCTTTCTCACTGGCACCACTGTAAATGCCACATATAGTTATGAAAGCTTCCAAATGTCTACACATGAGTAGACTTAGATTTGAGAGGCACTGAATCATAAATAATACAGGGCAGCTGGAAAGTATTAACAGCGCTTCACTTTTTCCACGTTTTAAATTCATTATTTTCCTCAAATTTCTACAAACAATACCCCATAATGACAACGTGAAAGAAGTTTGAAATCTTTGCAAATGTATTAAAAAATAATGTACATAAGTATTCACAGCTTTTGATCAATACTTTGTTGAGGGACCAATTACAGTCTCAAGTCTTTTAGAGTATGATGCTACAAGCTTGGCACATCTATTTTTGGGCAGTTTCTTCCATTCTTCTTTGCAGGACCTCTTAAACTCCATCAGGTTGGATGGGGAGCGTCGGTGCACAGCCATTTTCAGATCTCTCCAGAGATGTCATTCTGGTTCAAGTCTGCACTCTGGGCCACTCAAAGACATTCAGAGAGTTGTCCTATAGCCACTCCTTTGTTACCTTGGCTGTGTGCTTAAGGTCGTTGTCCTGTTGGAAGAGGTCCTTCGCCCTAGTCTGAGGTCCAGAGCCAGGTTTTCATCAAGGATGTCTCTGCACATTGCTGAAATCATCTTTCCCTCGATCCCGACTAGTCTCCCAGTTCCTGCCACTGAAAAACATCCCCACAGCATGATGCTGCCACCACCATGCTTCACTGTAGGGATGGTATTGGCCAGGTGATGAGCTGTGCCTGGTTTCCTCCAAACATGACACTTGCCATTCAGTTGAATTTTGTTTCTCCTGGTCTGAGAGTCCTTCAGGTGCCTTTTGGCAAACTCCAGGCAGGCCGTCATGCGCCTTTTACTGAGGAGTGGCTTCCGTCTGGCCACTCTACCATACAGGCCTGATTGGTGGAGTGCTGCAGAGATGGTTGTTCTTCTGGAAGGTTTTCGTCTGTCCACAGAGAAACGCTGAAGCTCTGTCAGAGTGACAATCGAGTTCTTGGGCACCTCCCTGATTATGGCCCTTCTCCCCCGATCGCTCAGTTTGGCCTGAGCTCAATTTTGAGTGTCATGGCAAAGGCTGTGTATGTATATTTATGTACATGTGATTTTTTTAATTTTTTTTTATTTTTAATATATTTGCAAGATTCGCAAAGATTTCAAACAAACTTCTTTCACTTTGTCAATTTGGGGTATTGTTTGTAGAATTGAGGGGAAAAAAATGAATTTAATCCATTTTGGAATAAGGCTGTAACATAAAGTGTAGAAAAAGTGAAGCGCTGTGAATACTTTCCGGATGCACTGTATATTAAGATATTAAGATAAGATATTCAGTATGAACTCAGTATGTTGTTAGCATAAACTTAAACCTACGTGATTAAAATAAATTATGTTTAATTATATTATTTAAATAGATTTATATAAATATATTATTTTATTTAAATGTAATTGCAAATATAAAACATTTTTTAAATATTGAATTGAGTTTTAATAATTTTTATAAAAATAGAATATATTATTTAATTATTATATTTTAATTTAATTTTAAATATAAAAACAATAATTTAATTAATTTATCAAAAGTGAGTTCATTTAAATTATAATAATTTATTAAATGTATTAAAATATGCTTTTATTATATCCACTTTATAAAAAATAAATGTTGTCATTTTATTTTCAAATATACCTTTGATATCATTATATATATATATATATATAGATAGATAGATAAAATTAGATAAAAGATAGATAAAAAGATAGATAAAATTAAAATAAATTATTGTTATTTTTTATGTTTATTTTATTATTATAATTATAAGTAGAAGTAGTAATTATTTTTATATATATATATATATATATATATATATATATATATATATATATATATATATATATATATATATATATATATATATATATATATATATATATATAAAAATAATTACTACTACTACTTATAATTATAATAATAAAATAAACATAAAAAATAACAATAATTTATTTTAATTTTATCTATTTAATTTAATTTTCAATAAAAAAACGAAACTAAACAAAACAAACATTACTTTATAAGATATTTTAAAATATGTTTTCATAATAATATTATATTAAAATATATTTCTAAATAATTATTATTATCATATAAATGATTAATATAGATTGATAATATTAATATAAACAATAAAAATTATTTATATTTAATTTTGTTTTATTACATATTTCTTTTAATGTAAATAGATATTTAAAATATTACATTAAATTAAAGTTCAATTTAGCCTTGTAAAAAGATTCTAGGTAACCAAACTGACAATTTATACAATCTGAAAACCAATACTACCTCTGTAAAGCTTGTTGAAATCTGGGGTATCAAATGGACCCTGAAGGTCTGAAAAATCCGCCCGAGGCTGGCCACTGTGGGGGAAAAATGAAAATAAATAACATAAATAAATCCTGGGTGACATAAATGGCAAGAAATATGACTGTTTAGCATACATACTTGTTTGGGATCTTAATAAAGATCTCTCGCACCCATTCTTCCAGGGTATCAAGTGGCTCTATGAGGATAACGTTTCCAAAAATTAGACCCATGATGTAAATATGAGGATAGCACTGTATATATTAATTCAGAGACCAATGATTTATTCTCATTACCTCTGGACTGCACAGCGAGCGTCATGTAATGGGCAGAGTAATATCTTCTCCAGAACTCTCTCAGACGCTCATAAGTGTTGATATTCTTCTCTCTGGGCTCGTTTTTCAGTGTTTGAGCATTTCCTGGTGAAATATCAAGAGATCAACAAATATTATGGCCATCATTCTCTTGTTTGGCATAATCTCAGAATATGATGAACATGTGACTGACCCCAGAAGAACTTGCTCATCGGATGACTGGCTTTTGCTAAACTTCCAAACAGAATCTCTTTGCGGTTAGAGTCTAATGGTCGGGCCATCTGGTACTCTGTTCAAAAGAATTGAGCTACATTACATTTCATTTTGGCTAGCGTCAAAAGTGCAGTTTTTTGTGACGTGTTTTTACTGACCACTGTCTACGGCCTCCACCTCCCTGTCCACTGCATCGGGAATCATCAGGGGGCAGATGAAAAACTGCGCCCACCTGTGGACAAGTGCAGGTTTTTAAAGGGGCAGCTCACCATTAAATAAAGATGTGAGTGATAATTGAATATTTAGCTCACCTATCCAGTGCTTCTTGGAAGTATTTCCTCTGAACGTCAAATTGGAAGATGGTCCGCTCGCAGTCCGTGGAGGCGTTGTCACTTCCTCCATGTTTTTTCAGGAACGCATCAAAGCCATTTTCGGCCGGGTACTTCTCACTGCCCATGAAGACCACTGGGAAAATAACATAGTGTGAATAAAATGGAAATTAAAAGGTAAGAATAAAATAAATGAACCATTGCTGTCAATCCACGCACTGTGCTCGAGGAAATGGGCGAGACCAGGTAGATCCGCAGGGTCACTGAAGCTTCCCACGCTGATACAGAGCGCAGCTGCAGACTGAGAGAACATAGAACATGTTTTGTATTATATATATTTAAAAATAAAGTAACAGGACAGAACTGACAGTCACCTGTTTCTCTGAACGGCAATTCTTCTTTCTCGCTTCACTGCATTTATTCACGTCATTCCCGTCTTCATCAGCACTCTCATGGTCAACATTCTCTTCCTCACGGGAATCTTCCTCCTCTTCGTCAGCCGGCTCTTTGCTGCTCTCTGATTGGGTGAGGTCTGATATGAGTAGTGCTTTGAGTCCATTGCTCAACTCAATGTACCTGGAAAAGGTTTAATTATTTAATGTCAGAAAAGAAAAAGGATTTTAAAAAAAAGATAAATGTATTATAATAAAAAACATTTATAATAATAATTGAATGAAAAAATATATTTAAATACATTTTATTTCTAAAAATACTATAATAAATAACATGAATAAATACAACTATAATAAATAAAAACGAATTTACTTAAAATACAGTTTAATAAAAAAAATTATATTTATAATTCTATACAAACATACATTTGATAATAATTAAATATAAATAAAAGAAAATTACAACAATTTATAAAATATTCTTAATTTTATTTTTTAAATATACACTTGATACTATAATTTCATATAAAAACTAATAAATAATAATTTCCTAAAAATGTATTTATTTAATATACTTTAAATAATATAACTAATATAAATATAAAATAATAATATAAAATATTAAACTTCAATTATAAATAATAATATAATATTAGTAAATTATTATAATTAATGAATTATTAAATTCATAATAACAATCATATTTTTTTAAATGTATAATTGAATTTGTTTAATATAAATGTGATAATATAATAAAAATAAATACAAACTAATATCCAAAATAATCATTTACATTATTAAAAAGTATTCAAATATGGTTTAAATATGATTTATTAATAATAATAATAATAATAATAATAAGTATATGTGAACTATAAAAAATATATTTATAAATTTAATATTATCATAATAATGCTTAATATAAAGACTGATGGTATCAATATGACAGTTGTTGTTATTAATTACTATATATATATATATATATATATATATATATATATATATATATACACACCGATCAGGCATAACATAACTAATATTGTGTTGGTCCCCCTTTTCCAAAAACAGCCCAAACCCATGAAGGCATGGACTCCACTAGACCCCTGAAGGTGTGCTGTGGTATCTGGCACCAAGATGTTAGCAGCAGATCCTTTTAGTCCTGCAAGCTGCGAGGTGGGGCCTCCATGGATCAGACTTGTTTGTTCAGCACATCCCACAGATACTCAATTGGATTGAGATCTGGGGAATTTGAAGGCCAAGTCAACACCTCAAACTCATTGTTGTGCTCCTCAAACCATTCCTGAACCATTTGTGCTTTGTGGCAGGAGCATTATCTGCTGAAAGAGCCACAGCCACCAGGGAATACCGTTTCATGAAAGGCTGTACACGGTCTGCAATAATGCTTAGGTAGGTGGTACGTGTGGAAGTAACATCCACATGGATGGCAGGACCCAAGGTTTCACAGCAGAACATTGCCCAAAGCATCACTGCCTCCACCAGCTTGCCTTCTTCCCATAGTGCATCCTAGTGCCATGTGTTCCCCAGGTAAGTGATGCACACGCACCCGGCCATCAACGTGATGTAAATGAAAACGAGATTCATCAGACCAGGCCACCTTCTTCCATGGCTCCATGGTCCAGATCGGATGCTCACGTGCCGACTTTAGGCGCTGGACAGGGGTCAGCATGGGCACCCTGACTGGTTTGCGGCTATGCCGCCCCATACGCAACAAACTGCGATGCTCTGTGTATTCTGACACCTTTCTATCAGAACCAGCATTAACTTCTTGAGCAATTTTAGCTACAGTAGCTCGTCTGTTTGATCGGACCACACGAGCCACCCTGTCGCCGGTTCACCACTGTTTCTTCCTTGGAGCACTTTTGATAGACACTGACCACTGCAGACCGGGAACACCCCAGATAGCAATGAGTCGGCGGACCACCGGCGGTGATCCGGCGGCTGTAGAAGCGTCAGAATTGCGTAATCGCAAACACGTTTGACGGCGCACCGCCGGCGGCAGCCGCTTTTTAAAAGCGGCAGCCGGCTTCCTACCGCCTTCGTACCGCCGCCGGCCCGCAGGCAAACCGCCGTTCCGCCGCCTTTATACCAGAAGGCGGCCCGGCGGAGGCAAACGCTTTTTTCGAACGATCTGCCTCCGCTTATTGTGTAATAAATAATATATATATTTATTTATTATTCATATATTTGTAACATGCAGTTTATGATGGATAATAATTGAACAAACCAGATAAATTCCCATTTGGCATTTTTATTCCACATTTCAAAGTACATTAACTATCAATGATACAAGATAATATAAATTAAATATAACAGACAATAAATAAGCTTAAATAGGCCTATAAATAACAAAAAACATTTTTACTAAAGAACCTGCATGTTTCCAATTAAATTTTGGTTTAAAAAAAAAAAAAACAGCCTTACAAGCAAATTATAACACTTACAATATTTGTTAATAACAAATAGGTCAGCTCTGGGATGAAAAGAATTACCATTAAATATTATATCAAATAATGAGGATATTTGGTACCAAAGAATGTGCAGGATACCAAATAAATCGAGGTATAACATCACATTTAACAAGCCATTTCTAACAATAGCATAAATGGTAATAATTTAGAGTAAAGCTCTGGAGAAGAATAGAACAGTAGTAGAACAGAACATTATAACAAGCCTGACTATGGGTTCTCCGGTTTTCCCCGACCTCCAGAATGAGGCAGCGCAAATTGGCTTATCTTCAGTGATTTCTTGTGCGCCTATATAAAGGACAAACAACCTCGCCATCCCATATCTATCCAAGGAGCTGCCTTCAAGGCAGGGTCACAGGGAATAAAAAAAAAGTAATTTCCACAGTGAACAGTGTGGATTGGGTGAGTGTAGCCTGAAACTTCTGGCTTCTTTAGGGGTCTTGATGTTACTGACTGCAGGATAAAGAAAGGGTTCCAGGTGTCAGTAGTCAGCCTAGGTGTAAGAGGTCGGCTGTGGGTCCCTCTCAGCTGTGCGGCGTCTTTTTCCACCTTCACGATCAGATGCTCCTTTCAGGTAACGCATAGCGCTAACCTGGACCGCCTCATCAGTGGCATCCTGGGTTGCCGGGTTCTTCCGGATGGCTCCTGTAGAAAATACAGATCTGTCATTCCATGTGAATGTCATAAGGCCACACACATCTACTTAAATATATAACAAATTTATATATTTATATATATATTACTTTGAACAATGGTCTTCAGGAACATGTCTCTAAAACATGCTTTATCCCCTACACCCGTCCAGGTTGTATTAATGGAAAGGTGATTAGAGAAGATACTCTAAAGCATTCGCCACACGGTTGTCTTTAGGTCCCTCCCACATTTGATTGCCAAAAACCGAAGCTGAAAATACAAAAAAGTGTTACAAATTACATATCTCTGAAGCTTCTCATACATAAATATAAAAATGTGACAGGCTGTGATTCAGACTGTAGAATATGCAGTGTACAATCTTAAATTTTACTTTTTAGATTACCCTACAGCATTATAAACAAAATCAGCACACTTACTGGAGCTCTTTATCCTGCCTCAAACTGTTGTCAAGCAACGCCAAATGGGTTGTCTAGGGGGAGTAACAGACCCCCTGGCAGGGATAACTCTCCAAAAGACACATTGGCACTGAAATGTTGCAGCATAGTGTCCATTTTGTTGTCCATGCTATGCACAACATCGCCAAACTCTCCAAGACGTCGCAGCATTAGGGTCTGATCTGCACCTACAGGGGTTCACAGAATAAAAGAATAAAGCAGTCAGTCCTGGTCCCTCAACTACTAAACTATGACATTTACAACTAGGTCTACTACATGTACAGGTGGCCCCAGTGGGAATTAAACCAACAACCACAGGTGTTGTTTGCAAGTTGTACCTGATTGCCCAGTACGAGCAAACGTCGTCAACATTGTCCCAACTTGCTTCACCTGCTCATGAAGTGAGCCGCTGTCATCCGAAGCTACAAAATGAAAGGCATTTGGTAATTTTGGACCTACATCACAGTCAAAAAAGTAAAATTTAAGAAAGAGTGCATGTTCTCACCTGCTCGTGCATTGCTTTCCCTCAGGGCTTGGTTCTCATTCTGGAAATCTACATAAAAAATATTTTATTTTAATTATATATATATATATATATATATATATATATATATATATATATATATATATATATATATATATATATATATATATATATATATATATATATAACAACAACTACAGGCACAATTTTCCATACTGTTAAAGTTTCCAACATCTGCAATTTCCTGTTTGTCCATCTCAACTCCTTTCAATATTCTTCTCCTTATAGCCCAGTAACTAGACATTGTGACTAACAATTTATTTACCTTGAAAGCCGAAACGATTGTCCAACAATAGGTCTCTTGGATGAAGATAACCGATTGTGCTCTGGTCAAGGTATCTGCAAGAAAATGTGAACAAAACCGCATTGTTAACGTTAAATACAGAATATACAGTAGCTATGCTGTGGGGGGAAAAACTGGTCAGCCAAATGTGGAACAGTAAAATGTATTCATTCAGTGTAGTGATTCAAGTAAACTGCATTGTCCTCAAACATAATAAGTACAGCAGTTCAGAGAAATAACTCATAAATGACCTTAAATGCTAGAAGAACAGTAGCAACACAGCACATGTTAGCTAACACTTGCTAAAACTGACCTAACGTTAGCAGCATGCTTGTTCGGACTAACAAAATAATTTAAATAACCTATATACATCATTCTGTTTTGTTAGAAAACACCAAAAGTTAAACTTAAGTCTTTCTAGATGTAAAGCTTTGGCTAACTTACCTACAGTAGCTAGATACATTTTAACATGTAGAACATGCTTGAACTCAGTGTGTAAAAAAGGCGAAACAGCACGTGTTAGCTAACACTGTGTATTGTGCACTATATCAGCGTGCGTGTCTGAACAAACTAATTAAAACAACCTACCGGTATAGCTATACATCAAAAATGAACATAATATTGTGTGACACAAAAAGGAAACATGTACTTACTTAAACGCTCGTAGTCGAGGATATTTTCTGATCTCCTCTCTTCAAATACTAAAACCATGTGATGAGCGGCCGCTGTTGGTAAATCTGTATGTTTTACCGGTTTGTCTTCCGTCTTTTTTAAGTATACTGCCCCTCTCGGCCGGTGGAGGTACTTCTCTGTTTTTTTTTATTTTATTTTTATTTAAATTAGTACATGTATAGACAAGTACAATACAAAAAGTACAATGAGAGAAAAATAAAAATAATAAAGCATTGTGGTACAGTTCCGAATATGTAGAACAAAGAATAACAACAAATGTAACACTGTATATAAAATAAATAATAAAAATAAGAATTCTGAGATAGAAAATACTTTATAATATTAAGGCAGTCACATGAAATTGAAAAGCTTTCAGGTTTCTGTTTTTGTAAGCTTTTTGTTTTGCGACCTCATGTTTGAGAGGGTTTCAAATATTGTAAAAATCAGCTTTATAAGAGGTAATATTAGAGGGCTTCTTTTGAGTTATTCTTGTCTTATGAATGTAGAATTTTTCCTAAATAATTAATAATATATTTTTGTTTTTCAGAAAAATATGGGTTTTGAAAACAAAGTAAAATGTCATGAAGTTAGTTCTAATTTTTTGTCATGTCTATTTTAAAGTCAGTCCAAAAAGAAATAGAAAAAAGGCCAATACAAAAATAAGTGTTATCCTAAAATGAACTTTCAAACTTTCTTAACCCTCCTATTATGCTAAAAAAAAAAAAAGTATTAGCCTACATCCATTATGGGTCAAATTGACCAACACTGTTTAAACACACTCGACATGCAAATAATCAAGTGAAAATTTAAATGTAATTTCCTAAACCTAACCTTATCATGGAATCAAGAGTCAAGAATCTGTTATAAACCCTAATGGCTTTGGAGCAAAAAAAACTAATATTTGATATAATTCACATATAGGCTATTATGATTTTATAATCGCTTCAAATGTGAGAACTAGTTAAAATGCTGTCAGTTCCACTCTATTTCCCAACAAGCCAAACATAGCCAACGTGGCTGGTCGAATTTGAGAGTAGAAATCCTTGTATTTCACAGCGGCTTGCCGCCAGCCGGCCGCGGTCCATTAGGCGGAGGCAACCGCCAGAGAAAATGAAGCCGGCGGCCCGCCGGCTAGTCGGCCGCGGCATCTCGCAAGAAATGGGAGTGACGTATTCGGCGGCAAACGTTTCATCACCGCCAGCGGGACGCACCTATAGCCGACAGCTTAGGGCCGGCGGCAAAAAGAAGCCGTGCCGATATTTTTTGCTATCTGGGACCCCACAAGAGCTGCAGTTTTGGAGATGCTCTGACCCAGTCGTCTAGCCATTACAATTTGGCACTTGTCAAACTCGCTAAAATCCTTACACTTGCCCATTTTTCCTGCTTTTAACAACTTAGGGGACAAAATGTTCACTTGTTGCCTAATATATCCCACCCTCCCGAGCTCGGGCCGATTACTACATGCTATCTGGGAATTTGGCCCTTGTTAAACTCGCTCAAATCCTTACGCTTGTAATATATTATTGTTGTTGTTGATATTTTTTTATTATAGAGCTAAATATGTCTTGTTACCTGTATTTTTTCGGGTCGCTTGGTGATTTGACGATTATCGGGTCACTCTGATCAGCCTCTGCGACTCCGTCTGTTACGGGCAGGGAGACTCGTGGTGGAGGTTCTCCGCTCTCTGGACCGGACACTTCACAGGCAGATCCACTGGACGTTTTAGCTTTATTCGTTTGGGGCATTTTGAATCAAACACGGTGCGTACAACAAACCAGACCTGTTAGAGTCCAAACACAGGCGTAACATGATTGACACCTGTCACGAATACACTTTACATCCTCTACTAAAACTCCATTAGCTAGTCCCATCAGGACAGGCGATATGACAACACAGCACTAAAACGTTTTACTAATTAAACTCCTGCATATGATACAATTAAATAACATACCTTCCTTTCTGCTGAGGAATGGATTACTGACGGTAACGCTGATGTTGAGCACACCCAATACACTGAAATCTCATTGGCTGACACACAGTGGCATAAAAACAAGCGCCTGTGTGATTGGTCAAGCCAACCGGCGCTGTGAACAGGTTGATCTGGTATAAAAAACTAGACAAATTACAAAAGCACATAACAAAATGACTAAAACTTAAACTAAAATATAAAAATACAATGTAATTCAATATTAATAAATACTACATTAGTATATAAACAATAGGCTACTAAAATAGCACTGCTACAGATATTCAAATAACAAAATCACAGAAGGCTATCCGTTGTTTAATATATGACCGTGAATTAAGGTTGTTTAATCTTTTAACACTGAACTTATAAGGATAAGTAAAGTTTCTCTTGTGAATTTTGAGTAAATATAGTGTCAAATAAGTTATCATTTCAGCAATTTTTGTTTGCTATGATATAGTATCCACTTACCGTCAGCATTGCAATGATAGACGTGGTACATAAATATTTGCATTAATGTGTGATTTGTGCTTTTATTGTTACAAATTGCATCTAAAAGTAACATTCACAACTGTACTGTACGCCCCAGTGCAAATTGTCTACAAATCAAAATACACTGACAGCAAAGGTACAACTATATATTCCAGCAGCATAAAAATAAATATCTACTCAGGGGAGAGAAAAAAAAGTAGCCTATAACATCTGAATTAAAAATATCTCATTTGGAATAATTTCAACTACAGTTACATAAAACACTCGTACGTCACTTGATTAAAAAAACAAGGTAGAGTATACATACACGAACCCACAAGGATTTGCTACAGGTTTCTGAAATATAAACACATCCTGGCACGAGTTCACAATAAATCTCGACTTTCTGCTTGAGGATTTGAGCGAAGAATCATATCTTTCGTAACAAACCGAACATTGCTTGACTATGAAATGTGCTGATTGTGTTCAGTCTATTATTACACACAACTCTTACATGTGGTTTCTGACAATACTAAGTTCAACATGAATTTAATGTTGTATTTTTGTGCAAGACATGACTTTTATTTTGCGTATCGAATAATTTTTTCTCTCTCTCAACATGAAGATAGCTTAAACAAGTGCTTATTATATTCTCAAAACACATACTGTGCCAGCAGTTAAAGGAACACGCCGACTTTTTGGGACTTTGGCTTATTCTCTGTACCCCCCAGAGTTGGATATGTCCATACATACCATTCTCATCTCCGTGCGTGCCATAACTCTGTCTGACACACCCACCGCCAGCCTAGCTTAGCACAAAGACTGGAGGTAAATGGCTCCAGCTAGCCTACTGCTCAACAAGTGACAAAATAACGCCAACATTTTCCTATTTACATGTTGTGATGTGTATAGTTAGGCTACATTGTGTATTAAGACCGACGGAAAATGAAAATTTGTGATTTTCTAGACCGATATGGCTAGGAACTATACTCTCATTCCTGCGTAATAATCAAGGAACTTTGAGCCGTACCATGGGTGCAGCGGCGCAAAGATATTACACAGTGCCTCAACAAATCTCAACTTTTCATTTTCCGTCGGTCTTAGTACACGATGTAACTATGCACATCACAACATGTAAATAGGAAAATGTTGGTGTTATTTTGTCACTTGTTGAGCAGGAGGCTAGCTGGAGCCATTTACCTCCAGTCTTTGTGCTAAGCTAGGCTAGCGGTGGGTGCGTCAGACAGAGTTATGGCATGCACGGAGATGAGAATGGTATTTATGGACTTATCTAACTCTGGGGTATACGGTGAATAAGCTAAAGTCCCAAAAAGTTGAAGTGTTCCATTAATAGATGGAGTCCAACATACAATGTGCATCTGCCTCTGATCCAATCAGATCAGAGCATCGAAACCACCCTGAAAACTCAATTTTGCATAATGGCCATTCTGCAAAAGTCTGAGTTTATTTTTGTGCCTTTTAACAGATTATCCACCATTTTACCTCCATTAAAGTACTACACTAAATATATAATTCATAAGATTAGGAGATTGTGTCACAACAGATTGCGTTTTAAATCTAGTTTCGGCAGTGAACACTCAAGTTCTGAGAGCCAAGTAGTAGTTTTGTGCTTTGCTCTAGTCCCTGCGTTAAGTTTCCTATGGACTGATTAGGTTAGAAGTGTACTATTATTACTGAACTACTTCACGTGTTTGACAGCTACAAACGAACAGGGGTGTGTTTCCTGAAAGCAACCATTAGCTAGAGTCGCAAGTTCCATCGTTTTGCGAAACCATAGTTTCAATTTACATTCGCAAACAGCGTCGCAACCATGTGAGGTTGGAACTTCAGCTCTCGACCTGTGGTTTGAAGCATAGTTTCTTGTTAGTATGAAATTTAAATGCATTAATTTGATGTATTTTAGCACTGTTTTTGAATAGTGTGCATTCCACATGCATAAATGCATAAGGGAACCTTGGATTATGACGTAAGAGGAAACTCGCAATGAATCAAATAAAGTAAAATGAAGGATAGAATGGTATTTAAGTGGTCCTCAGATGGCATGTTTGTAGCATTATGTTATGGGAAATTTCTGTTGTTTGTGTATGATAATCGGACATCAATAGCGATCTTTAATCTAAACCTTCATCCTTCCCTCGGGTCATTTTGACCCGAAGCTCTTTTTTTTTTTTTTTAAGTAAAAGTTGAGTGTTCATTGGCATGGTCTAATTGTGCGTTCAAGTCCTCCTGTGATGTTCGTATTTACGAGGTGAGAAGTCGTGTTTACGACATCATTCAAGTCTCTTTGGTCGGAGCAAGATGGCGGTACCTTAATGAATTTCACGAAAATACAGCAAGGTTTGTTAACTCTGCTTATAGAAAATGAAGAACAAAGAATGTGCATCAGGTGAGTTATAATCTTTTACGTTTTTAATTAATCTATGAAGCCACTGTAAACGGTATCGTTAGGCTACTATATTATATATTAGGCTTACTTTGTTGTAAATGACAAAGCCTGACAGTGTCACTGCTAAATACCCGTTATATTCAACTACAGACGTTACATCCATTGATTCCGCCATGTTTCTCACTGACACGCCCCCAACTCGTGACGTCACATTTGTGTTGCATTGTGGTATATGAAGCTGCCTGAAGTGTACACATGGAGTAGACTCGCCCCCTTGGTCAAAATTAAGGGAGCGAGGGTCTGTCCATATAAACTTCCCTCCTCCATTTCACGAAGTGGAACCCACTTCAAAATGGCAGCAGGGATTCCCCCCGAGGGGAAGTGCTTATGCTGCGTTCACACCAAACGCGAATAGAGCGTCAAGAGCGAGTGATTTCAATGTTAAGTCAATGGAAAGGCGCGTTGACGCACGTCTGGAGCTCTAGTGGCTTGATAGACACGTTTCGCGCGATGCGATTCCACCTCATTCGCACGTCCAGTTCGCACGAATGACGCGAATTGGACGCGAATTAAGCGTCTTGCGCGATACGCGCGTTACACGCAAGTGGTGCTTTTGTGCATTCACGCGTTTGAAGTGAATTCACATCTGACGCCCGAGTTGAACATTTTTAACTTTGCCGTCAATTAGCGCCACGTTAACCAATCAGGAGCCTGCTCGCTGCGGTCACATGGTAAAGTGACGTGATGAGAAACCCTGCATAATTTAAAAATACTACTATTGTGTCACAAAATGAGGTTTTAAGACTTTTTCATGTGAGAATGTAGTTGTTTAAAGCTCAAATCTGTGGTTTATTTATAAAGAGAGCGCCTATTTAAAAAAAATTGTCTTGCGTTTTTGGAGTTGTGAGATCCAGGCGATCACCGGGCGCTCAGCGCTCATTAACCCTGGCGAGAGCAACCTTTCCTCGGCCAGTCCTTCTGACGTCTGCCGCTGGCTCTGATGTCCTGTAGTGGTTCGTCTTGTGTGGATCTAAGGGGCGATCTTTGCTCTCATGAATCTATCATTTGTTGTCTGCCAAATCGTTTTGACTGAGGGCAAAGAGAAGTTTCATAACTTTATTTTTTGTAAGGATATACATGCATTGAAGATAATGTAGGAGTTGCCTGGACCACATTTGTGTGGCTATTATTGCTTAATATATATTTTTAATGAAAATGAAAAGAGTCAGAGTGGTGTTTTATGACATATTTCTCCTGGAGCGCCTTGAACACGCGTCTATTTCGCTTCAAAGGCTCAATTTCCATGCGCGTCCAATTCGCTGTAGACGCGCGAATAGATTCAAAATGTTCAAGCGTCCAACTAGACACGATTTTGATGCTCTATTCGCGTTTGGTGTGAACGCAGCATTAGGGAAGTTCGCAAGTGCATGTCTAAACTTCCAACTGGTATTTACGACTTCGTGGTGGTGTTCATGTGCTTTCAACTCGTAAATACGATCTTTACGACATGACTTGAACCCACCATAAGACCACATGGATTTTGTCACACTTGAACCATGAATGCACAAAAAAAATGTGGTTGAAATATAAAAAAGTAACAAATCCTTCCCTCGCGGGTCAATTCGACCCCCTTAGGAATGAATAGAGTCCGAGGAATGTATACATAGAAAAACTAAAAAAAATGCTCAAAATTTAAAAATAAAATGCTAAAACTTTTTTTTTTTTTTACAATGTCTACATGAGTATCTGAATGCATTCTGAAGAGATAAACTCGAAAACTGACTTTAGGACCCAGCGGAACAGCTCATTTGCTCCATACAGAGCTATAAGACCATCTAATGGCAAGAGTCATGAAATATCATGCTATATAATTTTTTTTCCACAAGAGGTCGACAGAGACACACAATGTGAGATATTAAGAGCTGATTTGAGCTGGTTATTGCATGTATTGGAGAATTATTTTGAATTTAAGTTGAAAGAATATGAAGAATGTGCATAAATCATATTTATTGATCAAATCTAGTATTTTAAAGGTAAAAACTAAAAAAAACTTGCATTAATATTGAATATTGAAATGATATAAGCTTTCTGGACAAAAAAAAAGGGCTTTGGGTGATTTTGACCCACGAGGGAGAGATAAAGGTTAATTAGCAGAAGTTATTTCTCCGACGTCAATTTCCTATAGGCCTATTGTTGAACCAACATGGTTCAAACAACGGAAGTGTGGGCACATTGCAGTGATTTCGGGAAACAGTTGTGAGTTAATTTCTCTAACGATGCATCATACTATGGTGGTTAAGCATTGAGTTTGTTGCGCAGGAAACGCACCCCAGGTCGGTTCCGATCAGCATAAAACAGAACGTTAAACCAAACAACATCGGATCCGCTGCTGATAGGTTGGCATATGAGTAGAGACCGAAATCAGCAACAATTCTGAGGTAGCTGGGGCGGCTTATCGGTTAGTCGGGTGGTTTTGGCACCAGTGACTATGGATGGATCCGTGTCGACTCTCTCAGACATCTTCACGCAGATAATGTCGACTAAGCGCTCAAATACTTGTCTGACGTTGATGTTCTCCTTGGCGCTGGCTTCATAGTACTCAAACCCTGCAACAACAAAAAAAAAATGAATAAGATTAAAGGGGTCCTATTATGCCCCTTTTTACAATATGTAAAATACAGTGGTGGTCAGAATTATTGGCACCCCAATAATTATTGGCATTATAATCACATTATAAAATAAATGCTTTTCTCCAAAACACATTGGCCATAATTATTGGCACCCTTTTATGAAATACTTTTTGCAACCTCCTTTAACCAAGATAACAGCTCCGAGTCTTGTTCTATAATGCCTTTGTAATGAGTTTGGAGAACACCTGACAAGAGATCAGAGATAATTCTTTCATACAGAATCTCTCCAGATCCTTTGGATTCCCAGCTTTGGTGCTGCTTCTCTTCGGTTCAGCCCACTCATTTTCTATAGGGTTCAGGTCAGGGGACTGGGACGGTCGTGGAAGCTTCATTTTGTGCTCAGTGACACGTGTGTGTCATCAGGTTGATTTTTTATCTGATGGTATTTGCTAGAATCCATGATACTATGTATCTGAACAAGATGTTCAGGACCTCCAGCAAAAAAGTAGGCCCACAACATTAAAGATTCAGCGGTATTTTTAACCATGGACATGGGGTGCTTTTTATCCCTGTTTGCACCAAACCCATCTGGTGTGTTTGCTGTCAAAAAGTTTGTTTCTGGATGATCAAGATGGATTTTTCTTGAATCTCTCCCAAACAAGATGTGGTGATCTAGGGGTTGTTTGAATTTTTTTTTTTTTAAATTTTGTAAGATTTCTGACTCCCAAGACTCAACTAATCTCTGCAATTTTCCATCTGTGATTCTTGGAGAGTCTTTGTCCACTCAAACGCTCCTCCTCACCATGCATTAGGATGATATAGACACACGTCCTCTTCCAGGCAGATTCGTAACATCTTTAGTTGATTGGAACTTCTTAATTATTGTCCTGATGGTGGAAATGGGAATTTTCAATGCTTTAGCTATTTTCCTACAGCCATTTTCTATTTTGTGAAGCTCAACAATCTTTTGCTGCACATCAGAACTATATTCTTTGGTTTTACTCATTTTGATGAATGATTAAGGGAATTGTTTTTGCCTTTGTGTTTCCTCATATTTATTTTCCTGTGAAACAAGACGTCATAGCTAGACAATTTAAGGCTCATAGTCACCCTGGTGTGCTAAAAAAATGTAAATATTAATGAGAATATACTTCAGAGATATTTTACTCATAAAAAATTCTAGGGGTTCCAATAATTGTGGCCAACGTGTTTTGGAGAAAAACATTTATTTCATAATGTGATTTTCCGCCGACTTTCCATTCTTTTACTTCAATGAAAGGTTAGGTTTTTTGCGAATTTTTGGAATGATAGATCAAAAGGACAAACAATGCAGATTTATTTTTACAGCAATCTTTGATCATATTTACCAGGGGTGCCAATAATTCTGACCACCACTGTAAGTCTTAGTCCCCAGAGTGTGTATGTGACGTTTTAGATCAAAATATCTCACAGATAATTTGTATAGCCTGTTAAAATTGCTCATGCTCCGGCATACCGGCAACAACAAAACAGGACAATCTCACGCACTGAAAATGTCAGAAACTATCAGGAGTGGGGTTCAGCCTTATATGTTCGCACCTGGTTAAAGGGTTAGTTCTCCCAAAAAGAAAAATTCTGTCATTAATTACTCACACTCATGTCGTTCCAAATCCGTAATACCTTCGTTCATCTTCAGAACATAAATTAAGATATTGTTGATGAAATCCAAAGCTCTCTGACCCCTCCGTAGACAGCAATTTAATTACCACTTGTAAGGCCCAGAAAGATAGTAAAGACATTGTTAAAATAGTCCATGTGACTATTTATGAAGCGACAAGAATACTTTTTGTGCGCAAAAAACAAATAAAAAAATTACTTTTTCAACTATTTATTCTCTTCTGTGTCAGTCTCCTATGCTGTTTACGATGTAACCGTCAGAATGCCGGCTTTGTATTGGCCAGCTCCTGCGTCAGCATCACACGCATGTGTCGTGGTGCTCACGTGAACAGCGCCGGCCAATGCAAAGCCGGCGTTCTGACGCCATTGTAAGGGACAATCTGAATCAGCTTGTTTGAAGAGACTGCTTTTGATTGATGGGAATTTTATTGGATGTAGCCAGTGTGTTGAAACTCGCGGTTATTGTAAGGGAGGTGATATTTCCCAAACAAGCTTGAAGCGGTTGACCAATCACAACACAATGGTCCAGTTAACCAATCAGAGCACACTGCGCTTCTCGGAAGGAGGGACCGGAACTTAACAGAGTGTTACTGACAGACTGAGAAAAGAGGTTCTGAAACAATGTCTAAAATATGTGAAAAATAATGCTTTTTGAATGTTCAAGCTTGAAAACCTATTCTAGTAGACCCCCAAAAAAATTGCGTTAACTTACCTAACTGGTCGGCCAAGTGTTTCCCCTTCTCAAGAGGCACCACCCTCTCCTCATCCATGTCACATTTGTTCCCCACTAATATCACCTGAGCGTTATCCCATGAATAGGTCTTAATCTGTGTTGCCCTGAAAGGAAATGGTCATTTATGGCATATAACTTGATCAGGGCATTATGGACGAAAACCTATGGATTAAAACTGCTCACCAATCCTGCACTGCATTGAAGGACTCTTCATTTGTGATGTCATACATAAGGATGAAGCCCATGGCTCCTCTGTAGTAAGCTGTAGTAATAGTTCTATACCGCTCCTGTCCAGCTGTATCCTATAGACAACACAGAAAATCACTCATTTATTAAAAATGTCATGACATGCTTTGGAAAAATCACATAGATTTAAGGCCATCCACAGAAAGAACAATAACTGTAAAGACAACTTTAACAATAACTACATTAGCATCCACACCAAAGGACAATAACCCTTCTGCCGTCCGGATTTAAATGCTCAAGCTCTTTAAAGACAGGTAGATTTTGATTGGCTGTCAATGATTTTATCGTTCATCAGCAGGAAAAAATCGATTTCAGTGTTATTGTGTTGTTATCATTATAGTTGTGGTGTGTACTTCTCATAGAATTATTCAAACTTCATCGTTATAGATATCATTATAGTTATCCTTTGGGTCTTTTGTGTGAAAGGCCCTTTAGAGACCAGAATATCACATAGCAACACCCTGGCAACCATTGACATCTCAATATATTAAATGAGCGTAAAAAAGATTTTGTGCATTGGTTAGCAATAACTAATGAAAAATGTACAAATCAAATTAATACAATTATCTCATTACAAACTAATCTCAATTTATTATTTGATAACACTTTACAATAAGGCCTCATTAGTTAAAATTAGTTAATGCATTAGATAAAATGAACTATCAATTAGCAATGCATTTTCACAGCATTTATTAAAGGAACACTCCACTATTTTTGAAAATAGGCTCATTTTCCAACTCCCCTAGGGTCAAACAGTTGAGTTTTACCATTTTCGAATCCATTCAGCCAATCTCCGGGTCGGGCGGTAGCACTTTTAGCATAGCTTAGCATAGATCATTGAATCTGATTAGACCGTTAGCATCTTGCTCAAAAATGACCAAAGAGTTTAGATATTTTAAAACTGGACTCTTCTGTAGTTACATCGTGTACTAAGACAGACGGAAAATGAAAAGTTGCTATTTTCTAAGGCCGATATGGCTAGGAACTAGCAAGGAAATAATGTAATAATCAACTTGTAATAATCAACATGTGCCGTACCATGAGTGCAGCGGCGCAATGATATTACGCAGCGCCTGAAAATAGGATAACTTACGTCAACATAACCAACGTGACAACCAGCTTGCACAGAGAGCGTGCTGGGGACTATTTTCAGGCGCTGCATAATATCATTGTCCCGCTTGATTAGTTCCTTGATTATTACGCAGGAATGAGAGTATAGTTCCTAGCCATATCGGCCTATAAAATCGCAACTTTTCATTTTCCGTTGGTCTTAGTACACGATGTAACTACAGAAGAGTCCAGTTTTAAATAGGAAAAATATCGAAACTCTTTGGTCATTTTTGAGCGAGATGCTAACGGTCTAATCAGATTCAATGATCTATGCTAAGCTATGCTAAAAGTGCTACCGCCAGACCCGGAGATCGGCTGAATGGATTCGAAAACGGTAAAACTCAACTGTTCAACTCTAGGGGAGTTGGAAAATAAGCCTATTTTCAAAAAAAGTGGATTGTTCCTTTAATAATATTTTACATTGTTTGTTCATGTTAGCTCACAGTACATTAAATAATGTTTACACAACACATACAACTTTTGATTTTAAAAGAAGTATTAGTATGTTGAAATTGGCATGACCTAAAATAAATAAACGCTGTAGAAGTATTATTATCTAATGTCAACAAATGAAACCTTATTGTAAAGTGTTCACTATTATTTTTTATATTAAACTACACAACCTTTCTTTTGTATATAAATATTTTAAAAATAATTTATCAATTTTAAAAAATGTAAAAAAATAACTAAAAATATGTATACATACAAATATATAAAAATAAATGTTAATCTGTAAAAGTTCATCCTAATATATTAATTATTTTTATGAAATTATTAATTTGATTTATTTTAATCTTGTTATAGACTTTTCCAATATAAACCTTGGTGGCACATTTATTTACAACAGTGTGACATATCATGACTTTTAATGCGCCATGAATGCAAACATGTGGAGGACAAACTAAATGAAAGGTTGTAATTTCTCTATTTTGGGCCGTGATTATTTAAAGCCCATTTTGTTTTGTTCCACTTGGCGCGAGTTTCTCTGCAGCTGTTTTGAATGAAAGCCTATTTTTAACATCTTGCGATCAATGTGCCCAGATTATGAATTATCACAAATTGTGGCTGTGTCATACTTGTCACCCCGGCTCTCTCGTGTGCTGTCGAACTCTCTGCCCGCCCCCCTTACCCTCAGGGGCCGCTTTAATTGGCTATGAGGATCTCTGTCTGCCAGGGAGCAGTATGGAGTGCTGCTTCCATGACAACCAGCATCGATGATGCATATGGGGGGGAAAAAAGAAGGCGCTTGCTTTCTTTTCCTCCAGAAAAAGATGGCTCTCAATCACAGGCTGGTGGAAGGTGAATGTGGAAGGATGCAGCTGGATGCAGTTACAATGTCAGCCAATCACATACAACAAACAACCCGGGGCTAAAAATATCATTTTCATTCACATATTGCATGATTCATGCAATATTAGGGATTCAATTATGCCAATAAACCTGCTCCAGCACTCACCCATATCTGGAGCTTCACTCTCTTGTCGTTCCTGTAAACTGTCTTCACCTTAAAGTCGATGCCGACTGTGCTGACAAAAGAGTTGCTAAAGGAGTCGTCTGCATATCTGAATAAAAAGCTGGTTTTTCCTACACTGCTGTTGCCAATGATCAGGAGTTTGAACATGTAGTCAAAGTTCTGATCAGATCCATCTCTTTGCCCAAAGCGTTGGTCTGCTTTTGCCATCTGTGAACACGGACAAAAGTATAAAAATACAGGTTTAAGCAGGAGTCGAGACTGGTGTCAACCCTGTTACTTGCATTGAATAGGTATTTAAACTGGATTAAATCAAATATTTATATAACCTTCAATAAACTAAATAAATAAATTAGAAGACAACACACATATATATATATATAGCTGTCATTATGGCAAAAGTAAAGACTGGCGTCAACCCTGTTACTATAGTTAAGTTGTTAACAGTAGCATCTACTGAAAATGGTGTTCAATCATTATATATATATATATATATATATATATATATATATATATATATATATATATATATATATATATATATATATATATATATATAGTTAGACAAGAATAAAGACTGGTGTCAGCCCGGTTACTGAGATGCAGTAGCATCTAAAATAAAATATATTTTAATAAATACAATGTAACACACACACACACACACACACACACACACACACACACACACACACACACACACACACACACACACACACACACACAATACACAATGTATATTAACAAACAGGACCACCAGTTGTGTGATCTATGTATCATCAAAACAAGTCTTGAATGATGCATATGCCAATGCATAATATCGTTAAAGCATCACAGAATCAACATAACAGGTCCAAATACAAGTGACATTTTCCAGCTACAGCCATTCACAAGCATCAATATCATTGCATAATCAGAGGATGTTATTTTGCCCATGTACTGTAAACACACGAGCTCATTCACAACTGCCATTGAGAGAATAACGACATCTTGACGGACGACATTCAGCGACAAACATCAATAAATGACAAGCACCCGTCAATGAATGGCATATGATGGAGATGGAGATGCTCACCTCGGATGTAAGCGCAGCTCTATCTCGTCTGGTGCTGTTCTAGGTGGGCGTTTATGGACGCTGCAGCACCTGACGACGCGTGTTCACTGACTCGGCTGTTAACGCGCCCAAAACGCCTGCTTAACGCGCGTATAGTCGCGAGAGACAGCGGCTATATGGATGTTTATTATCGGGTTTATTTGAAAACGCGCTGTGTACAGTAGGGTGGGGCATCAGCGACCATTAACCGGCGTTTACAACGGTGTCGGTCTAATTTAGTTCTGAATGTAGGATAAACGATTCAAATCAGCTTACAATGACACTTTTGATGTCACTATATTAGTCAGAAAAATATAAAACCCCGGCAACAACCAAATAAATTATAAAAAATGTAGACTATAAAGAACATTTCACAAAAAAAGGTTTTTAAATGATAAAATAATATCACCTTCAAACCAAGCAGCTTTATTGTTGCGGAATTCGCGCGACTTCAGCAAAGTTTGTGGGGAATTATTTCGCCCTCAGGAGACGAAATTCCTGATAATGTGAAATCTTATTTAAATGACTGGATTTTTCCCCCACAGTTAACTGCATTTCTCAAACAAGCAAGCCAAATAACAGCTTATTATCGTTCAGGATGTGCATAAAGTCGTTTTTTTAACATGTATGACGCGAAACGATAAAGTTGTGCGCCATATCAATGCGCAGTGCTCATAGCGACAGGAACTATATCTTCTAGTGGAAGGATGACATTTCATAAATTAAAACCGTTTTAAAGAATAATTGTGTCCTTAATTTTGACAATAAATAGCAGACATATTATAAAAGCAAAAAGGTGCTTGACGCTATATTGTATTATGAATACAGTCGAGATTAAAGGGCAATGTAAAGCACGAAAAGCTGAAACCTTTCTGACAATATTCGCTATTTAGAATTAGCACAGCCTTTTGTACGCCATTTCTTAAACAGTTCAAAATGAAGTCAAACGTTGAAACATTATGGGAAACTTCATACATCCACTAAAAATCACCTTAAGGTAATTTGATTAAAAGTCATCAGGAAATTAAATGACATCATTTTACATGTCACTTTTATATTTTGGTGTCTAATTTTTATGTGTTAAGTGTTCAAAAAATTAAAGGGTTATCGTAATGAAATGCAAAATAAAGAATTACACAGCCAAAATGTAACGTTTTATTATGAATAACAACAACGCAAGTGGATCCATAAATATGTAGTAAAGATGACTTGTTTTTGTGGGAAACATACAGATCTATGGAATCTTAATGGCATAATAAACTTCCTTTTTTGTATTTTAAGCACAAAATAATCATAAAACCACAAGAGTACAGTATGTTGTGCCATATTCTAATGGGGACATTTACTGGGAGTCAAATGAGAACTAATCAGAATCTGAATCTGCATACATGGTAGCAGATAATGACAGTTTGTCAGTTGAAACGTCTATTTAACTCTTAAATGCTTTAACTCATAAATAAGGCAACACATTATCTGGCTGCAGAGACTCTCATGGGACTCCATACATAGTTACAGAGCGTTTCTTTCCCAAGGCGACAGTCCACATTAGGCAACACTATATTTAATGCCTTCAGATTAGTTTGTAGTGACTTCAGGTCCAATACCACTCTGTTCTAGTTCTGCTATCACAGACATGTGTTTAAAATCTTCTGGTTTGTGGTTGAAGTTCTCAACCAATCGGAAAGTCTCAAGCCGTTGCGATCCGTAAAACAGCTGCACCTGATTGGCCAAGCACTTTGCCTGATGGACGGTCTGAAAGAGGAGGTTTACAATTTTTTTTTATTAAAAAGTACATCGTTTTTTTTTTTTTTTTTTTTACTTAATTAACTTCATTTAACTCACCACAAATTTGATATCCATCTCAGCGGTCATCAGCACGATGTCTTTGTCCTTCTGCAGGTCGGTATAGTGGTATAAAATAAGTTGGCTGGGTGCATTTTCTCCCATAGTCTGAAATAGAAGCCATTTTAGTACCGCAGCCAGGAGACAGTGTGCAATTTATATTGAAAAGATTAAAAATATATAATACCTGAACATTGATTAAAGATGTGAAGTGCAGCTCAAGACCAGCCCACTGGCCAACAAAAAACTCATAGCCCTCCTTCTGGGGTAGAGCATACAGAAACTGCGCAAAGATGGACATAATTTCAAAAATTGACAGAAATCATTTCACTTTAAGAAGTGTTTTCTCAACATTGCATATTTAATCAACTCTGACAAACAAATTATTATATGAATCATCACTCAGTGAGTCATTTAACCATGTATTATGTTTTTTGGAAGGCTTTTGTCTTTCAAACACATTAAAATGGACAAATTCACATAAATTCATATTTACATGCAATGCAGGGATTCCCCAACGTTTTTTTGCCAGCTGAACCCCTTTGACCAAATATATTTACTTGAAGTACCCCCTGAGATTTTAAGTTAATAAATTATAATTGAATTAACAATACAATTAATAATAACTACCTCTGGTGTCAGTTAATGGTTACATGATATGCAGGTAAACTAATAAAATGTTATTCTATATCTCTTTTAGAAAGCGTTTTATTTTAATTTGACATTTTTATGATTTAATTACTTAATAGCTTTTCATTCCTCACAAACCTGTGAAACTCTGACGTAATGTAATATTTAATGCTCTTCATGTTGTTGATAAAGAATGGAATACATTTTCTTTCTCTTTATATTTTTATATCAATATGGTACAATATTATCCTATTCAAATCAATCAAAACAAGGTCCTACTCAAGTCAACACAAGTTAGGTCAAAAGTAATCTAAAAGTAATCCAAAAGTAATCTGATTATATTACCTAATATGTGTAATGTAATGGAATACGTTACTAAATACAATTTTCGTCATGTAATTTGGACTACCTAACTCTGCTGGTAAGTAGGGATAGGAATCTGAAAAAAAACCATGACTTATTAAAGTGATTTGTTTGGGAATATTACTACGCTGATTTCATTCTATGATCGATTCCGTAAAACAAACGACTCATTAAAGTGATTCGTTCAGGAATTGGACTACACTGACTGAGCTATATGTTTGAATCGCAAAAAAAAAAAAAAAAATCATGAAACCGATTAGCTTTCGAGGATTTAGGAATGGAGGTTAAGCGACGCAACTGACGCTGTTAGGTCACATGATGATGCCAACTTGGGATGTAGTACGTCCAGATTACTAGTGCTGGGTTCCAGTTAGTTTTTATTATGCCCTTCACTCGCTAACTTCCCTCTCTCTCGTTCACTTGGATGTGCGTCATTGCTTACATTGCATGAGTGCCCACTACAGGTAGAACCTTTGCAATGGACTGAACTGGAACATCCTAAGCCCTTGATCACTTGGAATCCACTATGGAGTTGAAAAATCGAGCGAGCGAGGGTCTGTCCATATAAACCTCCCTGGTCCACTTCACTTCACGCTCTTCAAAATTGTGGCAGGGATTCCACCGAGGGGAAGTGCTTAGGAAAGTGGAGTGGAATGCAGCCTAGGGCTGGGACAATAAATCGATGCATCACGCTTCTCTCGAGTCAATTCTGAGCTTAGTTTTTAACAGCAGATGGCACTCTAGATTCGTTTTTAACCACACGCTCAAATGCTAATGAAGAAGAGCGCTTGTGTGTTCGGCTTAGCACCTCAGAATGCTTTTATGAAGCAAGATTAATGTAAACAGTCCATTGCAGACACCATTGTAACTCGCTTCAACCTTTTTGAACTTTATGAATTATTATTTTATAGAAGGTTGAAGTAGTGTGTGGAAGGAACAAGCGTGCCGCACACGTCCTGAAAAGTGAAGCCAAAACGTTTCAAACGCCCCCAGGTGATTAGTCCCAGAATAGCTCATAAACCCTGCCCCCTCCATGGGACGCGAGGCAAACTGAACAATCAAAATACACTTCAAATAATTTTTCAAAAATTGGTTTCTGCCATTTAAGGTACTTATCACACTGATGTAAGTTCAATTGTTCATTTTTTAAAATAAGTTTGGTTTTAGTTAGTTATCCCAGTTATTTTATGCTATAAAAACAGGGTGTAACGTCATGATTGACAGCTGTGCTTGCGACTGAATCTACGGGCGGGACCTTGATACCACGGCTCCAGCTCATGTTCACCACTGCGCGGAGTTAAGGCCTGTTCACACCGGGACGATTTCCGCGCGCGTTTATCGCAGACGTTTAACGCCTGGTGACTAAACAAAGGGCGCCAACGTGAGTGTGCACAACGACGCGCAAAACGGCAGGCGTCAAATCGTAATAAATAAAAAAAACGCCTCGGGTTTGTTTTTTTATTTTGACGCGGCGCGTTAAAAAATGGCCGACCAATGAGATCAGCGCTTTTGTTTCCGTGCCTGGAGCTGCTGAAGTGACAGTAAAACACGCCTTGGTGGCGCTCAAGCACAAAATGGTCTTGCCGAGCATACATTGATACGATGAAGAAGTAGTAAGTAGACAAAGAAGAAGATGAGCTGCTAATGCTGCCTGCCAGTTAGCAAAAAGTGTGTGAATGGTTTTGGCCATAGACATAATATGTCTTATGGTTTTTGTAAGCATGTAAATACTGTCTCTCTTCTTCTTCTGTGTGACAAGCAAGTCTCAGAGGCCTAAAGTGCCGCAGCACCACCTTGTGTACTGGGAGCGCCATCATGTACTGAATGTGCACGTTCACTCGGCGCATCGCCAGTGAAAATCGCTTGGGTGTGAACACGCAAAACGCGCCGAAAAACGTCACGAAAAACGCTGGCGATAAGCGCACGATATTCGTCCCGGTGTGTACAGGCCTTTAGGCTCCAAATGACGTAATCGGCAACGATCGTTCCTGGGATATTTTGGCTTCATTTTTCTAAAGTGGAAGGAAGTGGAGACACGTCATCCATTTTATTACAGTCTATGGTGAGAACCGCTAATGGAATCGAATGTCACATTTTTCTGATGTTCTCTTGGTTGTCACAGATATATAGCCTAGAAATGTAGACGCACCCTAGCAGCAGCAAATCTAATTTGCAGCCAGGGCGTCTAGCAACTCTCCGTTGGCTTGCGAGCTGGAAAAACCTAACTCTAGTCAGGCCAATCACATCGTGTATAGAATCAGTGGGCGGGCTTAACATAATGATGGCAGAGTTGCGGCGGTTGCAGCGGTTGCTACTTGTAAACATAGAAGCTGGCAAACAGCGGCCTTTCGAATCAGCTTTAGCCGCGACTCTGGAAGACTTGGAGTTAAGCTTTTCTTTGAGAAAAGAACGGCACTGAAGTCATTCTTAAAAAAGGAAGATGTGTTCCGAGTTTTGCCGACCGGATACGGCGAAAGTTTAATCGATCAACTAGCTCCAATTCACCTTCTTCGTTGCTCTGGTTGGTTGTAGCGCTATCCTATTGCGTGCAGAGGGAATTTGAAAGACAACCGTTTATCCATCCCCTCGGATTGAGCCCTGCCAATGGGGTTTTCCTAGCCCTAACATCTTGATTTGGGTCTGGCTTGTCAGGCTAACAGATATAATCAAGACAAACTGAAAAATCCTCACTCTTAAAACCACTCTTGAAAGCATCTACTGCCACCAAGTGGCCATTTAGCATTTTGCAGGGTTTTTTGTTTGATGGTATGCTAAGCTAATTTACATGAAAATCTAAAAACATGTATGTCACCTTTACTGTTTTTGAGTGGTAAAATTCTTACCGTTGGGCAAGATTTGGCACGGCCAAAAATAATATCAAATGTTGAGCCCTATAATGGAAAATTACAAGGTTATTCATCTCTGGTAAATACATGACAAAATCAGATCTAAAATTTGACTAATCACAATAGATTGAATTGCATTGAAGTAAAACACTAAATATCACAGTAAAAACATTTATTCTATTATCATTATTGTTACAGAAGTTAATGAACTGATAAGAGAACATATAAAACAGAACTTACTGGTATGGTGGCACTGATCGTGTCTTTCTTTGAGAAGTACTGCATCCAAAGCTGCACAACAAAGTAAAGGGTTTGATCGAGCCACAAGCAAACATTGTGTGGAGGTCTATTTAATATTTTCACAACTTACTTTACAGTCCAGTGCAGACTATAAATATGTATCGTTCTATAAATATTTTTCTTACCTCAGCAATTTCAGATGCAGATTTCTCTTGAATCAAATCAAGGTTAAGAATAGATCCTAATGTCTACACATGAACAAAAAAGATTGCAAATAATAAAATGCAAGCCTCAAAATCACAATATGAAATTAAATACTAATGAGGTTTGATTTCTTACTTTATCTTTAGTGAAGCCCCCAGCTCCTGCTTTATCGCGTTTGTCCAACTACAAATATGACAACATGAGCAATGTTTATGTATATTACATGTTATATGTCAATAGTAATGTTCTTAAAGTACATATAATATGCACAAATTGTATTTGAATTCATAATAAATTAGAAGAATTGATTTAACGAAGACATTTGGTGAAAATCCCATGTAAATGTGCTCATCACCTCTTTCTCCATGTACTTGACGAATTCTGCTTGTCTGGACTGTCCGAGCGGCTCCGTCTTCATCTCACGGCGCTTCTCAAGTCGGGCTTCATACTCTTGAGGCTTTGCACTGATGTTACAGTAGTACAAACTAGATTAATGCTTGACAGTATTGTTTTATACAGAAACTACATTATCATTTGACAGCTCCTCACCTGCGAAGTTTCCTGATCTTCTCTTCATATTTATTATAATACGGATTTTCCTCCAACTCCGGTTCTTTCTTTATGGAAAACGCCCTGAACTGAGATGGCACAAGTCCGGGAATCAGCGGTCGGATGCCAGTGGCCCTGACCGCCAACATCCCACGGTACAAACATGACATTTGTACCATGGCCGCCGCCATCTTATCCCCGTCCAACATCTATGAGTGTCCGGGCGAAACCACGTTAAATATATGCACTAAATATAGTAGTTCCTACCCTAGATTATTTTATGTATCCTAACGCAAAACATATACTAATTATTATTATTATACAGTTATAACCATACAATAGATACTATTAATAGGTATAATATATATTATTTATATGTTTAATTATATCGGTTCCTTTTCATTTTAATGTAATAGGTCCCTGTTTGACGTTGAAACCAAAATATGAAAATCAGGAATATTATATTATACAATAAAAAATAAGAAAAATGTAACTTAAAATAGACAATATTGGTTTCTAATATATCATTTAAAATAATATGCTGATTTAAGGTTGGAAACAGTTGTGTTACTTAATTTTTTTTTATAACCTGTGATGCTAAAGGATTTTTATTTAATAAATGATTATTTTTATTCAGCAAGGATATGTTCAATTGATAAAAAGTGATAAGTAAAGATTTTTATTGTTAGAAAATATTTCTATTTTGAATAAATGGTATTCTTTTTAATCATCAACGAATCCTGAAAAAGTATGAGAGGTTCCAAAAAATATTAAGCAGCACAACTGTTTCCAACATTGATAATAAATCATCAAATTAGTGATTTCTGTAGGATCATGTGACACTGAAGACTGGAGTAATGGCTGATGAAAATTCAGCTTTGCATCACAGAAATAAATTCTATTTTAAAGTATATTAAAATAGAAAACCATTATTTTAAATTGTAATAATATTTCACAATATTACAGTTTTTCTGTATTTTTGATTAAATAAATGCAGGCATGATGAGCATATGAGACTTCATAACAGCCTCTTTTTTTATTAATTCACCAACCAATTTTTAAAAACATATAAACAGTCCTCAAACAAACAACTCCATAAAAGTTTACTCTTTTTTATTAAATTTATTTGATATTTATTTTAATAACATGTCATTACAAGCTAATTATTCAGCGCTTTGACTTCTACAATGTATTTTGAATCATTAAGAAAGAAAAAAAAAGACCATTATAAATTAAATATTTTAACTGATTTCTGCAGGTGCTGAACAAACGTATCTGTGTTCAGATCCATCAGTGCAACTTTTAGGAATCCATATCTTCTGGCTCTGAGCTAAAACACAGGAAGTGCTCGTGTGGATCTCATGATCCTTCCTGAGTTTGGAGAATGTCAGCGGTTTTCCATCCGTCCAGGACCACTGCTTTGGACCGCCCATGAGCCCTGCACAATTATAGGGCAAGGTTTACATTCAGTCCTTACAAAAAAAAGTACCTAGGATAGACATTTCATTTGCTTACCGATCCAGAATGATTGCTTTCCAGCAAACTTCCATATCCACTTCATGTCAGTCTTTGAGTGGATACCTGACAATTGACTTTCAAGCCTAAATGTTTGAGCCATAACATTAATATTTAGTAGTGGAGAAGGTAAATGCATATGTAGTATGAATGCATGCATATATATAATATATAGAGGTATAACATACAGCATGCAAGCATGTTGTGCGCTGCTCCAGCTAGCAATACCAGGCCCCAAAATATAACAGTTCCTCCGGTAGTGAGTCCAGCCATTAGGACAACCTATACTAACAGACTTCTGAGACTTTAAGAGAGGAAAGAATTACATTTGAGAAAGTTCAATAGGAACATTGAATCCATATAGGTAGATAAGACATACAGAAGGACACAAAGTCAGAACAATATATAATATACAATGAAAAAACGAAACTTTCAGAATAAAATCGGAGCTATATTAAAAATGTCCTTGTGGATGGATGTGGATTGTCGGGTCGTTTTGGAAGTTCAAAAAGTGCATCTATCCATCATATAACTGCTCTACACGGCTCCGGGGGTTAATAAAGGCCTTCTGAAGCAAAGTGGGCGTTTGTGTAAGAAAAACATCCATATTTAAAACTTTATAGACTAATAGAACTAGATTCCGGCGGTCAGCGGTACGCAAGATAAAAAAAAGAAAAATTTTGATGAATGCAGAAGCATAGAGGATAGAGCAAAACAAAACACCGGTCATGAATTAGAAGTTTAAAACACACATTTTTAAAGAGAAATGGCGGAAGATTTTCGATATAAGAAGAGGGGCTTGAGTTTGTTGCCCAGCCCTATTTGTTGATGCCTCTAGATGCTTCTATACATCGCGTCAGGGGTTACTTTTTCGCCGTAAAGTCGACTTGCGTGGCTGACTGCCGGAAGCTAGGTATTTTAGTTTATAAAGTTTTAAATATGGACATTTTTCACGTGCCACTTTGCTTCAGACGGCCTTTATTAAGTGTGGAGCAGTTATATGATGGATAGATGCACTTTTATGGACTTCAAAACAGAAACACAGCCATTATAAAGCTTGGAAGAGCCAGGACATTTTTAATATAACTCTGATTGTATTCGTCTGAAAGAAACTCACATACACCGGATGGCTTGAGGGTGAGTAAATCATGGGATAATTTTCATTTTTGGGTGAATTAAAGGGTTTGTTCACCCAAAAATGAAAATTCTGTCATTAATTACTTACCCTTATGTCGTTCGACACCCGTAAGACCTCCGTTCATCTTCAGAACACAAATGAAGATATTTTAGTTGAAATCCGATGGCTCAGAAAGGCCTCCATTGGCACAATGCACGGTTCACTCTCAAGACCCTTAAAAGGTACTAAAGATGTCGTTACAAAGTCCATCTCACTCCAGTGGTTCTACAATAACTTTATGAAGTGACGAGAATAGTTTTCGTGCACAAAAAAAACCTAAATAACGACTTACATAGTGATGACCGATTTCAAAACACTGCATCATGAAGCTTCGAAGCGTTATGAATCAGTGAGTCGATTCATCAATCGGATTGCGTGTCAAACCGGCAAACTGCTGAAATTTGACTTACAAACCGCTGAATCGACTCACTGATTCATAACGCTTCAAAGCTTCATGATGCCGTGTTTTGAAATCGGTCATCACTATAGAAGTCGTTATTTAGGGTTTTTTTTGCACAAAAACTATTCTCGTTGATTCATAAAGTTATTGTAGAATCACTGTAGTGAGATGGACTTTGTAACGACGTCTTTAGTAGCTTTTATGGGTCTTGAGAGTGTAAAATACATTGTGTCAATGGAGGCCTTTCTGAGCCATCGGATTTACACTAAAATATCTTCATTCGTGTTCTGAAGATGAACGGAGGTCTTACGGCTGTCCAACGAGTAATTAATGACAGAATTTTCATTTTTGGGTGAACTAACCCTTTAACCCTTTAAATATTGCCATGTGATTTTCTCTTTTTGATCTAAAAATCCACAACAGCCAATTCCCCGAGTAGGGATAAGCTATAATACCTTGTGTTGTCGCACTCCTGAATCAATGACAAAAGAAGCCGAGTCCCGCTGGGGAGTTTCTACTGATTCAGCGTCAGCGGCATATCCCGGCCAGGTCCAGATGGGAGTGATCTCCAGTTCAGAGTGGACACGAGGTACTGCCGGCTTCTCCTCCACTCTCGCTGGGATCAGACCATGGAACTAATGGATGACAGAATGATCACACATTTTGAGTCCTGCACTCAGCACATTATGATGCATGCATGCATGTAAGTAAATATGTTATATATGTTAAATTATATGAAATATTATTGATAATATTCTAAATACTGAAACCAATAGATATAACAGTATTATTATTAATAAATAAATAAATAACACCAATAAACAAATAAATTAAACAAACATAATGCATAATAATATTAATACATAAATAAACAACAACCAAATAAATAAACAAATAAAATATTAAATAAAATGTAATAATAAATTATATTAAAATAAAACAATAAATAGTATAAATCATTTTCTAAATACTGAAACCAATATATATACACTAAGTAATATTAATAAATAAATAAATGAATAAATAAATAAACAATACCAATGAACAAATAAATAAAACTAACACAAAATGCATAATAATACTAATACATAAATAATGCAACAACCAAATAAATAAACAAATAAATAAATATTAAATAAAATGTGATAAATTATATTAAAATAAAACAATAAATAGTATAAATAATTTTCTAAATACTGAAACCAATATATATATACACCAAGTAATATTAATAAATAAATAAATGAATAAATAAACAATACCAATGAACAAATAAATAAAACTAACACAAAATGCATAATAATACTAATACATAAATAATACAACAACCAAATAAATAAACAAATAAAATATTAAATAAAATGTAATAATACATTAAATTCAAATAAAACAATAAATAGTATAAATAATTGTCTAAATACTGAAACCAATATATATACACCAAGTAATATTAATAAATAAATAAATGATTAAATAAACAATACCAATGAACAAATAAATAAAACTAACACAAAATGCATAATAATACTAATACATAAATAATACAACAACCAAATAAATAAGTAGTACTAACAAATAAATAATTATACACACACATAACGAAAATAATATAGTAAATACATAACAAAAAGACTAAATAAATAACACAACCAAATAAATAAATAAATAAATATTCATAGGAATGAATATCGCTAAGAAATAATACAACTGAATAAAATAAATATAATGCCACTACTATAATTAAATACTACATAGACCAACCAATAAATAAATAAATACTACTACATAATAATATTACATTATTTTACTAAGAGATAAACAATGTGGGTATTAATACATTAAAATAAACACTAATGATTAAATAAACAAAGAAATAAAAAAATATTTAATACGAATAAAAAATACTAACACAAAAAATAAAACAATCAAACAAAAACAAAAAAATTAAATCTAATACTAAACAAGTAACAACTAAATAAATAACACTACTGTCTAAACACATAAGTACAAATAATAAATAAACCTTAAATTGAATGAAGGACAAAATTGAAGGCTGAAAAAAAAAACTTACTCTCCAAACTCTTTCTTGATTTCTGTTGTCCGCCTCTGACAGATGCGCCTAAAACCACAATCAGATGTTAATATTAACTAATAAGAGTAATATTTTTATGTGAATAGCACATTAGATATTAGATGAAGTAACGGTTGTATCTGAGGTGACCTGGCTCACTCTGTGTCTGTTTCTACCCAGGATCCTCAGCTGTCTTTGGCCTTGGCTGTGAAAGGCCTCCTGGTCCTGAGGTTCTCCCCTGCCGAAATGGCTGAAGTGAGTGCGATATGGGACGTCCCCTCTTGGCGGATAGTTCTCCCAAAGGATTGCGCTCCTTGGGTCTGGAGTGTATTCCTCAAGCAGGGGAGGTTCAGGCTCTTGAACGTAGGGTGGGCTTTGGAAAGGATATTGCTTCTCATCTTCTTCAACAACAAGGTCATCTGGATTACACATGCCTGGAAGATGGAAATATTCTCAGGTTATATATATATATATATATAAATATCATAATGTGTACTGTAGAACTACAAGATTTTAGAAGAAGACTTCTTTCTACCATTTCTAGGGTCCACAATCTCAACTGTGGCCTTGTTTCTCTGTCCCAGAACAGCATTTTTTGGACTCTTCAAAACCACATCAAATTTCTCATGGTTCTCTTCTAGTCCATCATCTTTGAGGTAAATGTGCCACATTTTGACATGTACACCTAAACACAAACAAAAAGCACGGATTCAGTATATTCTCAAGATGAAAACAGTGGAAGTTTGAAGTGATAACCACCTGGATCAAACTGTATAAGACTGGCAGAACTGTGTGTGAAGTCTTTCCCGACTTTGGCTGTTCCCTCTTCCACCTGTAAGATAAAAGTATTCAATCAAACTCCGTCTATGTATGATAGTAATATTAGATAAGATCGTTTTCCGCACCTGTATAGCGATGTACGCCGGATCTTTGCTGTTCCCACTGCGCACCACCTGCACAGCTAGAGTCCCTGCGTTCTCACACACACGGTAACAGGAAGCAGACAGCTCCACACGAGACCACCTCAATTCCATCCTGTGTTGGCAGTCCAAAAACCCACAAATTACATTGGGACTGAAATGAGATAGAATTCAGATCGATTCCTGATCATATTTGCACATGTGGAATACAAGCGGTCAACTGCCCTGCCTAAAAATAAATAAATATGAAGTTATTTTTATATAAAGATTTATTTGAATTGAAATTTATATTTTTGTATTTATATTTTTTACTGTCATTTATTTTCTATTATTATTATTAGCATTTTATTATATTATCTTTTATATTTATGGGTTTATATTTTATAAAACTGCTAAAAACTTTTACCAACTGAAAAATAATAGAACATATAAATAATATATGCCTTGAGTTATGGCCTAGAGGTAAAGGCATATTTCTCTGTATTGTAATTTAGATTTTCATATTTATAATAAAAAGCTCCTCTTTATATATATATATATATATATATATATATATATATATATATATATATATATATATATATATATATATATATATATATATATATATATATTATATATATATATATAATATATATATATATATATATATATATATATATATATATATATATATATATATATATATATATATATTAGGGCTGTCAAAAGATTAATCGTGATTAATCGCATCCAAAATAAAAGTTTGTGTTTACATAATATATGTGTGTGTGTACTCTGTTAATTATTATTACAAGCATGTATATATTTAAGAAAAAAATATTATTTTTATATATAAAACATTTATATACATTATAGATTATATAAATGTATATACAGTATATACATGCAAATATTTCTTAAATATATACATGAATGTGTGTGTATTTATATATAAATAATAATTAACAGAGTACACACACATATATTATGTAAACGCAAACTTTTATTTTGGATGCGATTAATCGCGATTAATCTTTTGACAGCCCTAATATATATATATATATATATATATATATATATATATATATATATATATATATATATATATATATATATATATATATATATATATATATATATAGAATATATGTTTATATATATATATATATATATATATATATATATATATATGTTTATTGAATATATATGTTTATATATATGTTTGTTTCTCGAAAAATGAATAAATATAAAGTTATTTTTATATAAATATTTGAATTGTAATTTATATTTTTGTATTTATATTTTTACTGTCATTTATTTTCTATCATTATTATTATTTTATTATATTATCTTTTATATTTATGGGTTTATATTTTATAAAACTGCTTAAAACTTTTGTTTTAAAATGTTTATTAAATGTTTATTTTATACATGTTTATATTAATTTATGTTGATATTTACTATACATTTTTTATATTATTGTAATTTAAATACTATTTGTATTACACACACACACGCATATATATGTATATATGAAACATTTGGTAAAAACTATTAATATTGTATTTTATATATCTATATATATATATATATATATATATATATATATATATATATACAACAATCAGGCATAACATTATGACCATTATGTAATATAATTCCTAATATTGTGTCGGTCCCATTTTGCTGTCACAGCCCTGACCCATCGAGGCATGGACTCCAATAGACCCCTGAAAGTGTGCTGTGGTATCTGGCACCAAGATGTTAGCAGCAGATCCTTTAAGCCCTCTAAGTTGCGAGGTGGGGCCTCCATGGATTGGACTTGTTTGTTCAGCACATCCCACAGATGCTCGATTGGGATTGAGATCTGGGGAATTTAGAGGCCAAGTCAACACCTCAAAGTTCTGATGCTCATGTGCCACTGATGGTGCTTTTGGTGCTGGACAGGGGTCAGCATGGGCACCCTGACTGGTCTACGGCTATGCCGCCCCATACGCAACAAACTGAGATGCTCTGTGTATTCTGACACCTTTCTATCAGAACCAGCATTAACTTCTTGAGCAATCTGAGCTACAGTAGCTCGTCTGTTTGATTGGACATCATGGGCCAGCCTTCACTCTCCACGTGCATCAATGAGCCTTGGCCGCCCATGACCCTGACGCCGGTTCGCCACTGTTCCTTCCTTGCACCTCTTTTGATAGACACTGACCACTGCAGACCGGGAACACCCCACAAGAGCTGCAGTTTTGGAGATGCTCTGACCCAGTCGTCTAGCCATCACAATTTGGCACTTGTCAAACTCACTAAAATCCTTACACTTGCCCATTTTTCCTGCTTTGAACACATCAACTTTGAGGAGAGAATGTTCACTTGCTGCCTAATAAACCCACTAACAGGTGCCGTGATGAGAGATAATCAGTGTTATTCACTTCTCCTGTCAGGGGTCATAATGTTATGCCTGATCGGTGTATATATATATATATATATTTTTTTTTTTTTTTTTTTTTTTTTTAAGGTGTGCATATGTAATTTAGTCTGTTTCAAGCAGTCTTGGACCTGCCCAATGTAAATATAAAATGCATTTTTCTCATTTTAGAAATACAGAATACAGAAATAGTAGTATTCATTTCTCTCTCTTCTTTTTTTTTTTTTTACATTGGAAGTGTATTTATGCACCTTTAACATTCAGTAACTGCACAGTTCACATGTTAGAGAAAGTTTTGTACTGATATCTAAACAAATGATCCACAAAAGAGGATATATATACACTTCAGGAAGCATGGTGTTTCCTGCAGGGTCTGTGACTTGAAACTCAAAGCTGTCTGCGGTCACTTCCATGTCTGCAGGTATGACATAGCGCACTGCTTTCTGGTCCAGATCCTTCTGGGTAAAGCGTCCTTTGATGTAGGAACCTATAACAGGAAGAAAATTCATTATAATCTGGACACAATCTGTGAATATTAATGAGACAGTCATCAGTGACCTGTGCACCTGCCTGTGAGGGCATTTTCAAGGTAACCGAAGTGTGGAGGCCTTGTGATTGTAAACTCGAGTGTGTCGTCGGGACTGTCTGGATCTGAGGCTTTCAGCTCTTTGAAGGTGATGTAGATGCCCTGTTTGCCATCTGGAAGATTCTCCACAGTACTTGGAATCCCTTTGTTTACAATACTGGGTGGTGTCTTGTCCAATATCTCTATCTGTGAAGATATAATAGTTCAGTTCAGAGACCGGCCATTTAAACCGCATTCATGCTGCACTACCACTAGAGGGAAGCATTACAGTATGCAAGCAATAATTTCACAGCCATTGCTCGCTGTAGCAGTGTAAATCTTGTAAAAACGCTGTCAAGTGCATTTGCCCTTTTCCTTATTTATTGATTTTTAAAAAAAATGTAAATGCATAGGTTATTTAAATACATATTTTTGGATATTTATTTTTATTTTATTAACAGTATTTAAAAAAAAATAATAATCTACAATTTAAAAAAAAATGAAATTCGTAATAAACAAATGTTATTATAAATGAAATATAATAAATATATTATACATTATTTAGGGGAGGACTAGGACTAGCTGTCACACTGAAACAATTATTTCTTAGGTTTATTTTTAATTCAAATCACTGTTGGTTAAATCTTGTAATGTCACCATCAGTGTGAATTTGCTTTTTTCTCTGTCTACTGATTTTTACACACCATTTCTTTATTACAGTTTTTATTTTAATTTATTAAAATTAATACTAAATATCAAGATATTTTAAAGTGAGATTTGAAAAAAAGCAAGTGCATTGACTATTAGTTTTAAAATAATTGTTGTTATTATTAGTTATATATATATATATATATATATATATATATATATATATATATATATATATATATATATATATATTTTATATATATATATATATATATATATATATATATATATATATATATATATATATATATATATATATATATATATATATATATATATATATATATATATATATATATATATATATATACACACACACACACACATATTATATATATACACACACACACACACACACACACACACACACACACACACACATGTAGTGTTTTCATCTTTTATGGGGACTTTCCATAGGCGTAATGGTTTTTATACCGTACATACCGTATATTCTATCCCCCTACACTGCCCCTGCCCCTAAACCTAACCCTCACAGGAGACATTCTGCAATTTTACATTTTCAAAAAACATCACTTAGTCTGATTTATAAGATGTTTTCCTCATGGGGACCTAAAAATGTCCCCACAAGGATGAGGATTTCGGATATTGCTATCTTTGTGGGGACATTTTGTCCCCATAACGTGATGATTACCAGTCCACACACACACACACACACACACACACACACACACACACACACACACACACACACACACACACACACACACACACACACACACACACACACACACACACACATTAAAACATAGGCAACTTGCCCCAATAAAAGTGAGTTTTGAAATGTATTTAAAAAAAACAACAACAACCTTGTTTTGAGAACACAAAAACAATAATTTAAAACTAAATTAATTTAATTCAATTAAAAACAGTACTTCACTTGTTTACTAATTATAATATTAATTACATTTTAGTTTACTTTAGAGGACAGAATTCACAGACTAATTTAAGAGGGTTTAAAACAACTGCCATAAAAAAACGTATTTGTGTAATTGAACTTTTGACTAGCAACCTTTTCCTCATGTGACCACTAAAAATGATTAAAACAAATGTATTAATGTTCAAAAATTTGCGCAATGGGCCACTTTGTCCACCAGAAATATCATAACCCAACTTAAGCCGCCTTAAATGTGTGCTATTGTTGTGTTGTGTCGTATTAAGTGAGGGGAGGAATAGGCCTATATATTATTTATGACCATCCGCATCCCGGTCTCAGGGGTCGCGCGGTTAGACAAGCACGCGCCGCATTTTTGCCTCAAGTAAGCAACGCGCGGCTGCGGCTACAGCCAAGTGACGGTGTGCGCGCTCCCGCGGGGCGCGAACTAAGTTTTCGGCTGATTCACCTGTGCAGAGCGGTTTTCTCTCGGTAGTAAAGAGCTGGATGTGCTGGCCAGCGCGTTTGCCGCCTCGCTGACCGCTTCAACTGAATATTAAATTGTGTCGCGGGCCTCGAGAGAGCGACGCTATGACATGGTGAATGGCACCGGACCTGCACGAGCACCTGGCCAGCAAAGCCTCTCCGTTTAACATGCAATACAACAGGGAACGCATTGTTAACCCGTTGCTCTCCTGCTGGGATCAGTGGTTTGTGTGCAAGCCGTTTATTTGACAGTTATGTTAACTAGGTAAACTATTACGTGGTACTAGCCTCATAATTCGTTCATTTATTATGATTTTAAAGATTAAGTAAACACTTGTATAAGAATAACAATTTTGTGGCTTTAACCCTTTCATACATATAGAGGTCACTACAGTGGACAGCTATTCAAAGAGCATTTTCTGGGTTTTGATGGCATAGTTGCACATCAACCTCTACAGTGGACCCTTGTGCATCATCATCATATACATTGCCATCAAGTGGCAAGCTGTTGTATATCATAGTGCAATCACTTCCCCTACAGGAAACCGTCTTGGACCAGCTTGTAAGGTCCAGGGGACATTGCGAACCTGTTCCATCTCTTCCAGTTCAGATAGGGGTTCCCCGAATTTAGAAAATCAGGAAGCTTTTTTTTTTTTTTTTTGGTTAGGGCTGTCTTGACTGGAAGAGATTGGAAAAGGAGAGCAGTGTGCTTCGCCTCATTCCGCTTGTGAAGAGTGAGGCATAATTATACTAAGAGTTAATGGTATAAGAAGTCGCTGCTAGCGTCGTTGCATGCTGCTTCTCCAGGGATTAGATTACTTTACTCCTTGCATCAAAAAGTAATCTGATTACATAATGCATGTTACTTGTAATGCGTTACTTTACTCTTTACATCAAAAAGTAATCTGATTACATATTGCATGTTACTTGTAATGCGTTACTTTACGCCTTACATCAAAAAGTAATCTGATTACATAATGCATGTTACTTGTAATGCGTTACTTTACGCCTTACATCAAAAAGTAATCTGATTACATAATGCATGTTACTTGTAATGTGTTACTTTACTCCTTACATCAAAAAGTAATCTGATTACATATTGCATGTTACTTGTAATGCGTTACTTTACTCCTTACATCAAAAAGTAATCTGACTACATAATGCATGTTACTTGTAATGCGTTACTTTACTCGTAACACCAAAACGTAATCTGATTATGTAATGCATGTTACTTGTGATGCATTACTTTACTAGTAACATCAAAAAAGTAATACTTACATAATGCATGTTACTTGTAATGCGTTACTTTACTCCTTACATCAAAAAGTAATCTGATTACATAATGCATGTTACTTGTAATGCGTTACTTTACTCGTAACACCAAAACATAATCTGATTATGTAATGCATGTTACTTGTAATGTGTTACTGACATCAAAAAGTAATCTGATTGCTTATGCATGTTACTTGTAATGTGTTACTTTACTCCTTACATCAAAAAGTAATCTGATATCAATCTAGTTTACTGCAGTGTGAACAAGTGTATCATAGTAGCCGCTGAGTGAACGCACAGAGTAGCATTATAACATAACTTTCAACACACTCAAATGTATCTAATATGATAAAACAGGACTGCGTTACCCCACATACACATGAGCGGAAGAAGCAGAAGCACTCGTCTGCTGCATAATAAAAGCTACGCAAAAACAGTTGTCATCAAGCTACACCTTTGTTTTGAATAAACGACCTCTAGTGGCCAAAAATTACATATTGTGTAAAGCCCAAACTTTTTAGGTCCACCTTTCACGTTATGTGATAACCTCATTTTAAATGTTTGTTTCACGTCAAAGAAAATGAAATAAAAATATGAATGACTTATCCTGCACGACACATGTTTTTTTGTCCATTCAGATGCTCCCTAGAATGAGAAATCTCTTCCCCTTAATGCCACCTGCAATCACTACTAGTAAACTATGCAAAAATAGTGCCCTATTTAAGGGTATGGGGTACGATTTCGGCCACAGCCTGTTTACCATGTCAATTTTTTGTAAGAGGTTGCAGTAAAAATCTGTATTTTTAGTAAGTTGTAGGTGTACATGTTTACATATTTTAGAGTACTTCCCAGTTTTTATTTCAATTGGTTGTGGGTGAATGTCCCCTAATAATAAACAGCCTACCTGTATGGTAAAAACAGCAGGTTCACTCTTCAGCTGTCCATACTCCAAATAACCTGCGTTGGTTCCATCAGTAGGCTGAAAGGTGAACCTGTCGATCTTGGCTCTTCCATTTAGATGATGATAGGCTAGATCCATGTTGTTGATGTCCAGTTGTGTGAAATGAGGCTTAGAGAGGGGTAAACCTTTCAAAAGCAACTTTCCATACTGTGGGCTTTGAATAACGATGTAGGTGAGATTCTCCAGAGCCGTGTCTGGATCAGTCAGTTTCAGGTCATTAGTGGAAATGATCATCATGGAGTTCTCTGTGAGTTCAAGGCCTTTGTTGATACTCAGGGTTGGTGGGATACGGTCTCTGTGTTCCACAGTGAAAAGAATAGTACCACTTCTGGATGCCACACCGTTGGTAATGACAAAGCTGCATGAGAGAACATATTTTGCGTCATAAAAGTGGTAGAACAATTTCTGATAAATGCAGTTTATTGAGGGTATAAATCTTTTGTCACATTGCTTATAGTGCAGTTTTATTAAAACCATTATAAGCCATTCGCATCTAACCATAACCTTAAACCATAGTAAAATCACCTCTGCCTCTCATGCCTTATCCCTTTATTCTAAGGTTTTGTTAGTTTTACAGCATGTTGAGCTATTCTCGGCGAGTAGTAGTGATGGCCGCTCATGAATGATTCGTCACTCTGTCTGCGTTTGCTCAAAGAGTTGTAAAACGTAGACTATAATGGTTACGGACTAAATTATACAGTGGGGCAAAAAAGTATTTAGTCAGCCACCAATTGTGCAAGTTCTCCCACTTAAAAAGATGAGAGAGGCCTGTAATTTTCATCATAGGTACACTTCAACTATGAGAGACTAGTAAAAAAAATCCAGAAAAACACATTGTCTGATTTTTAAAGAATTTATTTGCAAATTATGGTAGAAAATAAGTATTTGGTCAATAACAAAAGTTCATCTCAATACTTTGATATATACCCTTTGTTGGCAATGACAGAGGTCAAACGTTTTCTGTAAGTCTCCACAAGGTTTTTACACACTGTTGTTGGTAGTTTGGCCCATTCCTCCATGCAGATCTCCTCTAGAGCAGTGATGTTTTGGGGCTGTCGCTGGGCAACACAGATTTTCAACTTCCTCCAAAGATTTTCTATGGGGTCGAGAACTGGAGACTGGCTAGGCCACTCCAGGACCTTGAAATGCTTCTTACGAAGCCACTCCTTCGTTGCCCGGGCGGTGTGTTTGGGATCATTGTCATGCTGAAAGACCCAGCCACATTTCATCTTCAATGCCCTTGCTGATGTAAGGAGGTTTTTACTCAAAATCTCACGATACATGGCCCCATTCAGTCTTTCCTTTACACGGATCAGTCATCCTGGTCCCTTTGCAGAAAAACCGCCCCATGATGTTTCCATACCCATGCTTCACAGTAGGTATGGTGGTCTTTGGATGCAACTCAGCATTCTTTCTCCTCCAAACACGACAAGTTGAGTTTTCACCAAAAAGTTATATTTTGGTTTCATCTGACCAAATGACATTCTCCCAATCCATTTCTGGATCATTCAAATGCTCTCTAGCAAACTTCAGACGGGCCCAAACATGTACTGGCATTGCAGGATTTGAGCACCTGGCAGCGTAGTGTGTTACTGATGGTAGCCTTTGTTACTTTGGTCCCAGCTCTCTGCAGGTCCTTCACTAGGTCCCCCCGTGTGGTTCTGGGATTTTTGCTCACCGTTCTTGTGATCATTTTGACCCCACGGGGTGAGATCTTGCGTGGAGCCCCAGATCGAGGGAGATTATCAATGGTCTTGTATGTCTTCCATTTTCTAATAATTGCTCCCACAGTTGATTTCTTCACACCAAGCTGCTTACCTATTGCAGATTCAGTCTTTCCAGCCTGGTGCAGGTCTACAATTTTGTTTCTGGTGTCCTTTGACAGCTCTTTGGTCTTGGCCATAGTGGTGTTTGGAGTCTGTTTGAGGTTGTGGACATGTGTCTTTTATACTGATAACGAGTTCAAACAGGTGCCATTAATACAGCTAACGAGTGGAGGACAGAGGAGCCTCTTAAAGAAGAAGTTACAGGTCTGTGAGAGCCAGAAGTCTTGCTTTTTTTGTAGGTGACCAAATACTTATTTTCCACCATAATTTGCTAATAAATTCTTTAAAAATCAGACAATGTGTTTTTCTGGATTTTTTTTCTCATTCTGTCTCTCATAGTTGAAGTGTACCTATGATGAAAATTACAGGCCTCTCTTTTTAAGTGGGAGAACTTGCACAATTGGTGGCTAACTAAATACGTTTTTGCCCCACTGTATATGGGAGTTTTTGCGAAATTGACTTGTTTCCATTGGGCATATTTTCAATTTGCACAATTTGAAGGGTAATGGAAACATGGCTATCACAGAGACAGTGTTTCACCACAGAGATACCCGAGAAAAGATACTGGTAAAAGAAAATATTTAATTTCAGATGCTCACATATAGCAAGAAATAATATTAATCTATCCAATTGTCCAGTGTTGCTTATACCGTATTAAATCTTTATAACTTTGCAAAGATATTTTTTGTAATATAGTATGTGTCCAGTTTACAGATGCAGAAAAGTAACTAGATATTAAAAGTGTGTTATGTCATCACTGCTCATACAATACAAAATTACTTGTCAAATAAATAAATGAACTTGAAATCATTTGAGTTGACATGGGACATGACCCAGTAAAAATGGATTTTTAATAATCCTGAAAATAGGTTAAAGGGATAATTCACCCATAAATGAAAATGCTGTCATCATTTAATCACCCTCATGTTGTTCCAAACCTGTATCGGTTTCTTTCTTCTGTTGAACATAAAGGAAGATTTTGAAGAATGTTGGTATCCAAGCTGTTTCAGTGTCCATTGACTTCAATTGTATAGATGAAAAAAAAAACAAAAAAAATGAGACATTTCTCAAAAGTCATATTTGGAACAACATGGGGTGAGGTGAATGATGATAGAATTTACATTTTTAGGTGAACTATACCTTTAAGTTAAATGTTAAAGTGTGCCCCCTAAAAGCACAAGTCCACCCCCCCGCTGATCCTCACCCAACATGGTTGATGTGCTGGAGCAGAAAGACAGGACAGGGAGGGGTGCGAGTCGAGCCGAGTCCCCATTCCACCCTCTGCCAAGCCAATCTGCCTCCCAACACATATTGCCCTGAAGCTGATAATTGCCAGCCATGGTAAACAACACGACTGCCACCTCGCACTAGACTTGCAACCAAACACGCAGGTCCACTCTCACAGCCAAACTGGTGCAACATCTGGCATTGCCATTGTCCCATATTTGCTCGGTAATTGTGCCCAGGGATCCTTGTCTCTGACTACATCTCTTAGAGCCGTATAACCAATTCCAGGCTGGGTTATTACTCTCTTAATAATGGCCATTTATCATCAGCTGTCACAGAAGAGCAGAGGGAGACACAAGGCTCCCAGAAAAAAAACTGCCTCCCTGTCTCTTTTGGCCCCCGCTGTCGTCCTAGAATTTGACACACAGGTGTTTGCTCAGGTGTCTCTCATGATCAGGGAGACCGGCTGTCGCAAGCTGCATCTTTTGCCTCAGAATAACACAAATACATGCTGTGAAAAACCATTTCAAACAATAAGTCTGTTAGATATTATGACCAAGTTTTTCCCTAGTCTCTTGTGATTGTGTCGGAATTGCCAATTGAAAGTACTCGGAGCCCACATGACTAACACTGTAATGTCCATGTGCTGTGATTGGACCCCATACCGCCCCATGCTGTGCTGACTGAACACATTGGCACAGGCTGCTCTGTACCCTCTCTGAAGGGCCACTCGCCCCTCGTCAGGCTTGGCTCAGGAAGGTTTGTTTGCTCCCAGATGACCCGAATGATGAAACCAAGCCAGAGTTTTGGGTGTCAAAGATTCACACGAGAAAGGCAGCACAGGTCAACTGTACACCCTGACTGAAGTCAGCCTTCTGCCAAATTGGCTGGAAACCCATGCAAGACACAAACAAACAGAAAGACAGACAGAAGGACAGACAGACAGAAGGATAGATAGATAGATAGATAGATAGATAGATAGATAGATAGATAGATAGATAGATAGATAGATAGATAGATAGATAGACACAAAGAGATGGATGGATAGATAGACAGACAGACAGACACAAAGAGATGGATAGATAGATAGACAGACAGATAAAAAAGATGGATAGATAGATAGACAGACAGAAAGAGATAGATAGATAGACACAAAGAGAGATGGATGGATGGATGGATAGATAGATAGATAGATAGACACAAAGAGATAGATAGATAGATAGATAGATAGATAGATAGATAGATAGATAGATAGATAGATAGATAGATAGATAGATAGATAGACACAAAGAGATAGATAGATAGATAGATAGATAGATAGATAGATAGATAGATAGATAGATAGATAGATAGATAGATAGATAGATAGATAGATAGATAGATAGATAGATAGATAGATAGACAGACAGAAAGAGATAGATAGATAGACACAAAGAGAGATGGATGGATGGATAGATAGATAGATAGATAGATAGATAGATAGATAGATAGATAGATAGACACAAAGATATAGATAGATAGATAGATAGATAGATAGATAGATAGATAGACACAAAGAGATAGATAGATAGATAGATAGATAGATAGATAGATAGATAGATAGATAGATAGATAGATAGATAGATAGATAGATAGATAGATAGATAGATAGATAGATAGATAGATAGATAGATAGATAGATAGATAGATAGATAGATAGATAGATAGATAGATAGATAGATAGATAGATAGATAGATAGATAGAATCTGTGCATTTGGCCTTACAGTCTATCATAGTGTAAAAAGAACAATAAAAACCACTGACCTGAAAGAATCACGGTCAGCAAAACGGCTGTTGTCATGAGTGTAGCATACCCGGTTGGCAGCCACATCCATCTGGGAGAAGGAGAGCACTGGAACCCCTGGACTTTGGACCATGTGCAGGTGACCATGTTCAGGTGGAACTGATACAGTGTACATGAGCTCATCTGGCTTGCTTCCACTGTCTGTGGCCATCAGAAGGTCAGTGGTCAGAATGACTCTCTCTCCTTCCATCAAGGTCACAGGTTTAGTGATTAGAGCAATGTCACCTGTATGTGCCATGAAGGTCAACTATGTTAAAGAGGCGTATATACACACACACACACACACACACACACACACACACACACACACACACACACACACACACACACACACACACACACACACACACACACACACACACACACACACACACACATTTACATACATATGTGTAACACTTTGACAAATGTAAGCATGTTAAGTCTAAAGGAAGTTGTGTGCAAGTAAGCTTATTGATGTTGTGTGAAATGAGTTTGTGACAGCAGGGACAGGACTGGGATCTAGGGTCTGGACTACAGATGTTTGGCCCAGGCTCTGTTAATAATTCATGCTGGGCGTTTAAAGGTGGCTCATCCTTTGCGGCAGAACATTCTCACCTCTGTTCCTCCAGGATAAGCCAGAACGGAGCCAAGAGGACAATGGCTCTCATGCTTCCATGTTCACCCAACTGGCAAAGTCATTTTGGCCACAGGGAAAGCCAACGTTTTTAATTATACATGCACAGATTTAATCTGTCAACAAAGTTGTTTTTCGTGGATTTTGATTGAGGGAAAAACAAAAGCAGCGATCACAGAGTCACAAAATGTAAATGGGCCTGTCACTTTGCCTATGTTATAATGTCACAGGATTTGGACGGTCATAATATGGCAATGCAGTCTGCCGAACTTCATAACGCTGGTGCTTCAAGTGATGTAAGGTGTGAGCCTATGTTAAAGTGTTGGTTTTGAGCCACGCCAAGTTCCTACTATCTCATAATAAGACTTACCCTTTTGAGCAGTGCGGACAGAGATGAAGAAACTCTGTGGAGGTGTTCTGTTTTCCCCATCACTGAGAACAAAGTGAAACCTGTCATGGCCTTTGAAACCGTTAACTGTAGTGTGAGTGTACCATAGACGATTCATCTCCACATCCTCCTGGGTGAAATTCTGACCTGGACTTAGATCAATCCATCCAGTTTCTGTCTGCAGAAAATCACATTATTATACTCTTGAAGTATAGAGTATGTCACTATAATGGCTGGAAATGGAATACACCACTTGACTTTTGCCCAGGTTTTTGAGCTGATTTGAAGTCTGGAGGAGTTGGCACTAGTTGCAAATGTCAAAGCCAGTCTTCTGGGCCCGTATTCATAAAGAATCTTAATGCAAAGAGTAGCTCCTAGTGACAAAATTATAAGAAAATTCTTTGAAATGTGGGCGTTTACTCTTAAAATTAACTAAACAATCCTAGTAAAAAAAAAAGTAATTCAGAAAGCATCTTAACCCTTAAAAGAGGTCTTACGGTCAAATTTGTTAGGAGCACGGACGAGGACTTTTAAGAGGCTTAAGAGTTTCTTTAGCAGCGGAGAAAGTGTTGCAGACAATGGATGACAGTGACTTAATAAGACGCTATAGATTAGATCAGGCAGGGATCATGTTTGTTGCATTAAATCCAACTTTCAAACCACCAATTAAATAGACATGCCAGCAATCAGTGTAATTGGAAAGAGTGGAACAATGTTTATAGTTCTAAGCCAATCAAATACCTTATAGAAAATTAACAGCATGGTAAATAATAAAAGGATTTATATACATATATATATATATAGTGTGTGTGTGTGTGTGTGTGTGTGTGTGTGTGTGTGTGTGTGTGTGTGTGTGTGTGTGTGTGTGTGTGTGTGTGTGTGTGTGTGTGTGTGTGTGTGTGTGTGTGTGTGTGTGTGTGTGTGTGTGTGTGTGTGTGGACTGGTAATCCCTACGTTATGAGGACAAAATGTCCCCACAAAGATGGCAATATCCGAAATCCTCGTCCTTGTGGGGACATTTTTTGGTACCCATGAGGAAAACATCTTATCAATCAGACTAAGTGATGTTTTTTGACAATGTAAAAATGCAGAATGTTTCCTGTGATGGGTTTAGGGGCAGGGGCAGTGGCAGTGGCAGTGTAAGGGGATAGAAAATACGGTTTGTACGGTATAAAAACCATTACGCCTATGGAAAGTCCCCATAAAACATGAAAACCCAACGTGTGTGTGTGTGAGTGAGTGATAGAACGGTAAAATAGGACAATTTGTGCTTAGAATAGACCCTATACTTAAAAGCGCTCCTTTTTTCCCCTTTTTGGACAACCAACCAATCACAGTCTTCAAAAGACTGTCATACATAGCAACGGGGTCAGCTCCGCCTCTTCACTAAGATAAAAGTTTTTGTATTTTCCTTGCTCAGAGTTGCTCTCAGATCGGTCCCGAATAGCTCTTAAGCTAATACTCCTACGTAAAAGTTTTTAAGCTAAATTAGGAGTTTTCTGAGAGGACTCTTAGAATCTTTATGAATACGGGCCCAGATATTTGGCAGTAGAAGTTGATGAATTCACAGAAAATTGTTGTGTATGATAGGCTCAGACTCCAGTTTTTTAGCTTCAGACTATGATTCCAACCATGTTTGATATTTGAGCCGATATAGAACATAAATTGTTTTCACTTGTCCTAGAATGATCCTCAGTGTGTCATGGAGTGAATGGTGCCCACTTTTTCCAAGTTGTCAAATGTGATGCCTAGTGTTTTAATCTGTTCAGATGCAGAAGTTCTATTCCAAAGTCAAGTAGTATATTCCAGGCTTAAGGAATAATGTCATGGACTAGTTGTCCTTGCTAACCCTGAGTTGAAGGATGCCAAATCTGGGACATGCATTGAGGATGTAGAGAATATGATTGTTGGGAGTGTCGTGATCCTCAGCCTCCAGCACAACACTGGAGATGACTCTCTTCTCCAGGGCCTCCACCTCAACACCTGCATTTCTGAGAACAAAGATCGAGACGCTTTGGACACTAAAGGTACTGGTGCCAAGCCTGCATGCTAAAATCCAGAATCCTAAATAAATAAATACACAAACAGCTGCTTCTAGAAGGAACGAACGCAAGCAGGAATGGCCTGTTATCCTAATCCATGAGGACTTTGAAACGAGGAAGCAGGCATCTGCCAAAAAGACACATTACTTCTGCTGTTGTGGAGTTTACATGCACACCCTCAGATCTTGCTGATCTTGGAGGAAGAAGATGGAATAAAAATGAGCAATTTACTCAAGGATGTGACTTAATTCCCAGTTACTCAGTCAGGGAGACAGATTCCCTAGCCACATGTGCAGTACAGGTTGTGTTGACCCCCCTTCCATAAACCCCATACAGGATTGGCCTCCCCCTTCTGTTCCTGTCCAGTCTCCACCACTAAAATCCCTCCCCCGTTCCTGCTTTCATCCGCCTTTTTGGCTCTGAATTTGTCCCAGGGCGTCCTTACTTTAGTAGCCATGGCTTTTCATCATTGACTGGTATGATGCGGACACACGCAGTCCCCTGGACTGTGTGCCCACCATCTGTCAACTGTATGGTGAAAGCGTCCTTGAGGGTTTCGGTGTCGTCATGCATATACATGATCTTCATTCCTATGGATCAGCACGAGAGAGAAAAATTCAAAGTGTTTTAGTGGATTAAGCGTTTGGTGACATTTAGGATACAACAGTCACTAGGCGCTTGCCTCCTGGTAGCCTTTGACTGATAAGCTAGTTCTACCACTACTACCAAGAAGGACACCAGTTTACACATTCCGTTTTGTCAATGACCTTCTCACCTTCGTTTCTCATGGCTCTTTATCACTCGCTAACAAGCAAAGCTGTGCAGTCACCAAGTACCTCATGCACGGTGACATAATTGCGCAGAGAGCAGTTGGAAAGACTTTGCAGATGAAGCAGAAGCACCACAGGCACACTGTGACCTTTGTCTACAGCAACATCTGTTCTGTAAGCCTGGATACCCACAGTGAAGGCACCGAGGGGTGGCTGGACCAGGGAAGTGACACTGTCCTCATAACCTTCCTCAAGAAGCAGATAGTGGTACCCCGGAAGTAGGGGGGGGGGGGGGGGGGGGGTGGGTACTGACCTTGTTGTAGCTCCTGTAAGGTGAAAGACTGGATGGCTAAGTTCGTTGGAGGACCTCTGGGTTCATGTTTTTGTAACGATTCATCTCAAGACCATATATGCCATTGAGCAGTGTGCCATGGGCTGGGGGAACCAGGATGGACATGGTAAGAGTTCCTGCTGGAATATCAACGTCCACTGCATTTAGAATATCAGGACTGAGGTCTTTCATCCCTCCCTCCATGACCTATCGAGAGGTGTGGGAAAGACAAAAGTAAGCCGACAACTTGCTTAGAAAATGTAGTCTCCAAAAATATATATCTTACTGTGAAGTTGCTAAGCAGCAGTGATGGCGTCTCATCATTGTAGGGTTGATGATGACGTAGAAGGGCACTGGTGCTGATCTCTGAATCCATCACTGACACTGATGGTAAAGAAGTCTGCTGTAGGCTCCACACCTTGGTGCACTGACTGGACATAGTTGATGAAACCCGAACTGAGGTGGAGCTGGCTGAAAGAAACTTTATTTATACAATATGACTTAGTGGTCTGAAAGATAATGTCTTATACTAGGACATTTAAAAAGGACACAACAAAATATAGATTTTGATTTTGCCAAGTAGGACATGCCCTTGGATTTTAGGAATAGAGTTATAGTGGCTCAGGGTTGGTGTTGGGACTTAAAATTCTGTTTCTTAATCTCTTAAATGCCATTTCAACAGTTTATAACAGTTTTACCAAAACAATAGTGGACCCCATTGACTTTCATTGTATACATGAAAAAAGCCCCTCAAAAAAAAAGAGACATCTTTCAAAATATCTTTTTGTTTTACAGAAAAAAAAGTCAAGTGGGGTTGGAACAAATGAAGCTGAGTAAATGACGAAAGGATTTTCATTTTTAAAAAGTCCCCATTAAAACAAAATGAAGTTTTTTGGATTTTAGTTAGTGGTGGGCATAGATACATTTTTTTTAATCTAGATTAATCTCACTGTAATCTTGGAATTAATCTAGATTAAAATGGCTCATTTGAATTCTGCCGAAGGCATTCAGAATATGTGTGCTCGTAAGTGATCGTTTTTCTTTTTGTAGTTTGAATAATAAATAACTTCTGTCCCTTTAAGACCTGACGCACGCATGGATCCCACTGTTCCTGTGAGCTGGTTACGACTGTGTTTACGTTAAAACTCACCAAGATGGGCATTGAGACATTTTTGAGTGTATTTGACCATTAATAAGCTGGAAAAAGGAGCTTATTTTTGCACTTGTATGTCAGAGGCGGCTTTATTACGGTATGTGTGTGGGCGCTTCAGATGCGAGCGCGAAATCTGCGGGAATTAGTAGAATTAACGTTATGTGCAACCCTGCGCGAAATTCAGACCGGTCACACCAATACTAACACGCTGTCATGAGGAAAAATCCAGCAGAACACCCGTTCGACATGTTCAGAGGATTAACCGGACTGAATGAGAGGAGGCGGGTGCGTGTCAACTCGCTGTCGGTCGGAGAGGAGGAGAGCGCAGCTGCTATCGATACTGTAGAAAATGAGTATCGTATCGTTTCAGATATTTCAGTATCGATACATAGCGAAATATCTATATTTTTGACTAGTAGGCATACACACAGGTTCGAAGACTCGTTCTCTCGCCCCCTACAGTGCAATTCGGCTAGGTATACATCCGTGCTAAAATATCAAGGTGAAAGTCATCATAGCTTGCGTAGTATAGACCCAGCTCCCAACTCAACTTTGAGAATAGATTAACGGCGATATTTTTTTTATCGCCCGATAAGAGTCTCACGTTAACGCAGCACGTCAACGCCGATAACGGCCCACCACTAATTTTAGTATGAATATGTTAGCCTTACTGTTATCTATAAGCTAGCATTTATAAGATATAAGCAATCAAAACTTACAGTGAATGTGCAGTTGTTGCTTTAAGGATGTATTTCTACCTGATTCTACCTATAAATTCAAATTTTGTTGTTCTAAGCTAATTCAGTCAGGTTTATGTAACATAAAACAAGGGAATGCTGTTTTAACTTAATTGAGTTACATTGACCCAATAGAAAATTTCCAATAAAACTCGGCTGATCTGCGAATTTTGCTCCGATGAGAAATTGTGATTTGAGGTTATTATACACATTATGTCGAAGTGAAAATCACCCCTTGTTCAGTTTTATGAAATAAAAGGTAATTAAATTGAAATAATTAAATTGAAAAAAAATTTTTTCCTACAGAATCCTATGGGTGACGTCACGGACACTACGTCCATATTTTTTTACAGTCTATGGTTGAAACTACATGAATAATGTTTGTTGACGTAACTAACTGGGCTC
>NC_137120.1:34581129-34676129 GCF_949357685.1 Gobio gobio
CAGGCAGATACTGATAAGCTATCACACAATGGGTGAATATTTCACTACATTATTTAATATTATGACAAAAGTCTGTATTACAAAAGACCCTCTTCATAAACTAATTTCTTGTGCATTTTCATTATATTTTCATAAGACTATGCGCAGCACACCTGCATGATGTGTGAAACAGGCCTACAGTAAGTGACGCCTAATTTTCACAAACTAGCCTCCTGTCTTGGTTATAACCTGTGTGCAGGTAGAAGATGAGCCCATTGAGCACATCCAGCTGGGAAAACTTGTCCACGGTGACCCCATTTCGCTGTAGCGTCCCACGTGCAGGTGTTCTGGCAAGCATGTATGTTAGCCGAGTGTCCTCGCTGTCAACATCTGTAGCTGAGAGGTACTCAACCGTAATTTGAACTTGACCCCCTTCTTTGCAGGACAGTTCAGCCCTCAAGTTGGAGCCTAACTGTGGGGGCTCGTCGTTCACGGGCAGAATCTAATAAAATATGTAAATAAGAATCACTAAGGAAATATGCATTTTAATAAGGGGATGCTGCATGGAAATACAATACAATGTGTCACACTTTTTTTGAAACAAGAAAATCACCTGAACTAAAAGCATTCCATGTGCAGAGTTGATTCCATCTGTGATAGTAAGACCAACGCTATCCTTCAGGGTCTCCGAGTCATCATGAATGTATCTATCGCCATAGAGAGGGTATTGTAATGTTCAACAGATCATAAAATCACCCCCATCAATTCTTCTTAGGACATGACTTTCCTGCCTAACTTTTTTTTAACTCCTACCTGACTCTCAATGCTTTGAGGTCCTGCAGACTGAAGCTGTCTCCCTCTTTCAGTGTCGTGCCCAGCAGCTCCAGTCTCCCATGTTGGGGTTGAGTCTTCACATGTACCCTGAGCTGATCTTCTGAACTGTCCACATCCTGCACCAACAGGTGCTCCTCCATCAAGAAACTACCGCCACCTTCCTCGACCCTCAGCAAGTTAGTGAACATCTTTGAATGGGAAATTTATATAATTATTTAGATTTATGTTGGAAAAACTGATTACATAAAGCTTGTTGTGGAATAAATATTGACCTTTGGACTGTAGATATATCCCAATGAAGTGTGAAATATTAAATGTATATCTACTACAAACAGTCTAACCAAGATGTAACATTACACACTAATACAGTGGTTCTGAAATGTTGGGTTGCTACCCCAAAATAAAAAAAATAACAATGCTAGATATACATGTAAACCTTTAATAATGAGAAAACTCTTCCCATATCTTTTTTATCAAAGGCAAATCCATATTCTCTAAATGAAGTTGACTAACTGTCATTTAGTAAAAACTAGCCGATTGATAAAGAGAGCAGATGACATTTCATCATCAAAAACCTGATGATGTAAAATCAATGTAGAATTCTGTCATTAATTACTGACTTTCATTTTTATTTTAGTTTTTATTTTGGCTTTTATTCACATATAAATATTCATTAACCTCCTTAGCTCTTCTGCCTGGATTTGGCCCACCCAAATTAAAAAGCTTCCCATACCCACATACAGTGGTCTAAAAATACACCATTTTGGTGTCAATTAACAGGAAACCCTTTGAAGTTACACAAAACACTGATAAACATTTAAGTATATGTTGTCTGAGCTGTAATAAACCCCACCCAAAAAAGAGGCGCTTTTTGATTTTTTTTGGAAGTGTATAACTCAGGCCCTGAGTGCTCTAGTACCCTGCAGACAGGGGGGAGCACCCTGGAGAGGATTGTGAAACAAAACCCATTCAGAAATGTGGGGGAGATTCACAAAGAGTGGACTGCAGCTGGAATCAGCGCTTCAAGAACCACTACACACAGACGTATGCAAGAAATGGGTTTCAGCTGTCGTATTCCTTGTGTCAAGCCACTCTTGAACAACAGACAGCGTCAGAAGCGTCTCGCCTGGGCTAAAGACAAAAAGGACTGGACTGCTGCTGAGTGGAGTGTTCTCTGATGAAAGTAAATTTAGCATTTCCTTTGGAAATCAGGGTCCCAGAGTCTGGAGGAAGAGAGGAGAGGCACACAATCCACGTTGCTTGAGGTCCAGTGTAAAGTTTCCACAGTCTGTGATGGTTTGGGGTGCCATGTCATCTGCTGGTGTTTGTCCACTGTGTTTTCTGAGGTCCAAGGTCAACGCAGCTGTATACCAGGACGTTTTAGAGCACTTCATGCTTCCTGCTGCTGACCAACTTTATGGAGATGCAGATTTCATTTTCCAACAGGACTTGGCACCTGCACACAGTGCCAAAGCAACCAGTACCTGTTTTAAGGACCATGGTATCCCTGTTCTTAATTGGCCAGCAAACTCGCCTGACCTTAACCCCATAGAAAATCTATGGAGTATTGTGATGAGGAAGATGCGATATGCCAGACCCAGCAATGCAGAAGAGCTGAAGGCCACTATCAGAGCAACCTGGGCTCTCATAACACCCGAGCAGTGCCACAGACTGATCGACTCCATGCCACGCCGCATTGCTGCAGTAATCCAGGCAAAAGGAGCCCCAACTAAGTATTGAGTGCTGGACATGCTCATACTTTTCATGTTCATACTTTTCAGTTGGCCAAGATTTCTAAAAATCCTTTCTTTGTATTGGTCTTAAGTAATATTCAAATTTTCTGAGATACTGAATTTGGGATTTTCCTTAGTTGTCAGTTATAATCATCAAAATTAAAAGAAATAAACATTTGAAATATATCTGTGTGTAATGAATGAATATAATATGCAAGTTTCAATTTTTGAATGGAATTAGTGAACTGTTTGATGATATTCTAATTATATGTGCAGCACCTGTACATTTAAATGTTTATCACTTTTAACAGTTTTTTTTAATGTCATTTCAAAGGGTTTCCTGTAAAATGACACCAAAATTGTGTATTTAGACCACTGTATGTGGGTATGGGAAGCTTTTCAATTTGGGTAGGCCAAATCCAGGTGGAAATAGGTCCCAGAGTAATTTAGTGTAAATAAGTTACTTTGTGTAAAACAAATGCCAACGTGATGCACATCTCCTAAGCAGACATTCTAAGCTTTCAAATGGTACCACATATGAGGTCAGAGCTCCTCCACAGACATTTCAAATTTAAAGTATACACTCACCTAAAGGATTATTAGGAACACCATACTAATACTGTGTTTGACCCCCTTTCGCCTCAGAACTGCCTTAATTCTACGTGGCATTGATTCAACAAGGTGCTGAAAGCATTCTTTAGAAATGTTGGCCCATATTGATAGGATAGCATCTTGCAGTTGATGGAGATTTGTGGGATGCACATCCAGGGCACGAAGCTCCCGTTCCACCACATCCCAAAGATGCTCTATTGGGTTGAGATCTGGTGACTGTGGGGGCCATTTTAGTACAGTGAACTCATTGTCATGTTCAAGAAACCAATTTGAAATGATTCGAGCTTTGTGACATGGTGCATTATCCTGCTGGAAGTAGCATCAGAGGATGGGTACATGGTGGTCATAAAGGGATGGACATGGTCAGAAACAATGCTCAGGTAGGTCATGGCATTTAAACGATGCCCAATTGGCACTAAGGGGCCTAAAGTGTGCCAAGAAAACATCCCCCACACCATTACACCACCACCACCAGCCTGCACAGTGGTAACAAGGCATGATGGATCCATGTTCTCATTCTGTTTACGCCAAATTCTGACTCTACCATCTGAATGTCTCAACAGAAATCGAGACTCATCAGACCAGGCAACATTTTTCCAGTCTTCAACTGCCCAATTTTGGTGAGCTTGTGCAAATTGTAGCCTCTTTTTCTTATTTGTAGTGGAGATGAGTGGTACATACTCAGACCGGCCCGTCTGGCACCAACAACCATGCCACGCTCAAAATTGCTTAAATCCCCTTTCTTTCCCATTCTGACATTCAGTTTGGAGTTCAGGAGATTGTCTTGACCAGGACCACACCCCTAAATGCATTGAAGCAACTGCCATGTGATTGGTTGATTAGATAATTGCATTAATGAGAAATTGAACGGGTGTTCTTAATAATCCTTTAGGTGAGTGTATACATGATAACATCATTCCGGACGCTTATCAGGGTCCTTGGAGTTGAAGAGGTTAATGCACATGTGTTACGCAGCACATTTGAGCTTCTGCAAGAAGTTTGCTCTCGCGTGTCAAGCAGGTTCGGTTGATCAAAGTCTAAATTCGTGATCATGTTTCTTCAGAAAATTTGGACAAAACCACTCAATTCATATGGATTAGTTTTACGATTTCTTTATGAACTTTTTGAAGCATTAAACTGGTTGTTGTGTAGACTGTCAATGGAGGGACAGAAATGACACTGGTTTCATTAAAAATATCTTAATTTGTGTTCCGAAGATGAACCGAAGTTTTCTATCCATTTGAAACTTCTAATTAGCAATTAGATGGTTCTTGAGAATGCTGGACAATAGCATCAAAGAAAAGTATAAACCCTAATAAAATGAGGAGTAAGCAACTCACTTCTGGGGCCTGGTTGTCGACAGGTGTGACTGTGATATTGAAGGTGAGTCCTGTGAGAGCGCCGCCCTGCTGGTCACTCACAGAAAACACAAACTGCACGAAAAGAGGCTCAGGGCCAATATCCTCTATTGGAGGCATGTAAGCCACTTTGTGGTGGTTCACTGCATGCTGCAGAAGACAACAATGATAACATCTTACTGAACAGACACATATTACAATAGCATGCAACATTTGGGGAAATGATTTGTGTGCATGTTTCAGACCTGGGTGAAGGACTTAAGCACTGGAACCATTGCATCTTTTTTCATGGAGTTTGTGCTGTCAGTATAAAACAGCCTGCCTGCATCTGATAACCTGAAAGAATTTACAACAGAAGTAAAATGAACATGAAAGGACCCATATTCTTAATAATATATAATATACTGTATATATAGGGAGTCATAGGGAGGAAATGCATAAGCATACCTGGTGTTTCCCGGGCTAAAGCAAGGATGAGTGATAACATACATAAGGTCAGTATCTGAATGCTCTGTATCTTTGAAGTGCAGATGGCTCTGAGTAATGTAAACAACTTCGGTTTCCTTCACTGTGATGGAGCGAACCGTTCCAGGAACTTCCTCAGGCAACTGGTCCTTCACTGGAAACACGTGGATCACCACAGTCTAATTTGAAGAGGTACAAAGCAAACATTCCTGTTATAAATATTCACACTGCAATGGAATTTAGTAAGAAAACAGATGCCAAGTTACATGTCTGTCCGATAGATTCGGAGGCTGATGGACATCTGACAGGATGAAATCAAACGAGTCCTCAAACACTTCCTCCCCTGAGTGCTTATAGTAGATTAGGCCTTGAAAAAGGTCTCTCTGCAGGAAACTCTTCACTTGGACACCTGGTTGACGTGACATCTTCTAATGTAAGTCACCTCATATAAGTTGAAACTTACTGAAATATGACCCATGCTGGCATTAAATCCAACTGACCTGGTTCATGTGGAGAAGACTTCTTTACCAGCTGTCCCGCTCTGGGAAAAGTAACCAGCTGATACTGAATGTAGTCGTCGCTGGAGTCCAAGTCTGAGGCCATCAGCATGTACTCCTCCACCCTAACCGCCCCACCTTCTTGGACCTCAAAGGCCACATTATTGATTAAAAAAGGAGGGGTGTCGTCTTTCGGAAGAACATAGATGGGGAATTTGTGTCTGATGCTGTGGCGGCCATCTGTGATTCGGAAGACGACGTAATCTCTGGTGGTGTCGCTGTCTGAATGATGATAGACCACCACGCCTTCTCTGAGATCCTTGACCTTAAACATGAAACCTTTTCCACCTTTGGATGAATAAGAAATGATTGGTTACAGAATATGGTTTGGGCCTGTTTGATAAATGAAATTCCAGGTTAAGTTAAAGGGATTGTTCACTAAAAACATGAAGTTGAATACTGTTGTTTTGGACCCCATTGACTTTCATGGACATAAACAGCTTTTTCATTGGACAATAATGTTGACAAGTAGTCAATATAATCTGATATTATTTTCAAACCCATCCATACTATCATTTGCAATATCATTCATTTGGCTCAATGCAATTGCGAAAAGTAAGTTTTGTTTTCCGCCTGAAGGCACAAATGTTGGCTCTGGCTTCTCCCCGATGCGAAAAAATAAAAAGAAAGATGGCGTCCTTCCCAGGCAATGGCTGCTGCCCACCGTGAAGCTGAGTTTCTCTTGCTTGCCAGGGAGACAGAAGGGCAAGGTCACCAGACAGATTGAATGATGACTGGTTGCACAGCAAACCTAATTAGCAACTTTATCAGGGGGAAGCGGCCACAAGTCCAATGGAGAAACAAGTAAGTAATTGGGCCCAAAGGTGGCTGTGGGCATCAGGCCCAAAAAAACTGTCTCCATATAGATACCCAATGCGAGAGGACATTGGGCGGCAGCTTTCCATTTGGCCGAAGGCTGACTGAGGACTTTCCCAAGGGTCGGAGTCCCTGAGTTCGAGGTCTCCGCGAGTAATTCCCAATCCACATCTAGGTTCTCAAGAGAACCCATTTTGGACCAGAACTTGCTGTTCAGCTCAATCTTAATGTAATAAAATGAGCTGCTTTTGGAGTGGAAAGTTATGGGACGATTCTATTCTCAGCCAGAGGGATCACAAAGCGACACATCAACCCTAAAAACGTAAACACCAATTAAATGAAGGGGTTGGCTTAAAGCGGGAGCTGTTATTTGAGTAGGCTGGAGGCTTCTACTGATCAGGTGGTCCTCTTTTAGGGAATGACACAAGGAACAGGGCCATGGGCCTGGAAATCCTCCAAGCCAGGAAACACAAAAACAATCTACCGCAGCTTTCATGGGAGAACGCATGCAGTGAAACATCCCATTCAATCCCTGAAATCGCAATTTGGCATGTTCCTTCCAACAAACCAAAGATTTAGAGGAATAGTTCACCCAAAAATCAATTACTCACATCACGTCGTTCCAAACCTGCTTTCTGTGGAACACAAAACAAGATCTTCATGAAAAATGTCTCTTTTGTTTTTTTCTGAAAAATGTTTTTTTTTTCTTCCATATAATCTAAATGTTGTTTAGACCCCATTGACTTTCATTGTATGGAAAAAAAATATCCCTTCATAAAGTGCTTTTAAAACTCTGGAACATTCTCATGAATAAAACTTTTCAGATGGACACATGATTGTCACCAGTTCTCAAAGCTTGCTAAGATGGTCTGATGGAAGAGAAATGACCTTGTGTTGGACATCTGGCATGAAATGCCATAAGTCTTTACAATCTGCTTCGTTCAGGGTCTGTGCAAACAAAAGTCTGCTGGAGTGGAAAGACAGCCGCTACGGCTCTAAAGACATCTTTGGTCGGCGGCCCCTGGCAAAGTGTCGCCGAAGCATTTTACACCTGATTAGCAAACCCATGCAGGCCACCCGGACATATGTTTCTTGAATGATGCCCACATGATGAATGGCTACCACATGGATGGAGAATGATTAAAAGAGCGGATTTACACTTGCTATGACAAATCATTGAGACAAAGGTCTTGGGAATTGCATTTGGATTGGCTTTTACTTTCAGAGAGGTGACAGATTAGATTCCTTTACCTCTAACACTTAAGTGTCCATGAAGAGGACCATCCATAGCTATCAGGGTGACGGCATCTATGTTGTCGTTATCAACAACCTGTAGGTGCTCCCATGTGATTGGTCTGGATTGGCCTTCCAATAAATCCAAGCCTGTAAGGATAAACATGTTTAGCCTAATTATTTTATTTAGAAGATTATTTATTATAGCTAATGTGCTAATATACCCATGTTCCACGAGACTCGAGGGGCGTTGGTCTCTGCAGTACGGATAGAGATGTGCATCAAGATAGGAGGACTCGGCACAAATGAGCCATCGATGGCCTGAAACTCAACCTGGACAACAAATGAAGTAAAAAGCAAAAATAAATAAACAAACTAGTTGGAAGTAATATTAAATATAAATGATTTAACTATTTTAACAGTTAAGATGCAAACAAACACAAAAAAACAAGATATTGTAAATAAAATTTTCCAGAGATTCTTAACATATTATGAATTTGTATTGTATTATATTACTGTAAATATTTTAAATACATAAAGGTTTATAGTAATGTTTATGATACTTTTTACACAGCATAAAGCAGTGTTATTTTAGTATTATTTATTTACTATTACAGTATTCATTCATATTTTGAATTAGCTTTAAGTTTAGTGTACATTTGAGTACTTTATCTATTTTTATGTATTATTTAGTATTATTTCTATTTAGTAAAAAAATGTTTTGTGATTTTAGTACTTTAACTTGATTTTAGTTAGCTGCCAAGGCAACATTTCACATTTTTATTATATTTATATATATTATAATATAATATAATATATTTATATTTTATTTGAATTTCAATGAACAAAAAACTATTTTTAATTGTTTTAGTTTTAGTTAAAGGTGCACAATGAAAAAGAATTCTGTAAAATATCCAAAAACCACCAGGCTAGTGTTGTATATTTTGTTCAGTTGAGTACTTACAATATCCCAAATGTTTCCAACAATTTGTAAACCGTGAGAAATTGCTATTTTACCCGAGGAACTGGGACGTGTGAGGGAGTCGCCTGTCGATGACATCATATCTGCGTTTCCGGTTTTATTCTGCAGAAACGCTTTACTCTCACTGCAGTGTGAACAAGTGTCATAGCAGCCACCGAGAGAACGCACAGAGTAACGTCATAACATAATTTTCAACACACTCAGATGTATCTAATATGATAAACAGAGCTGCGTTACATCATACTCATGACCGGAAAAGCGACGACTGTGTCATAATAAAAGTCCCATCGCTCTTCTCATTAACAACCACTCCAGCGGTTCCTCAGCTCCACAACACTCGGTCCTGCTCTGCTTCACACTACAGTAACGTTAATAATCGCATCCATAAACATGATTTCTGCCCGAGTCCTATCCCGATTCTTTCCCACCGGCTGTGAGGTGAAGACCACATGTCCCAAGATTCTGCACTCAATTGTGCCGTCATCAAACTACGCCTTTGTTTTGAACAGGCGACCTCTAGTGGACGGAAAAGTTACATAGTGCACCTTTAACAAGAGTATGTGAGCGGAGTGGAGCGGGAGTGGGAGTGGAGCGGTGTGATTTTGAATGGAGTGAGTATAGCAGATTTTTTAAATGTCGGAGCGTTGTGTTTGTTTCACTCGCCCCGAGAGCGATCCACTACCGCTCCATCACGAGTAGCCTACAATTCATGTCAACGGCCGATAATATAACTGCATTTTTAGCCAGAACTCACACGTTAAATACATTTAACTAGCTTGATACAGATGGATCACTCAAATCAGAAAGAATGTAAAGGTTATGATGACGGCGATGGACATGAGCGGGATGTTATAGTTCAAGGAATTTCTTTTTATATAATCGGGTGAAAGCACATTTTAAACAGGTAGCACTTATTCACACAGGCAATCATTCTCTGTAATGCATTCAAACGAATGTAATCTTACAGTGCATATCTGCTTAGAGTTATCTGTACACTCTGAAAAATGCTGGGTTGAGACTTTTGGGAAAGAATGATGGGTTGATTTAACCCAATTTGGGTTGAACGTTGTTCTTAATTGTTCTTAACAATTTCATTTAACTATAAACTGTGTGTCTGTTGATTTGCAATTATTTTCAGATTTTCTTCTCACATGCACTGTGTTACATTTGACCATGTTTGCCCTTGTTCTCAGTTTTAATAAATGTTTTACCTTTCATAGTCATTCTTTGTGTATAAAAGTGATTTTATAATTTCCAAGATTTCTGGCTTTAATTTCAAACCCATTTTAGGTTCATTTTAATCCAGCAATGTAGTAATTTTACACCAAAATTTAGGTTAAAAAAACAACCCAGCATGCTGGGTCAAACAATTAATTACATCATTGGGTATGTCCCTTTTTGACCGAGCGCTGGGTTGCCAAAATAACCCAATTTGGGTTGATTTTAACCCAGCATTTTTTAAGAGTGTATGATTTTGAATGAGCAGAAATCTGTAATGTAACCCGTAGATAAAACAACTGCTGAAAACTTACTATTTCCATCTTTCCAAACTAAATTTGCACTGCAAAAAGCAGCAATGATATTTAACTTTTAATGCTGATAAAGCCTAATAAGCTTGGCATGTCGTAGGAATAAATCTTTGCACACTAGTGTTCCAATAAACCACGTTGAAACTCCTATTGTTTATAATTTCTTTCATTTAATGTAGGCTATGTTATAAACCGAACTTTTGTGATATTCAGAGCTTACTTAAATACTTTAGTTGCAAATTTCCTCGGAGCGAATACAGAGCGCTGTTTCTGATATCAGTGAGCGAGAAGTGAAGCGGGGAGCAGGAAATGGTGAACCCGGAGCGGAGCGATTATTGAATGCTTGGAGCGTGGAAGGGCTGCTCCTCTCCGCTCGCATACTCTGGTTAACAATAACAACACTGGTATAAAGGGGTCTTCATAGAAATAATATATTTGTAGTAACATAAAAAAATATATATAGCTGCCTTTATATTTAAGGATGGAGGTCCTTAGCAAGTGGGTCATCCTATTCACGGGCCAGTGACATCAAAAAGCTTGAAAACCCCTCAGCTAGACTATTAGTCATGTTTTTGGATCTCATGTTTTGACAGGGGGAAAAAAAAAATTTGCCTTTCAAACTTCCCAATTTATCAGCCCTTACTGACCTCATAGTTCCTCCTGGCTGTGTGACTGCTGTTTGGAGGCTGATAAGCGATTTTCATCTCATTCAGGTCTTGCCATGAGAAGGAGGATGCAATTTTAGTGTGATCGTCCAAGTGAGTTATATACCCCTCCGCTGGAGGTTTGGTGACGTTGAAGATGAGCTGACCCTGAGAGGTCTCATCATCTTTGGCATCCAGGGAAGCAGTGGTCATGGGGGTGAGGATGAACTGATCCACCTCCAGGATGAAAGTAGACATGAAGGCAGCGTGGGGCGGTTGGTTCTGCATGGCCCCCTGGATCAGTACCGGTATCCAGATGCTCTCGGTCTAAGAGAGAAGAAGGGAAGGAGAAGATTCAGTGGCCTGTGTTTTGTTTTCACACAAGCCTGATTCTGATGCCGTTTTACCTCCAGCATGGCTCGGGAGGTCTGGTCCCTAAACTCCACCCTGATTGGGATGTAATCGATCTCAGGTGATGGAGGACTGAGGTGCTGGTACTTCAGATCTGAAGTGAGGAACTCGGCGCAGGATGTCTTCAAGAACTCTACTTCCCTTGTGTTGTGGTCACAGGCTTTATTTCCAGGGCAGGTGATTCCAGTGTGACGTCCTTGATAAGTTTGAATACAGATGAGAATTTCTTAGAAATGAACTCTTTGTATTCCTGTCAGTTTCATTTGGTTTTGAAAAGAAAAAAACGTTTTCTCCACTTTTAAGATTTTTTTTCAAAAGGTTTTGTGGTATAACCAACCAAGAAAATATTAAATATTCTTATCCAAATTTGATATGATATGTTAACATATAAATTTTTTTTAAAGATTAGTTTCAAAAATAGTGTTAAAATATCATTTTCAAGATATATATATATTTTTTTACAAATATAACGAATTACTAATTCACAAACATTATGTTTTAGGGTGTCGCACCACATGACATTTTCGTATACATTTGAATCATAATTTAAAAAAATATATATATATATACATATATATAGTCTATTTTATTTTGCATAGTAAAAAGGTTTTTTTATAATTTTATTTATTCTTATTTATTTATTCTTTTTACAAATATCATACATTTTTCGTTTTTGGTATAGATTTGGTATAAAATTTTTTTTAAAATATATTTGTTTATAATTTGATTTAAGGTGTCAGACCACATTACATTATTTAAAGCATTTTAAACATTCATAAAGTTTTTTAAATATGTTATTTTAAGGCAAGGCAAAAAGTACTTTAAACAAATATCAATTATTAATCCATTAAAAAATATATTTTTTAGGGTGTCATTCCACATATTTTAAAACCTGATCTAAATCTTCTTGCTATAAAAAATATATTTTTTGAGTTTTTATAGACTTTGAAACGGTCATGAGGATCCTTTTCAAAGTTTCTTTTCTGCACATTGAGTGCGCCACATAATTTTGTCAGTCGCACTACCTGACTTTGATTTGCCAGACAAAAGCTTTAAAAAAGTTTCATTATTCACTTTGTAATACCTTTTCTTGGTCCAGCCTCAGTGGCTATCATTGTTTCAGGATCCTCAACGACCAGTTGACCAAGCATTGGGACGTTGATCTCAGAGCTGAGAAGACGTACCGTGCAGATCACATCAGGCTGGGTTTTAAAGGTAAGGACACTGCTGTTGATGCCATTGGAAAGGCTGTAGAACTCAGGAACCACCAGAGGAACATTTCCAAGCTCTGCGAGGCTCCTCTGAGGTTCCACCACATGTATCTTTAGTAGCACAGTCTCAACAAAAGTCTGGCTTTCTGTAAACCTGAACACGAGCATAGAAAAAAGCATTTGGGTATGGAAATTACATTAGGCCTTGGAAATTGTTTTTTGCAGCTCTCAAAAGCCCTAATTGAAGTAACAGCCGTAAAATGTTGATGTTGGACAAGGATATTGACCACACAATTTTTCACCTGTAGACCCTCAGCATGACAGTGTCCTCCTCAAGAAGTGGACTGCCATTGTGAACATATTTCACCTCGTCAGGTAAGAACATGCAGTCAAAAACCTGGAAAACAATACAGTTATATTCCTGTTTTATATTTAAAGGCTTTTAAAGGATTTGTCTTGTTACCTGAGGAGTCAGCTTCCCCACTCTTTGCGTCACAGGCTCGGTGAGCACCACTTCTACCTTACAGGCCTCAGATATCCCATCCGTGTGGAACTGAAGTTCACCAGCCGTGACAAACACAGACTGGCCTCTGGCTACCCTAAGACCTGCGTTTAACCGAACCAAACTCGAAGCTTGGACATGTGACCACAGATGACTCAAGGTGAGAAATGTCAAAGAGTGAAAGAACACCCCCATTTTTTGGGTCAGTTGCTTGATATCCAAGATTATCTTCTTCAGATGAGCCGTCTTGCTCTCATCTCCAACAGTGTGCTGCATGAAAATACAGAATGAGGAAAATAAACCAACAAATAAGTATTAAATAGTACAATTCTTACATATTTAAAAACAATGATAGACTACAAAGTGGACTGTATTTTTAGTCTTAGAAGAGAGACTGTGCACATACATTGATTTTGAGTTTTTCATTTTTCTTTTTTAATTAGTTGAGTAATATTTTAACAGGTATGTTATGGAAGGCATTTTCTGCTAGGCTGACGTCGTCATACTCAATTCTAGTCAGAATATGAGTCTGATCTGCTCCATTGGGGTGTGATTATGGGGCGTTTCAAACGAACCAGGAAAGAAAATGCCTCTGCATTCAATTGGATAGACCCACAACCAATCAGAGCAACGGAGCGACGCATAGTTGTCAACAGAACTCAATTCAACTGCACGCACGTTGGAAGAAGTGGAAGAAAATGAGTGTAAACGATCTTCGCCGGTGTTTTAAGAAAGAATTTAAGGATACACAGAGAAATAGTAAAGGTGAATGCATATACTCATATATACATTAATGCAATTATCTAATCAACCAATCACATGGCAGTTGCTTCAATGCATTTAGGGGTGTGGTCCTGGTCAAGACAATCTCCTGAACTCCAAACTGAATGCCAGAATGGGAAAGAAAGGTGATTTAAGCAATTTTGAGCGTGACATGGTTGTTGGTGCCAGACGGGCTGGTCTGAGTATTTCACAATCTGCTCGGTTACTGGGATTTTCACACACGACCATTTCTAGGGTTTACAAAGAATGGTGTGAAAAGGGGAGAATGGGCCGACTGATTCAAGCTGAAAGAAGAGCAACTTTGACTGAAATAACCACTCGTTACAACCGAGGTATGCAGCAAAGCATTTGTGAAGCCACAACACGCACAACCTTAAGGCGGATGGGCTACAACAGCAGAAGACCCCACCGGGTACCACTCATCTCCACTACAAATAGGAAAAAGAGGCTACAATTTGCACGAGCTCACCAAAATTGGACAGTTGAAGACTGGAAAAATGTTGCCTGGTCTGATGAGTCTCAATTTCTGTTGAGACATTCAGATGGTAGAGTCAGAATTTAGCGTAAACAGAATGAGAACATGGATCCATCACGCCTTGTTACCACTGTGCAGGCTGGTGGTGGTGGTGTAATGGTGTGGGGGATGTTTTCTTGGCACACTTTAGGCCCCTTAGTGCCAATTGGGCATCGTTTAAATGCCACTGCCTACCTGAGCATTGTTTCTGACCATGTCCATCCCTTTATGACCACCATGTCCCCATCCTCTGATGCTACTTCCAGCAGGATAATGCACCATGTCACAAAGCTTGAATCATTTTAAATTGGTTTCTTGAACATGACAATGAGTTCACTGTACTAAAATGGCCTCCACGGTCACCAGAACTCAACCCAGTAGAGCATCTTTGGGATGTGGTGGAACGGGAGCTTCGTGCCCTGGATGTGCATCCCACAAATCTCCATCAACTGCAAGATGCTATCCTATCAATATGGGCCAACATTTCTAAAGAATGCTTTCAGCACCTTGTTGAATCAATGCCACGTAGAATTAAGGCAGTTCTGAAGGCGTTTCTAATAATCCTAAATGTTCCTTTAGGTGAGTATATATATATATATATATATATATATATATATATATATATATATATATATATATATATATATATATATATATATATATATATATATATATATATATATATATATATATATATATATATACAATTTTACATAATAAATGCTAAAATTAAATTAGAAATTGTAAAAATGTAAAAAAAAAATTGAATGACAAAAGCACATAGCAAAATTACTAAAACAAACTAAAATTCAAAATATTAATGCACTATAGTATATGAATAATACTAAAATAACACTGCCCCTCAAAGCCAACACATCTAAAAGCCTTTTGATTACATGGGATCTAAAACTAAAACTATGTAGCAACACAAGGGTTAATCAGTTCACGCTGCCCCATCGCTGGAAATGGAATCAAGCATCAAAGGAGCATGTGAACTGCAGTAATGTTGTTTTCTATGCAGCCAAACATTACAGGTGCTATCAGACAAAGGTTTGATACAAGCTCAAAGTTGTAGCCACATCGAACATTTCATTGCTCAATAAAAACTTAAATTGGCTAAAGAACAGTACTTATCATCATGTGTTGTTAACACAATCTTACCTCATGGTGCAAACATGCTCTCTCAAAATTGTCTGTAAATGTTTTGACATTCGAGAGAAGCTTCGAGCTTCAATAATTCATCTAGATGTTTTAAATCTGCATGTTTAAACATGACTCATGCGCACTTTACGTAAAACACACAGATGCTAACGTGTTCAGACAAATGATCAACAGCCTGAACCTCTTTCTGAGAAGACAATAAAAGGCTTTTAGAGAAAGTTAGTAACTCATAAAAAGCAATTGTTCATGTAAAGAAGCAATAAACCTGCAATGAAAAGGATAGCAAGATTTGCATTTGAATTTAATCCTATTTTGAAATGTTTTAACTGTTTAAAACACAGAACCGAAGATTTTTTAACATACCTACAGCTGAATCCACAGTTGGCCTGTAGTTCCTTCAGTGTGTGTAGACTAACAGAAAGTTCAGCCCTCGTCAAACAGCAGAGGTTTACCCTCAACTGCCCCCCTAAAGATCACAAAGGACCGTTACCAAAACACAAACAGACCCTGAAAGAGAGATAAGGAGTCAGAGAGGAGAACAAAAGATGTAAGAATCACGACTGTTTGCCTTTGCTTCTCACGTCCTACCTCGAAGCAGAGCAGCAGAACTCAGCAGAGCGAAGGTAAAGACATGAAAAAGGGGAGGAAAAGTTCAATCTTCTCACACAGGAAACGTGCAGACCAGTTCCAAAGGTTTCTACTTCTCACAAACACAGATGTTGTTATTCCCTGAAGATGGAAAGATCCTCCTGCTCTCAAAAAGAGTAAGGTTAGATGAAAAGAGAGCGAAATTAGTAACAGCTTCTAGTAAGTTTTCAATTTTTCTAATGTCTGAAAGGCAAGCCTGTTCGCTTTGATCTTTTACGGCCTTGCAAGCTTCGTCAAAGGAAATGGAAGTTGCGTTTTGTTGGCTGGGGGAACACAAGTAACCTTAACACAAAGGTGTTTTGACAAACTGTAGCACATCCGACTCACATGATTCACAAACACGGTCTACCCGCATACACCTTCCTCTTGCCCCAGGCTGACCTGTGGGACAAAGGCATGCTTCTTCCCTGCTGTGCAACTCCGTTCAGGCCAGACTGATAAATGTGGGCCGGTCACTCTTGTCTACCCCCCGCTGCCTCTGCATGGGGGTGAGAAACTCTGTTGCCATGCCACTCACTTCATTTTCGTTTTTCAGGAAGTCGTTCCAAAAGAAAACTTGCAGGCCAGTTAAGCAACTAGAGTTTTAGTTTTTAGCAAGGAACAAAAATGTGAACAAATAAATAGAATGGGTTGGGGGCAACGCTTTAAAAGTAACACAAGTAATGTAATCAGATTACTTTTTCAAGTAACTAGTAAAGTAATGCAGTACTTTTACATTTAAACAAAATATTTGAGTTACTTTTTCAACTAAGTTTCCCATTTATTAACTGACAGCTCTCTTGTCCCCATGTTGAGAGAAATCAGGAGTAAGTGCAGAGGCGTTGTGTGCGCTGTGTGAACATGATGGTTATTGTAGTTCTAGACTAAATGGGAGCATGCATTTAAAGGAACACTCCACTTTTTTTGAAAACAGTTTTACCGTTTTCGAATCCATTCAGCCGATCTCCGGGTCTGGCGGTAGCACTTTTAGCATAGCTTAGCATAGATCATTGAATCTGATTAGACCGTTAGCATCTCGCTCAAAAAAATGACGAAAGAGTTTCGATATTTTTCCTATTTAAAACTGGACTCTTCTGTAGTTACATCCTGTACCAAGACCGACGGAAAATGAAAAGTTGCGATTTTCTAGGCCGATATGGCTAGGAACTGGCTCATTCCTGCGTAATAATCAAGGAACTTTGCTGCCGTACCATGGGTGCAGCGGCGCAATGAAATTACGCAGCGCCTGAAAATAGTATAGAAGTATAGTATAGAATAGAAGTTAGCCTATTTTCAGGCGCTGTGCCTATTTTTTTTTTTTTAAACTTGACTTTTATATTTAATTTTAATGTTTGTATCGCCCAGGATACGTTGCCAGTTTGGGGGTATAAATTAATTGAAAAAATAATGCTTGTTACAACATTTTAGCCAAATTTTTAAAACCTTTATTCTCTCATAACTTAAACTAAACATTCTTTGTAAAATTCTGTTGAACAATAAGCATGATGCCCATTTATGAATATATTTTAGCCTACTCTATCATATTTACTATGCAGATTTATAGGGCCTATAAATTATCAATATGACCAAAACTTTGCTAAAAAACCTGTTGTACACAATCTAATTCATGCCTTCTGTCTTCTGATTGATAGTTCAGACATTTTTTCATGTTAATGTAAATATAAAATATGACACAACAGGCTTTTGGGGATTCATTTGTCTCAGTTATCATTGAATTTTATATCATTGATATATATATATATATATATATATATATATATATATATATATATATATATATATATATATATATATATATATATATATATATATATATACACACACCAACCTAAAGGATTATTAGGAACACCTGTTCAATTTCTCATCAATGCAATTATCTAATCAACCAATCACATGACAGTTGCTTCAATGCATTTAGGGGTGTGGTCCTGGTCAAGACAATCTCCTGAACTCCAAACTGAATGTCAGAATGGGAAAGAAAGGTGATTTAAGCCATTTTGAGCGTGATATGGTTGTTGGTGCCAGACGGGCCGGTCTGAGTATTTCACAATCTGCTCAGTTACTGGGATTTTCACGCACAACCATTTCTAGGGTTTACAAAGAATGGTGTGAAAAGGGAAAAACATCCAGTATGCGGCAGTCCTGTGGGCGAAAATGCCTTGTTGATGCTAGAGGACAGACGAGAATGGGCCGACTGATTCAAGCTGATAGAAGAGCAACTTTGACTGAAATAACCACTCGTTACAACCGAGGTATGCAGCAAAGCATTTGTGAAGCCACAACACGCACAACCTTGAGGCGGATGGGCTACAACAGCAGAAGACCCCACCGGGTACCACTCATTTCCACTACAAATAGGAAAAAGAGGCTACAATTTGCACGAGCTCACCAAAATTGGACAGTTGAAGACTGGAAAAATGTTGCCTGGTCTGATGAGTCTCGATTTCTGTTGAGACATTCAGATGGTAGAGTCAGAATTTGGCGTAAACAGAATGAGAATATGGATCCATCATGCCTTGTTACCACTGTGCAGGCTGGTGGTGGTGGTGTAATGGTGTGGGGGATGTTTTCTTGGCACACTTTAGGCCCCTTAGTGCCAATTGGGCATTGTTTAAATGCCACGGCCTACCTGAGCATTGTTTCTGACCATGTCCATCCCTTTATGACCACCATGTACCCATCCTCTGATGGCTACTTCCAGCAGGATAATGCACCATGTCACAAAGCTCGAAACATTTCAAATTGGTTTCTTGAACATGACAATGAGTTCACTGTACTAAAATGGCCCCCACAGTCACCAGATCTCAACCCAGTAGAGCATCTTTGGGATGTGGTGGAACGGGAGCTTCGTGCCCTGGATGTGCTTCCCACAAATCTCCAACAACTGCAAGATGCTATCCTATCAATATGGGCCAACATTTTTAAAGAAAGGTAGTTTCTTTACATTTCTTAAGGCAGTTCTGAAGGCAAAACGGGGTCAAACACAGTATTAGTATGGTGTTCCTAATAATCCTTTAGGTGAGTGTATATACCGATCAGGCATAACATTATGAAGTGAATAACACTGATTATCTCTTCATCACGGCACCTGTTAGTGGGTAACAAGCATTGCCAAATCAGCTTTCTTTTTTCAATTTATACCCCCAAACTGGCAACGTATCCAAGTGGATACAAACATTTACAGACAGATTATAAACAATGTAAAAATGTAATGTAATGTAATAAGTTAATGCTTAACAACAGCTTTATAAACATGCAAGTCCCCTCCAAATATTGATACTTTTATCTGAAGGTGAGTAGATTTACTACTACAGCTGGTCATGTTGTTTTTAAATGTTACTCTTGAGCTAAACATAGAATGTATGCACAAAGTCACCAGATCTAAATATTCACAACAAACACCCTTTCAACATGAAACCAAGAAATGATACCTGCACTTTCCCTGCCTCTCCCCACAGCCTCTCAAATGTTTGTATCCCCCAGGATACGTCACCAGTAGATATGTCAGTGCAAGTTGCTTTCAGTAAAACAGCTCAAACATGCACTTTAGTCTGGGACTAGCTTAAGCCTTGTCTGTGAAACCGGGGATTTATGCATTTAATCTCACTTTATTAACCAATGTAGGCTATTTACTGCTGACCTTTGGTGATCCAATTTAATCACAGCAATAAAAAAATGACTTAAGAAAAAACTAATTTATTGACCAGGAACTTCTGGAAATAATTCTAGAATAAATACTAAATAATTAATATGATTTTATTTGCTGGTTTGGCACAAACCAATTATTTAGATTTTGCTCAAAGACTAAAACCAAGAAACAAGTCCAAACCAGCAGGATGTGGCAAGTAACTAAAGCATGCTGACCATTAGAGTTCCTCCCAGATATCTCCTTCACTAAGATCAGTTTTTACCCTACTTTTCCTGTTTTCTTTAGATGTTCAAGAGATCCAGCAGTGACTGCAGGAGAGCGTACAGTCTCGTTCATATATCAAAAGTCTCCAGAGAGCTGAAGTATTATAACACATGCTGCAATGAAAATACAACTTCATGTCCTGTCCTAGTTTGAGCCCTGCATTTCCTGCTTAATGACAGCACCCCTCACTTGCTGGATTCCTTCGAGCAGAACTCATTTTTGCTCTTTTTTTGTGTTTTTTTGTGTTAGTAAATATCCTTTGAGGATTTTAAAATGAAAATGACATATAAAAATGGTGAATTTTTATATTTAACTCCCTCTCTCTCTGACTGAAGCGGTTGAGTAACAGATCTGAGGCCGCATGCAGACAGAGCTGATGGCGCCGACACGTCGGTTCTAATTAATCCAATGCTGCATCCAATCAAGAATGTGTTGAGGCATGTTTAACGAGACTATGACACAAAACACAGTTGCTTGTTTCCAACTCAGCCTGAGCTACTGGCTGTCTTTTTACTCCAGGACAACTTTTAAGGTGTTTCATGTTCTTGTGTTGAGTTTTACAATGTTCAAGTGATAATTACTGCTCTTTTCGTATTGCAATGGCTTTTATAGGTCCAATTGGAATCTGCAGCAGTGTTGTTGTTATTGTTGTTAACTAAAACTAAGATTATTAAAAGTCATTTTGGGTAATTTAAATAAAAATTACATGAAAAAACTTAAATTAGAAATGTTGCCTTGACACCTAACTGAAATAAATGACTAAAATCACAAACTAAAACTGAAATAAAAATTATATATAAAAAAGACAAAAGCACGTAACAAAATTAATATAGCTAAATTTTTTAAAAAGTTGTAAATATAAAAGCTAAATTATAATATTATTAAAATACTATAATGGTATTTAAATAATATTAAATTAACACTGTTCTGCAGATTTTTCCCCACATTATTAGGTCCAAAATTAATCTGCAGCAGTGTTATTGTTGATTAAAATCATTAAAAATTGTTTTCAGTAATTGAAATAAGGCTGAAATATAATAAAAATATTAGATGAAAAACTGCAATAGAAATAAATTAAAATATATAGAATAAAAAAATGAATAAAAATGACACCGTACAAAAATATTGTTGGTTTAAATTAAAGTAACCAACCGGGTTGCCTTAAAACTATATATAAAACTGTATATTTATATAGAATTAAACTACAGTATAATACAAAAAATACAACTATAATAGTATACAAATACTAAATAATACTAAATAATTTTACTCCAGGACAACTTTTAAGGTGTTTCATGTTCTTGTGTTGAGTTTTACAATGTTCAAGTGATAATTACTGCTCTTTTCGTATTGCAATGGCTTTTATAGGTCCAATTGGAATAATACTAAACTATTACTTGACTATTACTTGACTCCCCCTTATATTTCCTGAGCTAATTTCCGATGAAACTCTTAGTGTAAGGATCATGGGACATGCACAAAAATTTGTGACTGATGGCATTTCAAATCTGCAAAATATTGTATGAGGATATTACATGTGAACCCAGTTATAGAAAGTGGACCCTATAGTTAGTATTAGGCAGAGGCGGACAGTAGTGAAGTATTTATAAATTATAAAGTTATACGTTTTTCTTTGGAAAACGCATACTTTTTACTGCACTACGTTTTATAAATACGTTTTTTTTTACTTTAATACTTAATTACATTAAAAATGTAGTACTTTCTTCCTTTTACTCAAGTAAAACTTACTTGAATTACTTTTACTTGAGTCAAAGTTAACAGTACTACATTTTTTATGTAAATAAGTATTAAATGATATTCAATATGAAACATAGTGCAGTAAAAATTACAATTTTGGAATGTTGAAGTAAAACTTTTCCAAAGAAGAACACTGCTAAAGTACATATACTTGAAAAATAAAATAACTTAGGAAGTAAAATACTTCACTACTGTCCGCCTCTGGTATTAGGATTAGAACTCAAAACAAGCCTTGCATATGTATTATGCATTAACCCCTTTAAAAAACGGCTTAATTTTCTGCAGTCTTTATTGCAGCGGAAAAAAAACAGCGCCTTTATTTTACAATCTACAAATATGTTTGACACTGTCACAGAGTTGAGAAGATGCCAGCAACTTGTATATGCTTTAGTTTTAATGCCATTTGAAGTGTCCACTCACTCCTGATGTGTTCTGACTGCTACCCTTTCGCAGTAGCGGCACTGGCCGAGTGCCCACCTTGGCCTTAGGCATCTGTCATATTTGGGCCTTGACTTTTTATCAGGAACCAAGTTAATGCAGCTTCTAGACCGGTGATTCGGGAAAGGCAAGCCCAGTGAGCTGCAAAATTTACCATTTGGTTAGAATGTGCAGAGAAGTTTACAGACAACTAGCTAATTGTTATTTATAAAAAAATCTACATAAATGTTTTTTTCATTACATATATGGGACAACATTTCATACTAGCAATGTGCAATGATTATTGTGTTTAAAGGGAGTTTTGATTAATAAAGTACCAACAGTGTGAGGTTGGCACAAGAGAATCACTTTCGTCATCACACTGCATGAATAACTTTTTTAATTAACAGGTAATACTTACAATATCACTGGAGACTGGAATGAGGATGAGGATTTAACGCTTCACGATCACAGGATCAAGTAAGGTGATATTCCTTATTCGTTCAGCTAATCAACAGTAGAAGGATTGGTGATGCTGGCATGGCATCTGACCCTGAAGCCCAAATGGCAGCCATTTCACTGCACCTGCTCTGCCAGTGAACAGAGTAAGCCATCTTTGTGTTTTTCCTCACTTCCTTAAAGATCTTGTCAGAGATATATTTCTTATTGGAGCTAGACGCAATAAACAGCTTGAGAGGTGCTTAATTAAGACAAAAAAGTTTTAGTTGACAAGTTTATTAAGTGTACTTTGTTATTTCTATGAGATATGATGGAAATGCCTGAGATTTGCATACTAGTGCCAGAGTAATGTTTTAAAAAGCTACCATGCTAATATAGCATTTTTGGGCATGTTAACATGGTAATACCATGTTTTTGTTTGACATTTACTGTAGTATGGTAATATTAGTTTTGGGGGATATATACATTGGAATATATATATTGTGTTCAGTAGCGCCTGAAAATAGGCTAACTTTCGTCAACATAACCAACTTAACAACACGCTTGCACAGAGAGCATGCTGGGGACTAATATCAGTGCGCCGCTGCACCCATGGTACGGCACAAAGTTCCTTGATTATTATGCTATATTAGAGTATCGTTTCTAGCCATATCATCCTAGAAAATCGAACCTTTTCATTTTCCGTCGGTCTTGGTACACGATGTAACTAAAGAAGAGTCTAGTTTTAAATAGGAAAAATATCAAAACTTTTTTGAGCGAGATGCTAACGGTCTAATCAGATTCAATGATCTATGCTAAGCTATGCTAAAAGTGCTACCGCCAGACCCGGAGATCGGCTGAATGGGTTCAAAAACGATAAAACTTAACTGTTTAACTCAAGGGGAGTTGGAAAATGAGCCTGTTTTCAAAAATTGGGGAGTTTTCCTTTAAAGGGTTAGTTCACCCAGAAATGAAAATTCTGTCATTAATTACTCACCCTCATGTCGTTCGACACCCGTAAGACCTCCTTTCCTCTTCGGAACACAAATTAAGATATTTTTGTTGAAAGCTGATGGCTGAGAAAGGCTTCAGATAGGCCTCCATTGGCATTCAGTACATTTACACTCCCAAGACCCATAAAAGGCACTTAAAACGTTGTTACAAAGTCCATCTCACCACAGTGGCTCTACAATAATTTTACGATGCGACGACAATAGTTTTTGTGCGCAAAAAAAATCAAAATAACACCTTTATCCAACTTGTTCTTGTCTTCCGTGTGTGCCTCCACGACGCATGCGCGAGAATATGACGTAGCGCCTGGGTTCGGGAATCCATGAAATGCACACTTTAGTCCCATTTTGAGAACTACGCCGAGACCTAAAGCACGATCAATGTAGAATTCAACAGCTTAGATATGCGCGTCTTCCTCTGCTTGTAAACAAATCGCTTCTGGGTCATGTGTCCGAACGCCGGATCTGCGTCATATTCTCGCGCATGCGTTGTGGAGGCACACACGGAAGATAAGAACAAGTTGGATAAAGGTGTTATTTTGATTTTTTTGCGCACAAAAACTATTGTCGTCGCATCGTAAAATTATTGTAGAGTCACTGTGGTGAGATGGACTTTGTTACGACGTTTTAAGAGCCTTTTATGGGTCTTGGGAGTGTAAATGTACTGAATGCCAATGGAGGCCTATCTGAAGCCTTTCTCAGCCATCAGCTTTCAACAAAAATATCTTCATTTGTGTTCCGAATATGAACGGAGGTCTTATGGGTGTTGAACGACATGAGGGTGAGTAATTAATGACATAATTTTCATTTTTGGGTGAACTAACCCTTTAAGGAGAAAATACTCAGCAATGGTGTTGACTTATGACTTTGCACATGTTTTGTCCGAAAGCATATATTAAAAAAAACACCACAGACATATCAACAACATTGGTTTTCACCACGGGGACTTTAAGACTAGTAACCACTTGTACTATTATCGCTATATGTGGCCCTTTGAATGCTAACGTCCACCTTGGGATTGTGGGATCTTATTGGGTTTGCTTCGAGACAAGCCTAGAGTGCGAGAGTGACTCTACAGGCCACCAGAGGATAATTGACAAGCTCCTGCAGTGAGGACTTGTCAAATGTAATGAGCACTGATGAATCATATGTGATTTCATCATGTAAGGACGGAGGGATCAGGGATAAATGAAGAGTAAATCTGTAGTGGGGCTGCCCACAGTCTTCCCCGAGGTATCAGGTAAGGGATTCTGATCCATGCAGGGTATTAGGAGAGCTAAGCACTTTTTGGAAAGTGGGGGGCAATGGTCTTGAGGAATCATGTGAGATGTTGACCATCACTGGCAGTAAAAATGGAGTAATCCCACAATTATGCAAATGAGGCTGACTTTGATGCAAAGTGCCCCAGACTGGTCACTAATGTTCATGGCTCGTGAAAGGGCAACACTCCCTAGGAGAAATAACGCATGTGGATAAAGAGAGAGAGAATGTGAGAGAGAGAGATTGGTGGATTAGAGCAAGGAAACAAGTGGGGTTGCATGGACTCTTAATGAGAGTCATAGGCGACTCCTCCAGCACAATACATTATCATATTTCCACGTAATTAGTTTGTTTTTCCACATGAAATGAAAAAGCGGGTCGACGGTGCATCCAGCGCTGGAGGGTTAAGACGGGGTACCCACCCTGCAAAGACCTCTTCCATTTGAAATGAACTCTAACCCCACCAGATAACAATAACAACCCCCAACATTCCTTCTGTGGCAATGACACAGACATATTTGGATAAATGTAATTAATGTACAGGGAGATTAAGTTTTCTCAGTTATGGATCTCATGAATAGTGTATGCAGGCCAATCACTATGGGTGAGGGGTGTTTTGGGAAGGTGAGAGGATATGTTAAAGCGACAAACGAGCAGATGACTGCTGGCACTGTAGCTCTATATCAAAGCCCATGAGATGCCTCAGGGCTCTAGATTGGGACCGCTTTACTTTGAAGAAATTCACTCAAACTTTTCAATTGAACAAACGGAAATCACTTAAAAAGGTCTTGATTAAGGTGCACGGAGTAATTTTCCAAAAAACATTTGGAAAAACGATTTTGGATATTATCCTAATAAATGTTGTTTTATTTTACTCTACATGGAGTGGATCATCTCATTGGGGCTTTAAATCTCACTTCTTGTTACCCCATGTTATTGGACACTTTCGCTCAAGGAATAAATTAACCGTGGCTGACTGTGAATAGCGTATTTTTATAATGACATCCGTAAAAAAGCTAGCTTTAAAACATTAGCTTTTGCATCCACACCACAAGCTGTCAGGGTATATCGATTTCCAGTTAAACATTGCAACAAAAATGATTGAATGCACCTTTAAAATAATGTTCCAAACGTTGTTATACGGACAATGCCCATCAGTGAAAGATTTCATAGACATTTACAGCAAAATTTGGTCACATGTGGTTTAAAAAACTTTCTTTTATCACTGGTGCGCTAACTTCTTCATTTGGAAAGGGTGTTGTTCTTGGTCTTATTTGCGTTCAACTATATGTCAAATTGGCAAAAGATGTGGCATAAGTCGTGTGTTGTGTTCTGGATAGAGGTCTGATGTGACAGCCACGCACAGATTTACCAGCGGCTATCTCCTCTAGTGCGCGCTGAAGCAGCAGCACAGTAACTTTGCATTAGAGAGAATGGCTGGAGAAAACTTGGCCACTGTCCTAGCGTCATGCCTCATCACTTACCGCCTAAAGAGGACGGAAGCTTCCGCCTTTGTTTTTTGGAACTTGTTAGAATAAATCTTAGATAAAGCGCATTAAACTTTGTCTCCGTAAAGCTCGTAACTGGGCGAAAATATAGGCAAAGACGCCTTATACTAATTGTATGCAAAAACATATTATAAGAATCTAGACTGTAGAGTAGTTTGTTTGTTTTCATAGATGCATTCACTGATGTAGTAGACTATAATGTGCAAATATGTAACATTTTTACTTAAATCATGAATATTATGGACACAGAATAGCATACCTTTCAATAAAAAGGGAAACCAATTAGCCACAAGTAACACATCTACAGTTTATAAATAAACCAATGAAGTATCTCACTTTCTGTTGCAGATTTGGTCTCACCAGGGCTGGAGAATCTTGGCGGGGTGGCTTGCGCAGACAAGGGCAGTGTGGCGTGGGTCCAGAGCTCTGGCCACCTCCCAGTTCAAGCTTAATCACAGTCTCTGGTCAGTACAAGGCCCATTCCCTTTCACAGCCAGCTGACATCAGAGCAGTCTGGGACAGGGGAGCAGGGCTGGCTGCCATCCGCATGGCTCTGCCTCCGTCCCTGGCTGCTCACACATGCCAGACAGGTGTGTAATCTTCAGTTGGAGACGATGGAGGATGGTAGGCACTTACGATCAGCACACATAGCCTTGGCAAAGAGGGGGTCTGGGCGGAGAGGGGAGGAGGAGAGGGAGGACCTGCCAAAACCACGAGCACAGATTGTGTGGGAGAGCCAAGCCTGGGCCTGCCAAGCCTGGGTGACCTAGTCGCTATCTCTGTCCAGACGCTGGGTGTCTCAAGGTGTCAAGTGGCTTGAGTATTTGTGTACAATCAGAATGTAAATGCGTGTTAGGTTATGCTGTCCATGTAAAGAAAGGAGGCTGACTCATTCTAATTAAAACAGAGAGGACAATGTTATACAGACAGCACAACCAGAATACGTCACAAGCCCAAAATTGCAACATCATCAATTTTAAAATGTTCTATGTTCGTGCCCACCTATTGGGATACATCTAATAAGTATCTGGCATAAGTATCTGTTCTTTAGTATTTCTCCCTAAATAAATACAATAGTTTATACACTCAAAAGATTGATAATGTTATCTAAGACAAAATGTAGGCATCTTTGTTATTTGTCATGTATATAATTCAGTGCCTCATTGGTTCTTGCTGAAGCTCAAACGTGCTGCGTAACACGAGAATGAACCTCATTGGTTCTTGCTGAAGCTCAAACGTGCTGCGTAACACAAGAATGAACCTCATTGGTTCTTGCTGAAGCTCAAACGTGCTGCGTAACTCGAGAATTAACCTCATTGGTTCTTGCTGAAGCTCAAACGTGCTGCGTAACTCGAGAATTAACCTCATTGGTTCTTGCTGAAGCTCAAACGTGCTGCGTAACTCGAGAATTAACCTCATTGTTTCTTGCAGAAGCTCAAACGTGCTGCGTAACTCGAGAATTAACCTCATCGGCTCTTGCTGAAGCTCAAATGTGCTGCGTAATACAAGAATGAACCTCATCGGTTCTTGCTGAAGCTCAAACGTGCTGCGTAATACAAGAATGAACCTCATTGGTTCTTGCTGAAGCTCAAACGTGCTGCATAACACAAGAATTAACCTAATCGGTTCTTGCTGAAGCTCAAACGTGCTGCATAACACAAGAATTAACCTAATCGGTTCTTGCTGAAGCTCAAACGTGCTGCATAACACAAGAATTAACCTCATCGGTTCTTGCTGAAGCTCAAACGTGCTGTGTAACACACGAGAATGAACCTCATTGGTTCTTGCTGAAGCTCAAACGTGCTGCATAACCCAAGAATGAACCTCATTGGTTCTTGCAGAAGTTCAAATGTGCTGCATAACACAAGAATTAACCTCATTGGTTCTTTGTGTTTTTTTCCATTTCAGAATGTCACCAGCCAGGAAAGACTGTATTGTCTACAAAGTGTATGATGTCATTGATGGCATCCAAAATGGGAACAGTGATTTTGAAATGAATTCTGATACAAGTTAAGAAGAATAATGTGGAAAAGTATAATAATGTGAACTGGAAAAGTAAAATAAACAACCAATTGACCACCCGTCTGATGATTATGTGGACATCATGCCAACAAAATCAAGTCCCTCAAGAACACAGACCATCGCTGCTGGTAAAAGATTTTATCAGTCCCAACACTGATTTTTCACGTCATATCACTTATGATGCCGAGCTTAATACACCACTGGAGTATTTATGAAAGTTGTCGGAAGATATGAAGAAAATAGAGGATGCCGCAGACACTGTGGTAACGGCACCAACACACTTTGCAGCAAGTGTAATGTCCACCTCTGCTTCTCAGAGGACAAGAACTGCCGTTGGGACCAAGGTTATTTTCGTAAACGAAAACTGAAACTAAGACTAAAACTATTGGTCAAAAAATATTTTCAAAATTGAAAAATCATAATAAATGAAAAACTAAACGAAACTAACAACTCTTCCTGAAAAACTAACTGAAATAAAATAATAATTAGCAAAAATAAATATTCGTTTTCATAATTAATAAGCTCTCTTTACTGTGGCGGAAAATCTGACCTGTAGCGGTTGAGGGAGTGTGTGTATATGGCGCTACTGTGCGTGAAGTGAGCTGAGGAGATTAACCGCTGTCCTGAGACGCGACGCGTGCAGTGAACACATCGCTAGTCCTAAACAGCTGCTCACAAGAATGCGTTCGTGGCAGTGAAATGGGAAATGACACAAGGTAATGAGACGCACGTTGAACTTTAGCTCACTGTTTTTAGAACGCCGTTACATACGCAACGAGAGACGCAGGTGCAACAGCAACTATAGTAGCAAGTGCTACTGTGTGTTTGAGATTTCATGTTCGCATAATATTGACAGGCTCAAAGGTGTTATCATTGTTTTAACAAATCATTTACTACTAATAATATTATCATCCGTGTGGAGACATTTCCCCACAAAGTAGGGAATACCAGGGGCCTATACCATGAAGCCGGTTTAGCTGGCTAGCCAGATATGTTTCAGCTTAATTTGTGCTAATCCTGGGTTTTAGGTACCATTAAAGTGGTTTGGCTTTTAGCAGTGTTCATCTCCATAGTAACTTACGCTCCACAGCTAACCTGCTCCAGGGCAGGTTATGTTCTGGATAAGAGATCTCAAACTGAAATTGGACCAATCAGCTGTGAGCAAAGTGACACATATCTGATGCAATAAAGTCACACCCCCTTTTTCTACTCCAAATTAAAGGTCACTACATAGCTAATGGCTATTAAAGACTTAACCCTCTGGCTTTTAACAATGCTTATTTATAATAATAATAATAATTTTGAATTATTTAAAAATAATTTATGTAATTATTATACCCTTAATCAATTACACATGTATAATTTTAGTAAATCAATCATTAATATGCATTTTGTTAATATTAAAATAAATAGCCTATATAAAGGTCATACAAATAAGCTTTAAATTCAATAACTAAATCTATAAAAAATTACATGTGAGCATAAATGTTCAATTCTCTCTATATATCAACTAAACTAACTTCATAACTTTTACTTGCATTGACGTATAAGATTTTTCTTAAAGTTGTCCTCGACAGCTATTTTCTTCTGTGTAAATTTGTTTAAATTCTTAATATTTTTCAATCATGTAATTTTCTGCAGAAGAGTGAAGTGAATCACACTGCTTCTCTCGCGAGAAGTGAATCTCAGTTTCACTGATCCACAGCGTGTGATTGGCTGTTCACTGCTGATGTCACAGCTAAATTCCTAAACTCAGGATCAAAGCCTGAGTTGACAGAGAAAGCTGATGATCAGCATCATGGGACCAACAAAGCCTGAATAGATTGGTTTGGTTTTGTCAACTCGAAACTAATCCTGTAACCCTGAGTTTGTTAAACTACCATCATGGTACAGGCCCCAGGACACACACACACATGCAGACAGCATATACACTTCATTATTTAATCACACTGTCTTCACAGTTTGTGTTGGCTGTAGTCAGATGACTTTAGCTGTGGTCACACTGCTAGCCTACATTGTACTACTGAAGAAATTATCTTTAAATAAATAAGCTTTTAATTGTTTAACAATATTTCATCTTTAATATGAATGAGTTTGTCTGGAATTTATCATTTTTACTTTCATATTTTTACGTTGCATTTATTTGGTTTTGTTCAATCTCAGACCATTGTTTGTCGTATAGGTCATAGTTCGACTCAAGCTTTTTTGCTTAAAGGTAAAGACCCAACTTTATGCATGTTTTGTAAGATTCCCCTCTCCGTTGTCGTGGGTTAAAACAAAAATGCTCTTTTATCAAGTCATTTCACTTAAGAATTTATTTAGTAAGATTATGCATGAAAAGGTTTTGGATTTTTTTTTTAATCATAAGTTGATTTAAAAAAATCTTGTATATGACATGTGTTTGTTTGCTTGGTTTTATTGTATTTATATGATATTTGTATTTTTGTAATTTAATTTTTGCCATGAATATAGCCTTAGCTGCTGACATGGCATTAAATAAAACAATCTGTATTCCATTATTTTATTAAATTATTAAGATGTCTGCATAAGATTAAACTCTAATCGGTGCAAACATTAAACTTTTTGCTGAAATTAAAAATCTTGATTTGGTCTCTACACTTCGTTCTGGTAACTCTGCTAAACTATAATTACTAAAACTAAAACTGAAACGAAATATATAAAAACTAAATAGAAATGTCTTTACAAAACTAAAACTAGCAAAATAATTTATAAAACCAACTAAAACTGTTGCAAAATCGAAAACGATAATAAAATAAAAACGAATTTAAAAATGCAAAACTATAATAACCTTGGGGACTATCGTAACTTTTTCATTCAGTTCATCATGTTTTGTAAATACAATCTAAACATATTTTTTTATAATAAATTATTTTTCATAAAAATATGACGTGTCCAATTATTAATATTGTGTGATTATTAGTGTATACATATGCTACTAATATAATCATTACACCCTGCAAATGAACCCTTAGATGTTCTCTACATTTATTCAGACAGTGAGTGAAATCACTGAAATTCTGCTAGCCAACGTTGCAATATTACAACATTCCCCTAAAAACGTACTAAAATGTTGAAAATGTAAAAAAAAACATTTATTTCTGCATTAGAGGCCTCCTACAACAACATGTATATGGTGGAAAAAAAATGTTTACAGGTTTTTTTCTATATTTGGGGGGTTATATGTATACTTTCAGGGTTAAACTGTTATCTCAGAGAAACAGTTATAAGTCACCACTGCGAACATGTGATCCAAATAATATATGTCAGTAGTTCGTGGCTACATGCCGTAAACAATGTACAACTCTTATGATTACATCTATGAACACTCGGGGTAAATAAATACACAGTCTGATTTGAAGGCCATGTATGCAAATGAGTGAAGAAATGTCAAATTTGCATACATTTTCAGTGACCCCCGTCGCTGTCTTCCTCCCAGCGAACGCTGCCATCTCCTCTGACAGCTCGGGCCATTGTCCAGACGCCCTGTTTTGAATACCGCCTGTCAGAGAGAGTGAGTCTGATGCGTGGTGACAGCAGATACAGCCCGAATGACTGACCGGCCACTGACACGCGCGCGCACACACACCAAGGATGTGCTCTGGGCCTAGCTGAAGTCCTATAAGAAATACAGAATAAAAGCCACTCAATTATGCAAATGTTTCTGTTAATTTAATCAATTACATGTTGACTGTACATCAAAAAATATACAAGTAACCTGGAGGTCTCGTATGCAAAGAGGCTTTTGACTGATGCTAGAACCAGGGGGACCACAGCAATCGCATACGATCGTATAAGCATGGACAAGGTGTCAGTCAAAAACTACAAAATATTTGACATACTCGTAGTCATTTTATGTATTAAAATGAAATGCTATTTTTAAGATCATGATTTGATTTGAAAAACAAAGCTTCCATTATGATGATGTCCTATGTACACATTTTTCTTAAATAGTTAAAAACTATATAGGAGACAAAGATATAAAGTCTCTGATTGAGGTGTTTTGCATTTGGATTCCCTCTGCTGGACCTCACAGGCAGTGCAGCGGGATGAATCCTTGTCGATTTTGCTTCATTTTTTATTCATTACAGTCCGACTCTGATTAAATAAACAAGAAAGCAACTCGGTTCACAACTAAGTTCTTTAAAATGTATGAAGGTTTGTGGATTTATGGTATTTGTAATTTTAATCTGCTTAAAGCAGGCTAGCATTTCAGAAATGCAAATACGATCGCAGTGATTTGATCTGCACGATTAATATATTAATTTATGTCCCCATCTTGCATTACACTGTTTAATTCTGAAGTCTTGCCTAGAGCGAATTCATTTTATAAGCCAAATATATCAATGATAACATCACATTTCTAGGTGGGATGGTTGCCAAAAGTGAAAATCGAAAAGAAAATGCAAAAATCATGGTTTTATTTCATTTTAATGTAGGCAAACCATGTGCCAGCATCTATAAACTGCATTAACAATAATGTATTAATTGTGTGATTTATAATATAAATAATTATATGTACAGTCAAACCAAAATTTATTCAGACAGCTTCAACATTTCTCACATTATCAGTTTATTCGCTATAGTTTAGAAAATTGTTATAAAATATGACAAGAACTCAGAGTTAAACTGTATCAGAACAAATTCATCTTGATAATGTCAGATATCTTTGATAGAAAGGTATGTAATAATGGATTACAATCAACCAATCAGCTGTCAGATAATAACAATTTAGGTCAACCAATGACCAAGCAATGCTTCATTTTGTTCAGTCTGTGGTGTAAAAGGTCACATTAGCAATTAAAGAAACATGCTTGGGACAAAGTCTCTGAATAATTTTGGTCCCAAATGTTTATTAATTTTTACTGGTAGTCACTGTATGAAGAATTTTTGGCTATAATATGTCAGTTTATTTTGCTATCCTCACTTACATAAATTAATTATAGTTTCCTGCACCCACTAGTAAAAAATATATCTGGTGTATGAATAATTTTTGGTTTGACTATATTAAACAAATGTATAAATGTGTGTGTATATACACACACACTATATAATATGTATAACGATGTTATTTTAAATGATATAAAAAAATATCAATAAGTGAACTTAATTTTACTACAAACAACAAAAGATAATTGAAGCAAAGACAAATACTTCATATTTCATATTCATTATTTCTTTATAACAAAAATTATAAACATTATTAATTAAAAATTAATCAACATCACTTTCGAGAGGAACCACACTGGTTTTATTTTAGCTTCAGGACACTAATTATTTTTTTTTTTTACATTTCATAGTTTTGTTTATGATTTTCGAGGACGAGGCCATGTCACACAACCTGTCAAAGTTGGCATATGACAAATTTGGCTGCTTCTACCAAATGTGTCGAAATAGAGTTTGATTGGACACGACTTTTGACAAAAAAGCTTTTTTTATCCTAACTATGTATGATTATACATATAGCTGTACTTTATTATTTGCATTACACGTTCTTGTTCCCGACACTACTCACTAGTTGTTTACTACAGGACATCTCACGGACTTCTGCCAAGTGCTCGGGTCTCTGCGCTCTCGGTCTGCAGAGGTGTGTGGAGCGGATATAATTTTATTTGACTGCTGCACAGTTCACCTGAGGCGTCAGCTGCTGCCTGACACACTGAGCATTTAGGGAGCTAACACATCTATTATATATACATGAAACCAAACTTGGGCACGAACAGCAGATGTTGCCAAAGACACAAGTTTTGTTGTCGTCTTAGCGCGGGGAATTGTATAAATAGGGCACGTTGGATGCCCGTGCACATTTGTATTGCTTGCAAATGGACGTACGTGTGTAACACCCCAAGTATAAGTAGACACAAGGTCCTGGATGAGATAAGAAACAGGAGTGAATGTGGCTGGAATGGGGATATTGGCCTCAGTTGAAGACCTGGCTGTGAGCTGTGCGGACAGGAAACAGATTTCGCTCCTCAAACACAGCGTTTCTCAGCCAGATCCAGACTGCGAGTTCGCTGCCAGCCACTGTTCACAACCAGCCTGGCCACAATCACTGTGAAAACCCATTCTGTTTGTTGTGTCAATGTGCTGTACCAAAAAAAAGAATAAACAAAAAAAAAAAAAACTTACATGCCTAAAGTGGGATAGCTAAGGGGGGTTGGGTTGCCCACATGGGACAGGAGCCATCTCAAGCTGGACAGGTTCCCCATCATATGGCAGTCTTACACACAGCACATGGTTCTTGCTGAACATGACAGCCACAACAACTCTAAAGCCAAAGACACTGCGCTAGTTCTCTGTGCCATTTTGGAACGAGCGGATGGCTTGTCTTCAGTTGATGACTCGAGATAGCATGCAGTGTCTTGAGTGCAGATCCTTTGTCTGAATGTTTGATGACATTGAGTCCTGAGTGGAGCCAAAGATGTCATACAACAAAAAGAACAAAGCTGTTTCTTTTGTAACTTGTGGTTTATAAATAATATTTTCGCCATGTGCGGTCACACTTTGAGAGTTAAAGGCCCATGGGAAAGAACATTTTTTAAATTAGACCTCTTGTAGTATCTTAAAATATGCTGTTTCTCTAAAGGAAAAAGTCTTATATTGTTGCCCAGAAAAATCCAGTAATGACCCTAGTCATATGCGCCACGTTCAAAAATGCCTCAAACTGCTTTTTTCAGCAAAGTCTGTCATCAAAAGTCAGATATTTTAATATATACTCAGACAATTCTCTTTGTATATTACGCTGGGATGGGGGAAAAGTATTTTTACATTGATTATTTTTTTTATATATATATATATATATAAATTAAAAGATGAAATAAAAATATTAAGGAGCACAACGATTTTCAAAATTAATAAAAATAAGAATAAATATTTCTGAAGGATCATGTGACACTGAAGACTGGAGTAATGGACTTTTTGGACTGAAACATAAAACTATTTTATATATTTAAAAACTAATATAAACTGTTAAACGTTAAACTGTTAAAAGTACCCTCAGCAGAACTCAAATGTTTCTAATAAAATTCTCGCAAGATCAAATGATCTGAGCTGTCATCCATTTTAAATCTCGATACTAATATAGTGCATTTTTGTCTATTTTTATTTAACCTAAAAAATAATAATTCCAAAATTTAAGAATTAGGGGAGAGCGGGGCACAACCTAATGCTTTTTGACTTTCTCAGTTTGTGTAAATCCACTTGGGGTTCAGAGTATGTATTGTTTCCCACATTAATTGTCTAGTACAATTATGTGGTTTTGTTTCATTAATACAGTGTATACTTTTTTCTTGATTTAGCTCGAAAGAATGGAAGTGAATTGTGACAACATGCCCCACAGGTGGGGTACATTGTAACATGTGGTGGGGCACAATGTAACATGACCAAATGACAGCTTAAAATGTTACCTGATATAAGCAAAAAAATATACCAGACAAAATAAAATATTTTGTCAACAAAATACAATTATTAACTTTTTTAAATAAAATATTGGCATTTTTTAATCATTAAAAATATAAGCATTTTTGAGTTTGACTACAAACACATCGCTAAATACAGCAAAGTTCAAAACATAATAATAATTTCTGAACATTAACTCTCAGTCATTATTCACCCTTTTCTCATGGTTTCTCAAACAAATTAATAAAAGTATAGAATATAATGGCATATTTCTAATAGGGGCTCATTGTAACGCAGTGTTACAACACACCCCATCTGCACAACTGGGATTTAAATCTTGGCTCGTGTCTTCTGCTGGTTAGATCAGCATTAAAAAACCATCTCAACTGTTAAATAACAGATATAAGATTAAAATAATATCAGATTTGTCTTATTTTAAATAAACACAAAAAACAGAGATGAAAACTAAACTTAAGTAAGAAATGTACTTTTGCTATGGTTAAATACATGTTCAGTAATATTTTCCGGAGATTTTTTTTATTTTGGCGCTATTTTTTCTCTAAATAATGTTGATATGGCAACTAGTAAATACACTAAGTTTCGTCAATCTGGCATGTCTGGAAAGGGTTAAAACATGTGTGTTACCTCTAACCCCGCATTAGGTTGTGCCCCGCGCTCCCCTATAGCATAATCACAAAAAGAATACAGTGTGAACCTATAAAGAATCTAACTGACTGGCCCTACAGTGAATCTAAATTGTTGCAATAATCTCATTATTATCAGGAAGCTTGATATTTAATGACTCTTTATGAACCAATCAATAATTCAGAGGATCTGCTGAAGAAATGAAGAACAAATCTTCATATACAGTGAAGTACTTCATATGGTGGCAGAGATGCGGGCCTTCACACACCATCAAAAAAGCCCTACAGAAGACAAAATAGTCCATACATTTAGGATTATAAATTTAACTTTTGCATTTAAAGTGTAAGTGCTTAAAGGGTTAGTTCACCCAAAAATGAAAATTCTGTCATTAATTACTCACCCTCATGTCGTTCGACACCCGTAAGACCTCCGTTCATCTTCGGAACACAAATGAAGATATTTTTGTTGAAAGCTGATAGCTGAGAAAGGCTTCAGATAGGCCTCCATTGGCATTCAGTACATTTACACTCCCAAGACCCATAAAAGGCACTAAAAACGTTGTTACAAAGTCCATCTCACCACAGTGACTCTACAAAAATTTTACGAAGCGACGACAATAGTTTTTGCGTGGAAAAAAAATCAAAATAACGACTTTATTCAACCTCTTCTTGTCTTCCGTGTGTGCCTCCACGACGCATGCGCGAGAATATGACGTAGCGCCGGGGTTCGGGAATCCATGAAATGCACACTTTAACCCCATTTTGAGCACTACGCCAAGACCTAAAGCACGATCAATGTAGAATTCAACAGCTTAGATACGCGCGTCTTCCTCTGCTTGTAAGCAAATCGCTTCTGGGTCATGTGTCCGAACGCCGGATCTGCGTCATATTCTCGCGCATGCGTCGTGGAGGCACACACGGAAGACAAGAACAAGTTGGACAAAGGTGTTATTTAAATTTTTTTTTGCGCACAAAAACTATTGTCGTCGCATCGTAAAATTATTGTAGAGCCACTGTGGTGAGATGGACTTTGTAACGACGTTTTAAGTGCCTTTTATGGGTCTTGGGAGTGTAAATGTACTGAATGCCAATGGAGGCCTATCTGAAGCCTTTCTCAGCCATCAGCTTTCAACAAAAATATCTTCATTTGTGTTCCGAATATGAACGGAGGTCTTACGGGTGTCGAACGACATGAGGGTGAGTAATTAATGACAGAATTTTCATTTTTGGGTGAACTAACCCTTTAATTTCAGTGACACAATAGAAAACTTAAAATAATGACTATCATCAAACAGGTTTCCCAAACACTCCCCCATCTACAGTATACCATTGGTCGGTCAAACAGAAAGCCCAGCCCCAAAATCCTGCAATAGGTCAAAGTTGCTATGACGACAATCACAGAGCCACAGTATTTAAACTTTTCTGAATGAATAGCTTACTTATAGTTGTCTCCATACTCTAAATAAAGAAAAAAAATGGGGGATAAAAAAATTACTAAAACAAATATCCTCAACATTTGGCAAGTAGGGAAACAACAAGAACAAAGCCATGCATTTTTAGTGGGGCCAAGGGCTGATTTCTAGCTCAAACGCCAAACCTTGAGGCAGTAGGAGGATGATGGGATTGCAGCAGTGGCCAGTTGGAAGCAGCATTCAGGTGGAGCTGCTGAAGCCTGATAGCGCTCTAGCCAGCATAGAGTGACCAGGGCCAAACAAAAAGGAAAAAAAGGGGAAAACGCTGGCCTTCTCCTGACACGAAACTTCAAAGGCGACATGTTCTTGCCATTTAAAAAAAGCAAGATTACACGGATTCTGATGGCGTGTTGGACTGTCTAAACATCTGAACCTGAATCCGTTTTCTATCTGCCTATCCAGACGCTCCACCATCCCGCACCAGATTGCCAGGCCCCCTCTCTCCGCCACACATCAGTACCCAGCCTGCTGCCTGCTCCCTGAAGGATGGACCAACACCTGCTGTTGGCAGGCAATGCCTCCCCCTTCCTTGTTTCCCTGTGCACTGTCTTCATGAGCTCCAGCGCTTCAGGGTGAGATACCATGGGGAAAGCAAAGGCTTTTGGGGAGAAGGAGGGGTTCTGCGAGACCCTGCTTGCTTCGTTCGGTTGAACCGGCTGAAGGTTCTTCCTCTTCATTGCCCGAAGCCCCTAGTGTTCCGTCCATATGGTTGTCGCATCTTTTCTTTTCAGCTTTTTTTTGGTCTTGGTGGAATTACTGGATGGTTGACCTGACCTGCGTACATTTAAGATGAAGGGGTGAAACTAACCAGAAAAAAAGAAGGAAGGAATAAATATAGCATGTGGTGAATACGCAGTCATGCGCAGGAGTCAATGAGCCCCCATCTTCATTGACTAATGGGTCATATTATTGTGCAATAATCCTGCTTCACATTAATTCATGGATATGGTTGTGTACTTAGTTCACTGCGGTTAAACAAAACGAATCACCAAAATGAACTTGAAAAAATTAAGTTCTGTGGAAAATACAAAATTTTAAATAGCACACATTTGAAAAAATGGTCTGTTCCTCACACAAATAACTTCAGAAAGCTTTATAAGACTTAATGCTTTGCCGTTTTTGGTCCCCATTCATTTTCAGTGAATAGAAAAGAGCAGCATCAACATTCTGTTGAACTTCTTGTTTTGTGTTCCACAGAAGTCAAAAGGGTTTGAAATGATATGAGTGAGTAAATCATAAAATAAATGTTAACTAAGGCCGCATTTACACTGCAGTTCTTGATACCCAATTCTGAATTGTGAACTATATCTGATTTTTTTTGACGAGCAGTTTACATCTTCTTTTAAACTGACTCATCCGAGATCTATGGAAGCTTGTTTCCGCACAGAATACATTTTTTTTCAAAGATAATTGCACTTTTTATCTCACAATTTTGACTTTTTTCCTCATAATTGCGAGATATAAACTAGAAATTGTGAGTTATAAAGTCAGAATTGTGATATAAACTCTTTTTCTCGCAATTGCGAGAAATAATGTCCAATTCTGAGGGGAAAAAAAGCTTTTTTTTCGCAGAATTGCGAGTTTATGTCTCACAAAGCTGGCTTTATAACACGCAATTGCGACAGCCCAATTCGGACATCTGTAAAAATACATTTGCATGGCACCTCAGTGATAAAACTCGCGCATTCGGATGGCGATATATTTGCGGTGGCGGAGCGAGTTTTGTGATCCTACAAACCCGGGAACGCGCTGCTCACGTGGTCAGTCGCATGATTGCCTGCTGTAAATAAAATGTCATATGCTTGGAATAATAAGAACAAATTCATATTTAATTTTATAATAGCAAAATACTTCTCTGATTATCATTTAAATATTCTGTATTAAAAATAGGAAGATATAGACTCATAGTTAAAATGCTTTTCTTTTCTGTCTTGTATTTTATCTCAAAATGATGTGTCATTTTAAAAATGTGGAAATGAGTAAGTTAATACAGCCTCTTATTTAAATATAATGCTGTTTGGATATTTTAAAGTATTGCTGCCGTAATAACGGCCCATTTCAAATGTTTACGTGCTTTTCTTCTCTTTTCCTTCTGAGCAGTAATAAAAGATTATTTTTGTAAATACTTTCCAGCATTTCAGTAATAAAAGTGTAGGCTAGATCTTTAAAATGCATCCAAATTACAGCGAAGCGCAACGATACGGTGCTCTGCAGTGGTCAAAACAGATATAAACAGTGAATTTTGAAGCAATCTCTTTTTGAAAATTCAGAGATATGGATTCAGACGGCAATTAAATTGGCAGTGACATCTTGTGCAGATTTGGGACCGAGTCTGCACAGTAGTGAGTGACCCTGGGACTGGAATCTGCGTGGTATAAAGCAGGAAGTAGAGCCGCGATATCAAAAGCCGGCCCACAATATCGCAGATGCAGAACAATTCATTATGTCGGTGTGAAATAAACAGTTATGGAAATGTAGAAATTAATGCTAAAGCTCTAATCACCTCCCGAAACAGTTGGTGCCTCAGTGACTCACTCAGAGAAGCCGTCAATCATGACGCCACCCATTTTTATAGCATCAAATAACTAACTAAAACCAAACTTATTTAAAAAACGAACACTTGAAATGAAATCAGCGTGATAAAAACACATCTAAAATGACAGAAACCAACTTTGGGAAAAAATTATATGAAGTGTAATTTGATTGTTTAGTTTGTCTCGCGTCCATTAGAATACATGGAGGGGCGGGGTTATGAGCTATTCTGGGACCAACCACCTGGGGGCGATCGAGGCATTTGGGCTTCAGTTTTTAACACGAGTGCGACAGGCTTGGTCCATGGTGTTTGTCTAAAAACAGTAGGTAATTCGGCCAGGGATTTTTACCAAGCGGCAACCTCCCGCAGTTTCTCTTGAAGCCAATACGGAAGTGACTTAAACTGCAATTCATCGACTGGCCGCTAGAGACAGGCTCCAGAAGGGAGCAGAATCTCGTTGAGCCCCATGTTAAAATGCCCAACTTTACAGCAGAATTTTTTTTTTTACAGCCTGGTACAAATTGTGGTGTTGGTCTATATGGCTAATTTTGCGAGGGGGGTGATTTTTTTTATAACTCATTCGTTTACATTATATAAAGCCTTAAAGTTCTGCATAATTAAGGGCGTGGCCATTTTGAGTGACAGGTGGATAGCCATTTATCTGCTGTCTGTTAGTCATCGCGTCACCTCAGCTCCGCCCACGTCCCGCCTCTTTGCCCATTTTCTATAATCCGGGAGTGACGTGCGATGACGCGCTGCCAAGATGGCAACGGCCAGCTCGTCCCTACTTTACGCTTTAAAACTGCTCTTCAGAATCCTATGGGTGACGTCACGGACACTACGTCCATATTTTTTTACAGTCTATGATTTTTACGCAGGTGGTGGGAGAAAAACACTGACATTCTGGATTCAGACGGCAATAAAATGACAGCCTAGCCCCTGTAAATGATGAAAATACCTTACCTTACGACCCCATGAGAAATAATTACCGTCCGAATTCTCACACAATTCTGACTTTATAACTAGCAATTGCGAGAAATAAAGTCAGAATTGTGAGATTAAAAAGTCGCAATTACCTTTTTAATTTTGTATTCTGTGGTGGAAACAAGCTTCCATAGATACACTCTAAAAAAAAAGGCTCGTAATCATAGGGGAACCTTTTTTAGTGCTATATAGCACCAATTTTGGTGCTTCAGTGGTTCTTCAGCGGTTCTTCAGAGGTGCTATATAGCACCTTAGTCAAAGAACCGGTGAAGAACCTCTGAGGAACCGCTGAAGAACCACTGAAGCACCAAAATTGGTGCTATATAGCACTAAAAAAGGTTCCCCTATGATTACGAGCCAAGAACCATTTTTGGTGCAATATAGAACCTTTTTTTTTTTAGAGTGTATCTGCATTTAGACTATACACCTGGCGAAACAACCCACGGTAGACTTACCGACCCGGAAAACCTTAGGCCGAAAGGAAGTGAAAACAGCACGATGTGCAATGGATGCAGACAAAATGATAATACACCTTTTGCTTTCTGTAAAGGTGCCATCTTTAAAGATCTGCAAAACATTGGCCTCTTAAGACGGAGACAAAAAAAAAAAAGAGGAGAGCGCCTGTCGCAGCCTAGGCGAATGTAGCAATGATCGCTGTAATCACTGTGGTTGACATCATTCGCCACCATCGCTTTTCACAATACAGTACGACTCACATTGACAGGGGAAAATCTGATCTGTCGGCTTGTACGTATCCAATTCAGATCAGATTAATTTCCACATATGAATGAGGCCTGAAACCCATCTGAGAATATCGGAATCCATGTGCTTTTTTTCTGCTTACACGTTCGTGGGTCGTATCCGATCTGTGTCACATGGGAGGAAAAAAAATCTGAACTGGGTCACTTGAACCATGTAATGTAAATGCGGCCTAATTCTTTTTAATGATTAAATTCTATTTAACACATTTTTGGCAATCACTTGTCTAATTGACCATGACCATAAAATAAATTAAATACTAATAAATACAATTAAAATAATGTAATAAAGCATAAATAAAATCTTACAGAACAGCACGCAATTATAGTGTTTTTCTTTTATGATGTTTCATTAATGCATCCTGAATTATTCATGTTCATATTGCATCAACATACTAAATCTAAATGCGAGCTAGGATTAGACATTCTTACTGTATATCCAGGTCTAGTCTGAATATAAAACAACTTCAGCAGCCTATCAATGGCACTATACAGACAAGACAAGAAACCTAATGAGATTGTTGAGACCAAACGCAAATTTGAAAATCCAGAGTTCTTGCCAAAAAAAAAAGGAAAAATATAATTTAATTTTTTCCTCCTGAGGCAATACCTCAGAAAGGCCATTGAGCTCTCGCTAAGAGCATCTGCTGGCCTATGCTAATTTCAGGTCTGAAATTTGGATGCCCAGTATGAAAGAGTCCTTTGGCTATATTTCATGCACGCATCTAGGTTAAAGGACATGGGGTGGTTGAAATGACCGAGTGGACACAAAGGCCAATAGTGGCCCTGATCTTAAAACCCCACGCAGGAGGAACTAGGACACGTGACGGAAGAGCAAAAGAGAGTAATCATGTTCCTACACAACCAACAGAGAAAGAAAAGCGGACATTTGAGTCTTTACAAAAATACATAACCAATTAAGAACATGTACTAATGAAGTTAACTCATTACTGCTGACAGCTCTCCTTAATCATGTAATTTAACCACTTATTACCCAGCATCTGTCTGAACGCAACGTGGAACAGCAGGAAAATTAGTATGAGAATATCTGACGTCAGCCATTGTTGCTTCAGCTTGGCTAAATGCAAATGTGCATGTCCTTGATAAATCAGGCTCATATCATATTAAGTTAGTAAAAATAGGCCTACTTGAAAAGGTCCTTCCCACCGTGATAATATTCAATAAAAACCTCATATATTAGTTAGATTTAGATACCATAATACCACAATTAAGTGCAAAAAATGAACAACTCTGCAATGCACTTCTAAAATGAAAAAGCTATTTTTAAAGAACTAAATTATAATATTTCTTAATGCATTCTCTGGTCTTGTGAAATTCATCAATTCAATTAAAAAACATCGTAATTGTCTTTGATATGCAAAACATGTTTCAAATAAAAATGATAATGAATAAAGTTTAAGTGCTCGAGCATGACCAGAGAATAGTTCAGATTTTTCACAGTAATTTTATAAAAGTAGACTTCCTCAAATGATCACGCAAATGCACCCACTTCTAAAAGCAGCACAGTTCAAAAACCCAGTTTTGCTTCGTGACTATGTTGAGCGATGTGAGCAGAGGGAGCGGTTTAGACGCATAATTGAACATTTAAAGAGGACAAGCTTGGGGTAATTACGCTAATTAAGAGCAGTAACTAATGAAGCCATCCCTCCTGCGACACAGTCACAGTCCCTCGTACCATTACTCGCCATTAATCTTCCATAATCACCTATGCCGTGCGTTAGGGACATCCAGGCACACGGCAAAGCATTATGTGACAGCCAGCCAATGGGAGGAGGAGCATTTCAGTCCTTACAGTGGCTTGTAACACTGTCCAACTGGACTAAAATGATGAAATAAAACAGCTTTTAGGAGTATCCTTCACAGACCAGGCATACTAATTCAGCACGGTACTGAAGCGCTGACTGCCAAATAAACTGGTACACCCGGTCTCTTTCCAAAGTGATTTGAACTGTTTCACTGTAGGGCATTCTGGGCATGGACCACCACTACAAGTGGCTGCCTTCCAGTTTCTACTACTTTTTTTCCCACAGTTTGAATGAAACATATGAATGAAGCACAGAGCGAACAGTGTTTTACATAATAATGGACAGTGATTGGACAATGGCCTTACAATTTCATTCAGGTGAAAATGTTCACGTTATGCACATCATTGCAAGTGTGGAAGTATAGTCTAAGACATTACAAAAGGTACAAATGGATTACTGTAAAAAGGAGTTTAAAAAGAGAAAGCACATGCTCATTAAATGGACACATAAAAAAAAAAACAAGTTCACTTGCATGTATTTGAGAATTGGTATATCAGGTTGATGACATAGCTAGCGGTGTGTCACGTGAAACGCATGACGCGTCGTCATTGAAATATTACTTTAATAAAATAATAACACCCATGGCAATTATACTTTTGTTATGTGTGATGATATTTTAGTAATGTTTTATTTTAAATTTATGCTTGTTGGAAGCGTTGTTCAGATTAAAAAATATTGCAAATATCAATTTGTCATGTCTTTTCAACTCCAATATATCACTACGTGTCTTTAGTAAATCCTGACAGTAGTTTTAAACGCCAAAAGAGGGATTGCGCTGGCGCAAACTGTTAGTAAATCTGGCCGATTTTTTGTTTTATATTCATGTACTCTTAACTTGAAACATTCGAGTTAGGCCTAATTCATACATTCAACTTAAAATTATCATGTAATTTAAAATCATAAAATTAGGGGCTATATGCGTTTTCTGAAATTTAAACTCGAGACTGACACCTGTGGCCAAAAAACAGAACTGCTCTTATTTTCTGCTCGCTCTCGCAGCGGTGGTGACGTCACATCCGCAGACAGCGCGGGAAAAATCTGACCCGACAGAAAATAGGAAAAATAGGATACAGGCTTATAGGTGCACCCACTGTGAGCGGACAAGGTGTCAGTATGCTCATCAGGAGATGTTTGAGTCATAAATGGTAAAATAAAAAGGCTATTGTTACGTTTATTTTGGGGGAAAAGTTGCATATAGCCCCTTTAAATATTTTTAGTGATGGAAACTCGGCTAGCTTTAACTTGCTCATTCAGTAAATGCTAACTGGCTAATTGGCAACAATGCTTTGATAGCAGCATAGAATAGCAATTGCTGAATGAGAATGGCAATATAGAACATTCATCCTATCTCAATCTAAGTTCATGCTCCACTCATCACTAACCCTCCAAAAAACAACATAAACTCTTCTAAATTATCAAAGAAAAACAATAAACTACTAAATCTACCACACTTGACCTTTATGGGATAGTAAAATGTATATTAATAATATTAATAAATTAATATTCTGTCATAATTTACTCACCCTCAAGTTGTTCCAAACCTGTATGAGTTTCTTTGTTCTGCTGAACACAAAAGAAGATATTTAGAAGAATGTTTGTAACCAAGCAGATAGAGCAACCATTGACTACCATAGTAGGGGAAAAAATACTATGGTAGTCAATGGTTGCTCTCTCTGCTTTGTTACAAACTTTCTTCTAAATACATTATATAACACTTAATTTGAGCATTTATTCTCTTTTTCGAGTGTCATGGCAATGCTGGAAAATAGAAATCCCAGCCCAGTTTCGGTTAAATTTAAGTTTGTCTAAGGGTGCTTACACATCTCTAGTTCGGTTCATTTGGTCCGAACCAAGGGCAAACAATTATACATTGTAGCATTTTTCAGCTTTTTTGGTTCCTTTTCTCACCACACTGAGTGCTTTGGTCCGAACCAGTTGAAACGAACCAAAATGCAGTCACATGACAACACGATTCAAGTACGATTCAACCGAACTAAATGAGGCAGGTGTGAAAGCACCCTAAATTCAAAGAAACAAGTTTATATAACTCAAAACAATGAAACAATTCAGATTGCTTAAAATGTGTCCGTTTTGTGAACTCAAAAGAAAAATAAAGCTCTAAATACTCACAAACGTCCATTTGATTTGTTTAATTTAAATGTAACCTACTCAAACCAATTCATTATTTTAGCATTAGGTTTTATAGTTTATGTTTTTGTGTGAACTGTGAACTTTACTGTCTTCATGTATTGCTGCAGTGCTAACACACTTCAATTTCCCACATGGGATCAATAAAGTACCTACCATACTAAAATCCTGAATTGTCATTTTTCTTGTGGCTAAATGTTTTTTGTTTACTAGCCAAGAGAAACTTAGGCACATGAAGATGGAAAAAATATGTTTTATTTCAATGCTTTTTCCTTTACTTGCAAAACTTTTGCATAATTTATTTTGGGAAACTTGTGCATGCAATTATTTTGCAAGTGAACAAATGTTTTCAGGGGAATGCTAAACTGATGCTAGAAATAATATGAGGAGAGAGTAAACGCAAAGTTTCTCAGGTAGCACAATACTTTTGTAAGAGAAGCTTGTGCTAAAGCATTTAAAAAAAGTTTTCCTTCTAACTCATTATTTATATCTCCAGTTTTGCTTGCAAAAGTATAAAATATGTTTTCCTCCAACCAGTTTTGAGTTTGCTCAAAATCATTGTGTTCTACAGCAAAACTTGCTTGTTGTATTCTCACACAAAAGTAGTGCATTCCTCCAAGAAATGTTGCTCCAGTTTTGCATTCATTCACAAAAGCATTGTGTGTCCCTTGAGAAACGCAAAAAAAAAGCATTGAAGTATAGTTTTCCTCCCTCCTCATATTCTTTCTATCACCAGTTATGTGTTTCCTTGTAAAAGTATTTAATTCCCCATAGAAACATTTTTTGAGTTTTCTAACAAGTTTATTTTCCCTCTGAACTCATGTCCCTTAAGGGGCTCACAAGATACCTCTTTGGAAACAGTCATTATTTAGCAATGATCCAAAATTACACTAACTTTACATATATGCACAATTATATTATTTGCCACTTTTATTTATACAACAGCGGAGGAAGTACAGGAATGACGAAGTGAGGAGGGAGGGGAGGAAATCTCAACCCCGGATTCAAACCTGCATTTCCCACATAAGCACCAAGGCTCGATGTGCCACAGAACACGCAACAACCACTAAGCCACAGCCGAGTTAAAGATTTAGTAACTCATCTGCATCTTCTTTTCAGGCCTTAGGTTTCTCAGGCTGCAGCTCAACACTGATCTTGGACAGCGATGCCACCTATTAACATTTAAACCTAGTGGATGGCTGAATGTAAGAAGAATCACTTTACAGGCCAGCAGTGACACTCTTTAAGCCTTGGCCCCCGGTGTCCAAGTCCAAGACTGTTCCAGCAGTCACCACCTGAGTCTGACACCAGACCTGAAGGCCTGCGTCGAGGTAACAAGGTGCTAGGGCAGATCTCCAGGCAGCCGAAACCAGCCAACTAGTCTGAAAACAAACTAAAACAGGTTTGTTTAGGTGCTAAATATAACGGTATGAAACTTAGACACCGAAGGAACTTGCATAACTCAACCAAGACTGCAGGGAACACCAGATCAGAGAGCTAAAATACACTTTTGTTGTCAAAGCAGAAAGGTGATTTTGGAAATCTACCATCCTTTGGGTTTGTGAAAGGTGTTATTTCAGAACAGTGGCAGTATCACAAAGTGCAGAGGCTTTTTTAATGCCGTCTCTTGGGGGGGTGGGGGGGGGGGGGGGCTACACCAGGCCAGTGTGACTGCCAGACAGCTCTGCTTGTCTGTTAATCTGCGCTCGCTGTGAAAGGGGGGCAAGCGGATGGCGCTGCCAAACACGAGACGCACTGCAGATGGCAACACTTCCATATTCTGTTTCTTTTCTGGCCGACTCTCCATCTCACCCACTGTTATTCATATGCATGAATATGCTGTGAATACAAGCATCATCGCTTTCCCTATATTTCCTGTTTTGCCGGTTTCCCCCCTGCAGATCCATGCTTATCAGATGATAATTTCGCAAAAGGCTCTGTGTTTTTTGAGCGTAAATGTCTCAAAAGAGCAGGATGGAGATGTTACAGCCAGAGTAAAGCATGCCCGTGGCACACTAGCTCAAAGTGCTTGTGATGCCCGCATGCTTTTTCTGGGTTTGTGCCGCAGCACTGCGATGGACATCTGCTGGGGCTTGGTGAACATATGTTTCCACAGCGCTCCATTTCCAAAATGAAAAACATAATGTCTGTCCAATTAAATATGCAAAAAACAAACACCTTTTTAACTAGCTCAAAAGACATTTTGTCATTTTTGAAGTTGAATATTTTGATTTTGTGACTCTGGGAAGTTTCCTGAGACACACTGGCAACTTTTAAGAGTTTCTTAATGATATTATACATTTAAGGGATTAGTTCACTTCAAAATGAAATTTTCCTGATATTTTACTCACCCCCATCTCATCCAAAGAGTTCATGTCTTTCTTTCTTCAGTCAAGTTTTTTGAGGCAAACATTCCAGGATTTTTCTCCACATCATAGCCTTCCATGGCAACCAATATAAACTATATTAATAACTTTACAATTACTAATCTTAATTCTACTCCAATTCGTTTTTTGAATGCCACCCGTCCCGTAAAATACGGAATCGTCCCGTATTTACAAGCAAAATGACGTCCCGTATCAAACCAATACGGGATTTGTCCCATATTTTTCACAGGTCCACACATAGTTCAATAAACACATACGGATTCTGCAGTGTGGAGAATACTGATAGCAAATATAAAGAAATCAATTTCACAATAAGTAGTACAGGAGCTCATTTGTGCGTGGTTGCGTTTTAGCGGCTTTGTTGCCATAGCGGCGGAGTCTCGAGAACATGCGCTGTGCCGTGTGCCTGTAAACTTGCGCGGTTTTTTTAAAAACATGTCGAGCTTGCGTCGCGTCCACCGGTTGAACGCAAGAGGATCTCCAGATATAGAGCTGAATATCAAAAAGGTATCAATGGGCAGTAACTCGTGATGAACTGCACACTTTATGAGAAGCATTTCAGTTGCTCAGACTGTGTGACTAATGCTGCCTTCACGTGCTATCGGAAATGTCCTAATTCCCACTTTAGAAGTCGTGATTACGAGCTTGTTGCATTCAAGTGCTTTGTTGTTGGTGTGAACAGGAATCATGGTGGACACCAGGTTATTCTTGCCTATTTATTGGGAAAATCTTATTAAAACCATCATCATTTGTAGTCTCCATGCACCGACAACCATAAACATTTCACATAGTCCGCTTTCTGCTGATTCTGTAATTTCAGTCAAATGCAGGCTATTTTCGCTGTGTACCAAACATACAATACACTTCATATGATTACTCACATGTAAATATGTACTACGTTAATGTCAAGACAAGACGACCAAGCTGTTTTGGACCTGCCACAGCAGTCCAGTTCTCCCCGCCACCATGTTTAAAGCTTATGACACGCCCATCTCGGGAATTGGGGTATCACAATTATTTCCGAACTTCCCAGTGGTAAACACGACATCAGAGGGCGTTCATGTGCAATTTTTACCTAGGAAACTCGTATTTACGATAATTCCGATAGCACGTGAAGGCAGCATAAGAAGCAGCGGTGACACACACATCCGTGCTTCTAAAGGTATAGGCCTATAGTTTTTTAATGGATAATATAGCTATTAATATAATATTCCATACATTATCAGAGCTTGGCAGACAGAATAATACTTTTTTTAGACAGGTTAATTAATAGATTGTAGCCTAATAAATGTTATTATTAATTTATAATTAAGCTAAGCTATATTAATCATACATAATAAATAATCCTGTCATATAAAGTTTGACATTTAAAAAAATATTTAGATAAAATTGGGACAAATAATTACATGATAATATAGTCATAATTTAAGTAAATTGATAAAATAAAAAATAATTGAATTTTTTTAAATAAATAAAAAGTGATTACTGGTTCAGAATGACTGCTTAAAGGGACAGTTCACCCAAAAATGAAAATTCTGTCATTATTTACTCACCCTCAAGTTGTTACAAACATATACATTTCTTTGTTATGTTGAACACACAGGGAGAAGTCAATGGTGCCCCAAAGCAGCCTGGTTACAAACTTTCTTCAAAATATCTTCTTATGTGTTCTGCAGAACAAAGAACCTCGGACAGGTTTTGACATCATGAGGGAGAGAAAATGACAGAATTTTCATTTTTGGTGAACTATCCCTTTAAAGTGCACCAAATAGGCTACTAAAGAGTTTTTTTTAGAAATAAATAAAATAATAATGTAAAATAATATAAAATGTGTTCTGTTGCAAGTTCACATTTGATCCCATGTTTTCTTATGGTTTATTATTGAGCTGTCAAGTTGTCAATGTTGAAATAATCATTTCATGACGTAATCTTTATTTCTGTCCTTTATGCAATGGGTTTTTTTTTGGGGGGGGGGGGGGGGGGGTGTCGTGAATGGGTGTCCCTTATTTTGCCACACTGAAGGTGGCAACCCTAATGGTGGCTGTCATAAAAACTTGCCAGATTTATTCATACATGCATTAAATATTGAAGAACATTAAACATGATAATGAATAGCCTATGTAATATGGTGCATTTAGCAAAATGCTCCTCTCGAGAGTTAATTTTTCTAGCTGACTAACAAGTTTATGGACACTCTGGATATGGTTTTTCTAAGGTAAATGTGACGTAAGATGTTTTTACCAAAGTCTTTCCATGGTTAAAACACCGATTGAGCGATTCCATGTGACATGATACGGATTTCATTAAGTTGTACTCTATCTTTTAACACTTTCAGATGCTCATTCGTGTTTATTTCGCGCTAACTGGTAGGGAAGATCCGTTCGTGTGCCGCTTCTCTTGAGCTGAGTTGCGCCAAAGCGATCTCACACCACAGTGCCAAAACGGTTTCAAATGTTTTTGAATTTCGTAATAAAATGGACGTAATTTGAAATCTGAGACTTTGTTTCATATCAATAGTAACAAAGCACAAAGATTATTGCGATTTATTGGATGGGAGGCGTGCTACAAAGTTCCTTTCATTTATCGACTGAAAACAGGATGACTAATCGATTCTTGAGAATCGATTAAAATTGAGAAATTAATATATTTCTTTTTACCCAGCCCTATTTTTTAACCTAAATTGCTCATCTTGCGCTGCTACCTTCAAAGTTTTGGTTGTCATGGAAGTCTATGATGTGGAGAAAAATCCTGGAATATTTTCCTAGAGAAAAGAAAGACATGAACATCTTGGATGAGACGGGGGGGTGAGTAAAATATCAGGAAATTTTCATTTTGAAGTGAACTAATCCTTTAAGTACTGTACTTCAAGCCTTTTTAACATCATTTATTTTTTTCTGCCTTGTTATTACAAAAAATTACATGAAATGTTACATAATGTATACAAAAATGTTTGTTAAAGGACAGGTCGCGAAAAGCCTTATTCGTTAAAATGTAAACATTTTATTTAAATGAACACTAAAAGTAGCTAGCTATTATTTGTTTAGGCAAACATATACAGTAGATTAGATAAACAAATACTTTGAATTTCTAATAATTATCCTTTACTCATCACCAACAGCACAAGCTATTGTTATGATCCCAACCACGACAAAATTAAAGACTAAAATAAAGAATAAAGACATAGTTACTTTTTTTGCTCATTTATCTTTGAATTTTCAGTCTATATCATTGTCTTCTGTATATCAGAATAATCAGAATGTCATCGGGGTCGTGATCAGACGTACGGCTGTATCCGTGTCCTTGTTTGCACATATATTTCATTTGAAGAAGACGTTATTAAATGTGTGCACACACGGTGCTGGTTCATGTTTAGAGCACTAGAGTATATGAAATATATCCATAAAAAACGTCAACGCGCTCACTCCGGTCTGTATCTGATCTATGAGCCACGTGATGAGTGTTGTTAAACTCACTGCGGCGATCCGCACAGAAACCGCTCTCTTGCGCGTGCCGCGTGTTGTTTGAATTCTCTGCTGTAATGCGATCTCAGCTTTGCCCTCACTACAGTGCAACAGTGAAACGGGACCCTTCTCAAACAGTGTCTCGCTGCGCCACATTCCGAACGTTGTTTAGCGACATACACTCTTTTATTGCTGTGTAATAAAAATTTATATCATAATGAGAATAAACACACTGGTATTCGGTTTGAACCGGTATACCGCCCAGCACAATTTATCAGGGCTGCATGATTAATCGCAATTAACCTGAAATGGTTTGGGTTATTGCCATTATGAAATCGCAAAGGTTGCGTTTATTTTTTTTATGCGTAGCTTGTCAGTGATCAGTAGTAAATGCGGCTCCATCTGAAAGCACTGCGACTCTGCGAGTTTAATTTGAAAAAGCTACACGCGTCAAACATCTTTCCAAACATAAGAAACTTTATAAACCTCTGGTCCAACAAAAGACAACATTTAATAACCTGTTTTCACTCCAAACTCACTTCATAATGACAGTTGAGCATCCTTCTGTGAGGTGATGTGGCTTCTTACACAGAATAAGGTACACAACATATTATTTCATAGTATTCTAATTATATACAGTGATAAAGTAGCCTGGCGTGGCCATACTCAATTCTAGTCAGAATTTGAGTCTGGTACCGCTCCATTGAGCTTTGATTATGGGGCGTGTTTCAACCGAGCCTGGAAAGACCTCAATTGGATAGACCCACAACCAATCAGAGCAACGGAGCGACGCTTAACGTTAGTTGTCAAATGTCAACAGAACTCAACTGCACTGTTACCAAGTCCGTGTTTTTCTCCATGTCCGCGGGTTGAAGCGACCCCAATTATGTGATTATATAAACCCAGGAATGCGAATTTTAGCAGGCGACCTTGCCAAAAGAACATATTTTACCAACCAAACGTTTTGAGTAGCAATTGTGCGCGACATTGCAAAAACACTTGGAAACCCTGTCTGCACGCACGCATGATTAAGTAACGTTACAAGAAAAACATGAGTGTAAACGATCTTTGGCAGTAATAAAATAATTTAAGGATACACAGAGTACTTACCAACACGATCATCGTTTCTGAGAGAAATAGTAAAGGTGATTGCATATACGAACAAGTTCTCCGTTTAGGATAAGAGCAAATTCAACCCAAGAGCCTTCGATGACGTGGAAGATTACGTTACTGTTGATCATCTGTCCATCATCGTCTAAAGCCCGCCCTGACAATTTCATTGGTCCGAACAGTTTCTGTTCGGGCATAATTCCTTCTCTATGGAGCGAGTCCAGACCGAATTGCCCGAGCAAAACATTTTGTGGGCGGGGCTAAATTCGGCTGGCATCCAGGCTAGTGATAAAGGCTATGTCGATTAGCATTGAAGTATAAATATACTTTATTATCATGAAAATACCAGAGAAGGCTTGAAGAACTCGGATAAACCATATATTATCGTAGTAGTCGTGAGTTTACAAGTCATGTTTAATCAATCAAAGCATTTCAATCTTCTGTTTATTCAGCTAGTATGACGCCCATAGGGATTTCCTGGAACAACATCTTCGGGGCATATTTGGAGTTTCTGCGCAAGAGCACTCTCTGGCTTTCATATAGAGCAGCATTTACTGCTGATCACAGAGCCTAACGTGAAAAAACTAAACAATCGCCGTCGAATTTGTCTGGCTACTACCACACCAAGCTCAATTTAAGACTGAACATTGGTCTGGGGAGTCTGCTCTGTATTTTCTACTGCACAAGAGGCGTAATAAACAAGCATAAATTAAATGACTCTGTACGCAATTGGATAGTCCTTCAACCAATCAGACCACAAGAGGCGTGATCAACGGGCAAAGATCCATCACTTCTCTATCCATCGTGTTAAACCCGCCAATAGCGCGCCAGGTGGATAAGCCAGTCTGTGATTGGTTCCCGCAAAAGTGTAACAGAAGCAGTAGAAATGAATGTACAGGTTTCCAGAAATCGCCGGCAGATCATGCTGGGTTTACCCAGCCTACCGTCAAATCGCATGCAGTGTAATTTCAATTAATCGTGCAGCCCTAATTTTTATACCTCAATAAACTGTAATCACTGGCTTCTGGTAATGGCCGCACGCAAGTCAAGTTCTGGCGGAAGAGTGACCTCTGACCTGACGTAGGATGTAGGAGTAGCGTAAGCTTAGGTGAGAGCATTCGCCTCTCGTGGTTCAAACAAAAAGGGCTTGGCAACAAACTCAAGCTCCTCCAACATTTCTCTTTAAATTCTAATTCGTTCTGGTGTTTTGTTTTCCTTCACCCTCTGAGCTTCTGTGTTTATCAATATGTCATGCGTCGGGTCAGAGGCCGTTACCAGAAGTGTATAAAGTTATAAAAATGGATATTTGCACCACAAAAATGCATCACTTCACTCCAGAAGGCCTTTATTAACCACCTGGAGCCGTGTGGATTACTTTAATGATGCATGGATGCGCTTTTTGGAGCTTCAAAAACTCTGTCTCTACTCACTCCCATTATAAAGCTTGGAAGAGACAGGATATTTTTTAATATAACTTTGATTGTGTTTGGCTGAAAGTCATATACACCTAGGATGGCTTGGGGGTGAGTAAATCATGGGATGATTTTCATTTTTGGATGAACTATCCCTTTAACATCTACTACATGTAACCAGGTTCTTACACCAAGCATACATAATTGAATTATTGTTGGTGCAAGTGCTTATGTCCTACAGCCTCAAATTAGCATATAACCTAATGAAGTGTGGTATTTCATAATTAATCTTTTTTAAGTCAAAACTATGTTTTTGGATTTGTTTACCGGTATGTTATGTAAGGGCATCACCTTCAGTTGCCCATTGTCCTTCTCGTCCCCTCCTTTCTACAGTAGCTTTCTCCATTTTTCCTCATTTATGCTCATTTTTCTCTCCACACCTTATCTTGCACGCGAGGCCCTCTGCCAAAATCTCAATATGTTGTGCACCTATAGTGACGATTTTCAATTAATGCCTCCATTCATCACCGTACAGTGATCTAATTCTGGATGTCCCTGTTCTAGAGGGAACAGTGTGCTACGATTTATGATGCCTGAGATACAGTAGCTCGGTTTACCCTAATGGACTTTCCCATTCAATCACAACTAATAAATTATGTCAAGAAGGCCTACAGATTCATTTTTTATTATTATTTTGTCAGCCAATTACACACTGACTGAAAGGTCATCATAACAATATTTTAGAAAATAAACCAGTTTATTAAATTTGTCCACTAACAATTTCCTACAGTGAACATGCATTACTTTTTTTCTTGAAACATCGTTTTCACAACTGTGTCAGTTTTGCATAATTTGACAAAGCTTCATTGGGAACAAGGCAAATTAAAATATTGTAAAGGGATATTTACCTTGATTCTTGAAAATGACGAAACAGGTAAGTACAACATGGTTTAACTAGCGGAAATCGTTAATTTTATGGCTGTAAAAGGTAAAGAATTGCATCTTGTTTAATGTCCATTGACATTTAAGACACCAAATGTTAAATTACTCATCACCAGTAATGTTAGTGTAGCCAAATCACCGCTTTTTTTAAGAGAACATTCTGTGTGTCATCTGGAGTTGTGCGCGTGCGCGTTACATCCGCATAATTTCCGTGACAACAACAAGCAAGTGCGCCGCGCGTGAGAAACTATTTTAGCTTTTTATTGTGTACATGTTGTGTAAAATGTATTTTTAAGTGTTCATTAACGGAGATAGCCGAGATAAATCTTGATCTCAAGATCGTATTTGTATATTTAAAGTGTTTTTTATCATCTAAAGTTAGTGATTACCGTGTTAGAACTGACAGAAATTTTGCGATTTGTCACGTAAGTTACACTGAGGTAAAAAAAAAAAAAGACGCTTTATCTGAGAGAGTTAACTTACAGTATTTATATTGCACAAACTTATTCGAACTCCCATCACATTTAATTTAAATCGTATTTCAAATACATGCTTAATGTTGGGTAGTCTACACTTTGCGTACTAGTAAGTTACCATATGAAAGCATTATGGTGTTTTAGATATTGGACTTTTACCATATATTTTTTTTAAAGTAGCCACTTAAACATGTAAAGATATATGGATATATAGTATCTCATACATATAATTTATTTAAAAAATGATATATTATTCAAAAAATGACATATACATACATTGAACTTGACATTAAAATTGATTTGAATAAATAATTATTATTTTTTTCACAGAACTGAAGAGATGGGGTTGTCAGTGGGAAGTGAAGGTCAAGACAACATTGCTGAGGATGCTGCTGGCTGACATGGGACATCTCAGTGACAGCTTTGGCCGCCATTCATCGCCATTCTATGTGATTAACTTTGATGTGCCAGGATGGACATCACTGAGGAGGGTATATTGTAGGGCAAGAGCCCTGCACCACACAAACCGCCTATTGCCTTAAATAGCAGAATGGCACCACATCTTGTTTTGGGGAGATGCAGCACTGTAGCATTTGGCATACCTTATCAGCATTTGGCCGCCATTCATAGTGTCTGCAGGGCTTTTTTTCTTCCAGCGTCCCAGTTTTTGTACTCATGCAACATAGCAAATCCTTCAAAAGTTGTATGTTTTTCTTGACTCAGCCATCAACTTTCCACTAACAAAATTGATGAATGCCTTCAAATGATCCATTATGATGCCTTTAAAGATTTGCGGGTATAAATAGCACTGAAGGACACTCACAGAGAAAGGTCACCTGCCAACCAGTCATTAATCTGTTGCGTGGGGTTAATTGTCTTGGAGTTTGCTTCCGTGTCAACTTGGTAACAAAATGACCATCGCTTTAAAGGCATTCATCAACTCCAATATTTAGAGGAAATCTTGCCTGGGTGTGATTATAATGAACGTGAAGCTGATATAGCACATCTTGGCCACGTGTAGATGCTCGAAGCAGATGGTCCTCATGGCCATAGCTCAAGCCTCTTCTCTTTACTCGACTTTCTTATCTCTGCCAGGCCTTTAGTCTCATCTCAGGCTGTGTGCTTCTGGCACCCATCACGCACAATATTCCATTTTCACGCACACAGGCTTTATCAACCATAAACACAGATATGTGCGTATTGGGACCAGCTGTCCCTTTCCATTCACGTACTTCGTTTTTGTGAATTGTATTTGTATTATTTCCACACCTTGAATCAAAATTCGAACACTCGCACCAATATATAAATGTCTGCCATGAATAACGACAAGCGTGTTTTTCCAGACACATGCTTTGCAGCTCCAGTAAATAGTTCTGGATTTCATTCTCATTGATTCCAGACTGGTTTTTTCCAACAATGGGTGCATTATTGGATGATATTCCCTGGCTTCCTCTGGCAAATTGAAACATTTTGGACCGCGTTAGGGCAGACGACCATGCGGTGTGTTTCTAATTGGTGGAGCGCATTTGCAGCAGGTCCCTATTACTTTCTTTGTTTAGCGTTTGTCTAGCAGGCGAATTCAAGCGGAAGTTTTCCACAGTGGCATTCGGCTTCTATTTCTCTCTCTTATTGGGAAGTATTTCTGTCATCGCTTGTCTACAGTAGTTTAAGCTCTCATATCTTTTGAATACTAGTCTAGCAGGCCTGCATGCGACATTTCAAAGACATTGTTGAGGGATCAGTCATAACAGCCGAGTAATATGAATGCTAACATGACCACAGATGACGAGGAGCTGTTTATTTGGCTTCATGCAGTTGCCTTTACAGTTTAATAACCTGGAACATAATGGCATCTGCCAACAATCAGAAGGGAGAATGCATGGAAATAAACACTGGTGCTTCCTGGTTTTGTCAAATGCCTCGAGTTTTCTCTGCTGGACGTTTTCTTTTGCTTATAGAATTAGACTTTCTAGGATGTTAAAAGTAGTTCAAACCATTACACATTTTCTATCTGTTAGACTGATGATTGTTACATTTTTGGGCCTAATTTTATTATTTCTTTGGACCTCGTAACTTCTTTTTTTTTTTTACCAAAATTTCATAACTCGGTCTTCCTGAAATGACATACTTCACCGGACTTCTCCAATCATTTCTTTTGATAAATGGTGCTGAATGTAATTTTTTGACTGTACTAAAGCTCAAAAATACCATATATCTACTAAAACATATTTGAAATGCATTTATTTTATGCTAAGTATGCCACTAATACATTACATATTTATGTACTTAAAGGTATAGTTCACCCAAAAATTTTAATTAGCCCATGATTTACCCACCCTCAAGCCTATATTATATTACATTCTTCTTTAAGACGAATACAATCAGAGTTATATTTAAAAAGTCCAGGCTAATCCAAGCTTTATAATAAAAAAATGTAAGCCCCAAAAAGTGCATCCATCCATTATAAAAGTGCTCAACACGGCTCCAGTTAGTTAATAAAGGTCTTCTGAAGTGAAGCGATGAGTTTTTGTAAGAAAAATATCCATATTTAACACATTATAAAGTAAAATATCTTGCTTCCGGCGAACCGCCTTCCATATTCAACTTACACAGAAAGTGTAATGTCTCTGGCAGTTCAAAATTCTTACGCTACGTCCGACATCACCATCGCGCCAGTTACACTTTTATCGTAAATTGACTACGGAAGGTGGTCTGCCAGAAGCTAGATAATTTACTTTATAATGTGTTAAATATGGATATTTTTCTTACACAAACCCATCACTTCACTTCAGAAGGCCTTAATTAACCCCCAGAGCCATGTGGAGCACTTTTATAATGGATGGATGCAGTTTTTTGGGCTTCAACTTCTTATAATAATTCATTTTTGGGTGAATTATCCCTTTAATATAAATACCCTGCAATACCCTATACTTTTAGGATACTTAAATTCTGCTATATTGGAAAAACTAATTTTGTAGTAAATGTAGTTTAGTTACTATAGTGCTGAGGTCCAACTAAATATATATTTAAGTATATTTGATTGTGCTAAAGTGGAACTATTGCAAGTACACTTTAAATATCTTGCATTTAAAGACTGACATATTTAATGATTATACTATCCTTACTAATAGTGATATTAAAACACATTTTAGGCTTAATATTAAGAAATGTGCATTAAAGAAGTGCTCCAAATAAAGTTTAATTATAATATTTACATCAGTAGGTCTCAAGCGATATGTCAGTAAATATGTTAATGATTTTGTAGTACTTAGTATGAAATAGTATTTTAAATAGATTCTGGTATAGGTTTTTTTCACTAGGGACGTTTGCAGATATTTAGGAAACTAAGTTAACATACTTGTTTCTCTGAAAAGCAATGCTACAGACAGTTATTCTACTTTGAAACATGCGTTCCGTGTCAGAATGTCTGTTTTTGCTTTGCTCCATGTGGACCCGCCCACTGCAAATTTAACCAATAGTATTTCAACACCCCAGGTTGCCAGTTGGCAGAAAAACCACTGTGTATTGCAGCCATGGAAGCCAGCAAACAAACTAGGTCAGTGGTCACAGATTCTACCTGACCTAAAAAGCCTCGGCATCCATCTAAAAATCTCTTATTAACGGGAGCATATTAAAACGCGGATAAATCAACTCATCGACTTACAGTGTGTAAGCCTCCTCGCCTTCCATTGTCAATTCGCTCGTGTTGTGTGTCCTCAATTTGGTAACCCACGTGAGCGTCGAATCTGAGGAGGTGGGTTAAACAACACTTTCCAATAGTTTGAATTTGGACTGCAGTACCCATTTCAAACCACTAGCTGTCAATGTTACGTACTGCACCTAAACCCCAACGCTTTCTTACAATCGACTGCAAGTTTGGTTATAGTTTATAAAGTCCCTCTGTAGTCAATACTTGTATCCCTTAAAACTCATGTCATTTTGAGTTTTGTCATTTTTAAGATATTTAAGCGTTTTTTTCCTGTGAAAAAAAGTTACATTCAAGCCTTAAAATACAGTAGCTTGAATGTAACTCTACACCCTTGCTTCATTTAGCATGCGCCTTTGGCTTGACTGAGTTATCAAACAGCTAATGATGTGTTGCTAATGTTACACAAACCATGTTCCCGTTCACCGCCTCACTCTGCCTTCTAAAAATCAGCATCCTTAGAAACGCTTTAAACATATAGAGCGTCAGTGGAGAAAGGCATATAGTTCATTATAACATCAATATACATCATATACACAATTCACCTGCTATATTGCTAAAAGTACCCGATTTTTCATATCAACAGAAATATATACCAGGATATCCTGTCTTCTCTTGAGACTCCCCTGCTTCACAGCATAGTTAATGATATGCTACACTCTAAAAACTGCTGGGTTAAAATCAACCCAAATTGGGTTATTTTGGCAACCCAGCGCTGGGTCAAAAAGGTTTTAACCCAGCATGTTGGGTTAAATGATTGATCCAGCATGCTGGGTTGTTTTTTCAACCTAAATTTTGGTGTAAAATGACTACATTGCTGGATTAAAATAAACCCAAAATGGGTTTGAAATTAAAGCCAGAAATCTTGGAAATTATGAAAGGTTAAAAATGTATTAAAAACGAGAACAAGGGCAAACATGGTCAAAAGTATGATGAATGTTGTCACCGGTGATGGTTACTCCCGGCGCGGGCAAGTTGAACACACAAAGCTCATCAAGTCTGAAATATTACATACAAAACATTCATTTGAACAATTATTGCTTCAACAGCATCAACATAATTCAAACTTTATTTCATATTGCTGTTTTATTTCCTTAAGTGAAAGTATTATAACATTTGGGTTGATCGCGAAAATAAATAATGAATTAAAATGTGAATCTGTTGATAGCCCTCTATTAACAGACTTCAAAAAAACGTATAAATAATACATAAGAAACCCACTATATTAAAAGAGTCTCTTCAGTTCAATAAAAGAGGCCATTGAGGCGAATGAGGCAAAAACCGCAAATACTTCCATTTAAAGCTCTTTTCTGACTTTTTTCGCCTTCAAATAAATCTCAAAATACTCTTATACAAAAACAATTAATAATGTCTTTCACTCGTTTCCATCTGAAGACGCTGAGGCGGCTTCTCGCACTGGTGTCGTCTGTGTTGTTACGTGATGTTTAAGAACAACTTTCAACCCAAATTATGAACCCAGCATTCTTACCCAAAAGTCTCAACCCAGCGTTTGGGTCGAAAAAACAACCCAGCATTTTTTAGAGTGTAAAGCCTGGCCACACGTTGACGTGATTGGTTACAAGGTAGTTTGTGACGTCAGAAACACCAGCGATTTCAGACCGTTTTTTTGAGGCCGTCTTTGTTTCAAGTCTTTGGTTTAAGGAGAAAATACTACACTCTAAAAAATGCTGGGTTAAAAACAACCCAAGTTGGGTTGAAAATGGACTAACCCAGCAATTGGGTTGTTTTAACCCAGTGAATGGGTCATTTTAACTCAGGGGTTGGGTTAAATGTTTGCTTAATTTTTTTTTTGAGTTTAGCAATGGCGTTGATTTATGAATTTGCCCATGCTTGTCTTAAAGCATATTAAAAACATCACATAGACATATAAACTACATTAAAAACTTGATTTTCACCACAGACTAAGTTAAATATTAACTTACACTCTAAAAAATGCTGGGTTAAAAATAACTAACCCAAATGGACTTGGGCTGTTTTAACCCTGCGGTTGGGTTAAATGTTTGCTTAAAACAACCCAATTGCTGGGTTAGTCCATTTCCAACCCAACTTGGGTTATTTTTAACCCAGCATTTTTTAGAGTGTAAATATGAACTAAGTCTCAGATGTTTCTCCTAAAATTTAAGTTTAGGATAGATATGAAACAATTGTCTCCCCACAGAAAGACCAGTTTTGAAAGTCAAATTGAGATCTCTTTTGAGAGTTTTTCTTAAAAAAGCTAAAGACACTTCTCAGTAGGCTATACTTTTTTTTTTTTTTTTGTAAAGAAAGAGAAATTGGGGACATGTTTTGCCTGTTACTTTTTTAACATTAGCAAAAAGTTATTAGTTTAATGTAAGAAAAAAAGAGGTATGTAATGCTTAACCAAGCGTGATGTGATGTACTCCAGCATGTGGAAATGCTAAATGTGCATGAAGAGAATGATTTATTTTGGAAAATGAGTTTGTCATATCTACAATTTGAAAACAGTTAGTAGCGTCAAATGTAGCGTGATTTCAGGAGCATGTCATTCATGGTTTACAGACTGCCAGCTGCAGCTGGTGATATTTTTTGGAGTTTCCCGCAAACCAGATCTTGACTTCAACACGTGTACGCTATAGATCTATACCTTGTCAAATTAAGACCTGCCTTTGATTTGCTTAGTTTCCTGTTATAGAGAGTTACTAGCATTGCTAGGTGGCAGAGTACTTTTCCATCTCAGAGCTTGTGCCAGACGAAAGAAAAACAGATGTAGACAATCATGTTTTGGGGCATTTGAAGTAAAATAAGGTTAGCAAGAAGATGGCGTGCATACATGTGTGGTTCGATTTATCACATGGATTGAAATAGACTTTCTAACCACTGTATGAATGCAGCAGAAATAGACAGAAAAGTCTTTAATCCAAAAACGACTGAAATGCCTATTTTTGCATGTACTGAGACTGGGACTTTTAAAATGGTTTAAGATAGAAATTTTGGTCATTAGACCATCTAAATAGGTTCATTTAGTCATTGATTATCCAGAGTATTTTATATATATACGTTTATTGAACACACTTGAATACTGTTCTCCCTTTTTTTATTGTTGATATAAATGGAAAGTGAGTCAACTATATATTCAAGTATGTTATTTTCCTCACCAGGAGAGAGTTTATTAAAGTAAGACTATTCTATGAGATGTCACCAAAAGTCTTATATCTGAAACTTGAGAGCAAATTTAATCAAAGCAGGTCAGATCAGTACAAGAGTGCCTTCTACTGGGCAACAGAGGAACGTGAGATAACAACACATTTCATGTGCTAGTTTTTCTATTTCAGTAAATTATTTGTGTTAATATGAATTTCGCACATAAGGGAAGGTGATGATTTTATCTGCATTATTATTTATTTTTTTGCCAATCATTCTGTAAAATAAGATTTTTTAATTGACATCCATGTGCAATCTTTTTATTTTATGTAAATTATTATTAACTTGGAGAAATTTTAAGGTTATTTAATAGGTTATGTTTACATATCTATACTCCAGTGCTCCACACTTGCTTCATTTACATGCATCTCTCCTTATTTAAATGCGCGAAACTCTCCAGAAGCAGCATTGTTGAAATGATTACCTCCCAAGCTTTCATAGTGAGAGGGCTGTAATTGCATTCCTGTGCAATGTTAGCCCAGACTTTGGCTGTGTGTGAACCCTGATGACCTGTGAGATGTATATAGTAAACAGTGCTTGCTGGCCGTATGGCACGGCTCCCAATCAGGGCTAGTGTCCAGACCCCTGCCGTTCTGTTCGCAAGATTATCTGCCGTCATTTCTCACCGAGCCCAGCGTTACTGCGGCGGGATTTAGCAGCCTCAAGTTTTATTTTGAGACAAAAAGTTCACACTTAAAATCGAAGAACTTATAGTCTAATAATAATACAGTTTTAATAAAATTGCAAATGAATTTAGCCATGTTGAATTTAATCAATGCTAAGGACATTAAGTATTTCATTTTTGTGTCAACATCTTAATTAAGAAAAGGCTTGTTTTAAGTGTATTTTCAAAAAGGAAAATTGCTTGAAAAAGTTGACCACTCTTTTTAATCTTCCTCTAGGTCCAGACTCTCGTGTAAGGGTTACCTGCGGTGCTCCACTTCTCCTTTCCCAACAATGTTCCCAATATCTCCGGCTAAATCACATTCCTCAGCCAGCGTCACAATGGGAGAACTGTTTGATGGTTAGTCTCTCCCTCTCTTGCCCATATCTCAGGTATTCCCCTTACTTAGGAACCTGAAGCACCCAGACCTCTCATAACCTCTGTCGCTATATCACTTTTGGGCTCAAAAATGCATTTGAGAAAAGAGAAAATATATATATAGTTTAAAAGTTAAAATGTTTTAATAATAAAGTCTTTAGCAAATAATATTTGAAAATATTTCATGCTTCATTTTAAACATAAATAAGTGAATCAAAGTTTTCTTTTAGTTGAAAATACTGTAAAAACGTATGCGAGTGTCACTGTAAATGATATCAGGATAGTCAAACGGTCAAATAATTCGAACATTGTAAAAGCAGAACTGTCAGTAAGCGTCGAATATTTCTGTACTACGATTTGAAAATAAATTTGCCCCAAAAAAGAAAGTTTTTTCCGGCACAGGGGGAAGAAGTCCTAAACAAAACATTGCATGATAGTCTTTAAGTAGTTCCATCTGTCCAGCAAAATTTCAGGCTAATAGCCTGTGGCGCATCAGTCCGTTCCCTTAACTCCCGCAACCTGACTCTGTCCTATTAAATCTCTCCACTCCTCCAAAAAAAAGTGAATGAAGGAGAAAAAGATCTCGAGCAGACCTAAGTCAACTAAATTGTGATAGTGATGATGATGGCGACGATGGTGGCTGTGATGAAGCGCGAGCCCTAATTAAGGAGAAAAAAGGACCTCGGGCACTCAGTGATGTGGAAAAAAAGGGCTCATCATTGTGGTGTATTTTTTTAAGGACAGCTCGCTCTGTGAGCAGATGACTGCCGCTCACCTTGCCACGGGGTCTGCGTGAGATTGGTTCATTGTCAAGGATTTTTTTTACCCATGATTCCATATGGTATGGAGTGGGCTACATGTTGCCCAACATGCCAGTGCAAATGTTTTCTCAATTAGGTGTCTTATCTCCGGTGAGTGCACTAGCATCAGATGAAGCTTGCTGACAGCGTAATGGCAGCTAAAACCTCGGAAGGCTCCATCAAATGGCAGCTCTGCTACGACATCTCGGCCAGGACTTGGTGGATGGTAAGTTGGCAGCGACCGAACCTTTTTTTTTTTCTTCTTTTACCTTTTTTTTCCCCTAAGAAAAACTTCCCTCCTTCGTTTTTATGCACATAGAACACACTTTGTTTTTTGAAACTCCTCTTTCTTTTTTGTCCAGTTGGTGGCAATTAGTTTTTTTATTTATTGTAGTTTTGTTCCACACAATAGCTCCTGTCACATTTGTCTTCTTTTATGTACTCCTCTTTTATTGTCCACTTTGTTAAAGATGCCAGATAACAATTGACTTGTTTTTTTTGCTTTTTAAATAAATCCTCGTCGAGACAAAAGCTCTTTTGTCACTTTCGCACAAGAGACATTTCTCATTCATTCATTACTTTTCTGCTGTCAGTCCGTATCCGCAAACGAGACGTCCCGCGTGTGTTTTTTTCTCCTCTTCCCCGGCGTCTTCCGCTTTCGCTTGACAGAAAAGTTTTGCCCAGGAGTCCAAAGAAGGAGAAACAGGACAGGTCTTGCATCGATTCTTTTAATCCCTTGTTTACACTGAGGTTATGTGGTGCACGCGGTCGCTCGCTCAGTGCTCAGTCGGCGCTCCGCTCCTCGGCTATGACACTCCGTCGCTGCAATTAAAGCATGAAGAGGAGAGAGGGGGGAAAAAAAACTCCTAAGTGTTCTGGGACAAGACGGACTCTGTGCCGGGGCAGATTAACTTGCTTGTTGTGGTCAGTGAGGCTAGACAACCTTTGACATAACTGTCGCTCCACCAGAAATGAAGAGAGGTGAAAGTGGGAGAGAAAAAAAAAAAGAAGTCTGGTTTGTAGATCGCAGTGAGATGAGGAGGGGTAGGGATTCACAATAGTCTATTGTGGCCGGCAGTTACAAATGAGCCGCGTCGGGTAAATGAAAGGCTTTTCAGAGTGTCCAGGGTTCATTAGGCAATGATTCATTAGCCCTGCTTGAACTTAAACAGCATTATTGCCTTCGTTATTATAATTGCTGTTTTTTTTAACAAACCTTTATGGTGTCCGAAAGAACTTTTGTTGTTGTTGCACACACTCCTTTGCCAATTTAAACACTAGGTAGTTGTGTTGCACGGGAACAATAACTGTATTATTTGGCAGCATAAACTTCAGATCTCGAATTGTGTCTCCCCCTCCTTCCACTTTCCCCCCTCACCCGGGTCACACAAGCTTGTCTCTCTGTTTGACACTGCTGAGGAAAGTTGGTGAGAGAGAAACTGGAGTGCATGTTTCTTTTACCGCCTTTATGGGAAACTACTTGAGCGCTCAGATTAGAGGAAGAGAAATGTTATATTCTGGTATCTGGGTTGGAGGGCTTAATGGGACCGGTGCAGTTTCTGTGAAGTTGAGGGTGGTAATGTGCACAAATTTGTCTCCGCGATACACATTAGGTGCTGCAGAGGCACCGCGGGAATGTGAGTCTGTGCAACTGCTTGGGGACTTTTTTTTTTATTCCTTTTAGTTTGTCCTTAATTTAGTTGATGAGTTGGTATGCATTTTATTTTTTTTGGTTGATCAAGAATTGCACTTCCTTTAAAATCGTATTAATTTGGCTTGTGACAATACTCACTTCTCTTGTCTTAATATGTTTTGCAACTTAATGACAACATTTTAAAATTTAATAAAATATAGAATTTCTTGCTGTGCAAATCTCAATATAGTACACGTTAAGCTTTTTAAAAGCTGAAAGCTAATATTTGCCACTTAAAATAGTAGTGTCTTTAGATAAAATGAGTTCTGAAAATTCTGAAAATGGAATTCCACAAATTCACTTTGGTAAATGGTTTTGCAGAAATATTGTGAGAATTTGAAATATACTTTACATATTCAAATTGCCATTAGTTATTGCACTAATGTTTTTATGCAACATGTGGCCGAGTTTAGATCAGAAGATTTTGTATGTGTTTGTATCTGCCGTATTGTGTTTCCACACAGATTAATGGTAATGCTGATATTAAATGTGACGTTTGTACACACACACACACACACACACACACACACAAATAACTATTTTAAATGGTACAAAATATATTAGTATTTTTCGTTGGTCACCTTTAAGGTTTTTTTTTTTTTTGCTTGTTAGAGAAAATTACTTTATTTTTTATATTTTAAATGAACTTGACATACATTTTACAGTACTTTTAAAAAGTATTCTTTTATTATAGTAATTTTAATATCAGTATTAACAATAGATGATATTAACAATACAACAAAAAAACTGCAACTGAAACTGCAGATGTTCTAAAAAATTACTTGATTTTTTTTTAAAGATTTTCTTTTTCTCTTAAAGTTTAAACTATATATATATTTTTAAATAAAAATCCCCTACTATTAAAAATAGCATTAAACATTTTGATTGGGTGAAATAAATATATCACATTCATTTTTCATTAGTTCAAATGGTTGTTTTAAGTATTTGTAGGGGATAAAAGGAACGATAAAAACATTGAAAGTAAAAAAACTGAATTTTATTAGTTCTGTAAGGTATTTTTAAGTGAATTGTAGTTTAATGAATAGATCAAAATGTGATGACCTCAGCCGTTATTTCTTTGCCCTTTTCTGCTTTTACTTGACCAGTAATGCCTGAAACATCCAGACAACCAATACTCTGCTCCCTGTTTACATTTATACTAAAATGTACACTTTTATTAAATTTCACATGGCTTTTTATTAGTGCATCTATCAGTTCTTTAGTTGGATTGCCAGAACATGTTTAGTTTTTCAGTGGCAGTGAAAATGTGGACGAGACTGACGATAAAATCGTAATAATCCATATCCTTTATAAAGCTTGTTAAATGTTCGACATGCATGTAGACATTGTTTTAAAATACCCGCTGCAATTAACACCGCTTGTTCTCCTGCGGTGCTTGAGCTTTTGGGGCAGAGAGGCGGACCAGATCGGGTGTGATGTCCACTCACCAGTGCACTAATGCTCCTGCGATGGGATCCCTTACCACCTAAGGGGCTAATGGGATTTTATCCTTTGTACAATTGGCACTTCTGTAATCTGCTTGTCAGTGAGCATACACCCCCGAGAGGCACACAATTTGAGGGTGAGAGTCGGAGGGAATAGGGTGAGGGCATAAAATCATTATATGATCGCTGATGTAAGGGTCCACTGGAGTATGCCGCCCGCAGCGCTAACGTCACAGATCAAATTAGGTTAAAAGAGAGACAAAAACACTGTCAGCTTTCATAAGCCCTCCGTGTTAATTCTCCTCGCACGTGCTGTTTAAATATGAGCGGGGTTATTGCAATATACCGAAGAAGCTTTTGAATGGGACCTTATAATTATAATGCGATATAATTGCGTCCAGCTTATGTAAAACTTGTTAATTAAGGTCTTAAGGCGACCTTGAGTGTGTATAATGGAAACTAAATTATTCATGAATTTGCGATTTCTTATATTGGATTTAGATTATTATACCTTTTTATAAGACTCTCAATGATTAGTAATTACTTAACTCAAATTATATAATGATAAATCATTTAACGGTTTGAAAGCACATTTTTTGTCATTTAATTCTGTATTTTAAAATATTGGAAATGTTCACCAGTGAAATAAGCAACCTATATTGTTAGCTGGAGTTAATTGTAAAAAAATAGTTCAATAAAAAAGTAGTCCTACTTTTAGGTTATTTAGTAAAGCAGTTTTATTTTATCACACACACTTTGTAATGTAACAAGGCTTTAAAGCGCTTGGACCACATGACAAAACCTGACACAAATCTATTGTGGCACTTTGTTTTACACAACGTCCCATTTTTGCCGCCTGTTGTCCGGGCAGTGTGTGTTATGTCGGAATGGAAGATGTTTCTAATTTGGCCTCCACCGTGGACTACGGAGAAATGATTAGAGTGGAGGAAATTGGAGGATTAAAATTGTCTGCTTGAACTTCCTGAGCACCGCATGCTCTCTCAGTGTCTCTGCTCTGGGACTTCCAGGCCGAGCCCTGAAGCGAGGGAGCAGCTTCTCTATCCCACTCGCTCAGACCTCCAGAGCTGGGCTGGTGCTCAGGGCACACACTGAGTGTTCAGTGACTCTCAATCTGTTAATGTGCTTTCCGTTACCAGCCCTGAATGACTCACCGCCCACCTGATGGAGTCGGAATTAATTTGTCAATGGGTGACCGAGCAGCACCTTTAAAAAAGCAATTCAGCCCTATCAAATGTTTGTTCTTTCACTTAATACACTGTAAAAAAAAAAAAAAAAAAAAATGTTTCCACTTAAAAAGTAAGTGTTCATTCTGCCTTAAAAGGATAGTTACCCAATGATTTACTCACCCTCAAGCCATCCTATGTGTATATGACTTCCTTATCGGAGTTAAATTAAAAATGTCCTGGCTATTCCAAGCTTTATAATGGTAGTGATCGGCAGTCCAAAATTTGAAGCCCAAAAAAATGCATCCACCCATTATAAAAGTGCTCCACACGGCTCCAGGGAGTTAATAAAGGCCTTCTGAAGTGAATCGATGGGTTTGTGTAAGAAAAATATCCATATTTAACACATTATAAAGTAAAATAGCTAGCTCCCGGCGGGTTGCCTTCCGTATACAACTGGCGCAACGATGAAGTCACTTTCTGCGTAAGTTGAATATGGAAGGCGGTATAAATATGGATATTTTTCTTACACAAACCCATTGATTCACTTCAGAAGGCCTTTATTAACTCCCTGGAGCCGTATGGATATACTTTTATAATGGATGGATGCACTTTTTTGTGCTTAATTTTGGGCTGTCATTCACTGCCATTATAATGTTTGGAAGAGCCAGGACATTTTTTTAATATATCTCCGATTGTATTCGTCTGAAAGAAGAAAAGTCATATATATCTAGGATGGCTTGAGGGCGAGTAAATTATGGGATGATTTTAATTTGTGGGTGAACTATCCCTTTAACTTTAAGTTTAGTCAACTTGAAATGTGAAGTGGTACTAAGTGACAACTTGGATTTTTGAGTTGACTAAACGTAAAATTTTAAGGCAGCACGAACACTTACTTTTTAAAGTTGAAACAACACATTTTACAGTGTATTTGAGCACACACACACACGCACGCACGCACACACACACACACACACACACACACACACACACACACACACACACACACACACACACACACACACACACACACACACACACACACACACACACACACACAGTAGGCAGTCTTGCAAAGAATTCTGATTTCGGAGTAGTTTTTAACTTTGGAGACTTGAGCTTGACTTAAGCAAAGTCTCTAATATCCGTTCATATGTTTAATGTCTTTGTAGAAAATGTGCCTGAGGGTGTTTTTGCCTCTTTTGTGATGTGATGTATATCTGCTTCATGAGCTTTCATGCCCGGTTCCAAGAGCTCATTTTGTTACTTGTTTTCATTTATGCATATAGATCCCCCCATATCAAAACTGCCAGAAGCTGTGAAATGCGTGTTGAAATAAATGAATGCAGTGATGGGCTCTGAGAATATTGACAGGTGAATTTTAGCATTCTCTCAAGCTCGCACTTGGCACACGATTGTTTTGTTGGCTTTCCATCAAGAGATGCGAAGAAACGAGGATCAGATTTGGATGTGGCTCTGTGGTTCAAAAAAAAAGGGAAAAAGAAAACAACAGAGGAAGTAAAGGAAGCTGAATTTGGAGTCGGTTCAAGATATTAACTTAGAAACCTTTGTGTCTTATCAAATATGCTGGACCGTTTTGCAATGTTTTTCAAAAATAGGTGCTTCATGTTGGATTTCCTCTGTTGTTCCTTTTGAGATCGACATTCTTTCTCCCAAAAGTTTTAGAAGAAATTACATCAATGACTATTTTAAGAATAGCGTGCATACTGTATGTATGTATATAATGAAGGCTATTATATCCAACATAAATAATACTAATATAATTAATCTCATAAATGAAATTTGTATAAATGTTTAAGCTTTTTGCACTGAAACCTATTATACTCATTATGCATATTAAATGTATAATGTGCTACATTTCTCCATTATAGCGACATAGACAGGTTGATGGCTGCTCCCAGTGGCCGGGCTGTCACTGCCATGTGACACCTATACCCTTGCCAAGGCCAAATGGCCTTTTCTAAGCATGTAGAGCGAGCGTTAAGGACGATTTGGCCCAACTGCCATAAAACAGTCCTCCCCATACACGCAAAGTGTCTGTGTTCGTCTATATTTGACCTGATGCTATCAAAGCTGTTTGTGAGACGGTTCGTCCTGTTGTCTCCCTTTTACCTTCCCTACCTCCCCCTCTCTTCGATCTAAGCCCGTGTCTGTGTGTCTATGCTGTGGAATGAAAGGATCAATTGTGTGGAAGAGATGCGTGTGAAATCCCTGCTGTCTAGTGGGGGTTAGGGGTCGCTATGTGAGAAAAAGGACCCCTTTCTATTCCTGGCATGGCTCTGTGTGGAACGCCACTCTCGGCAGGGCAGACCCCTCCCCTTCTCTGTCGCTCTTTCGCCCAAGTCCCTCGCTTTCCTCGTACTCTCTCGCTCTCTATCTGCCCCTCTCTTTTTCTCTCCCTTGAGATCTATGGCTACTGGCCAAGACAGCTGGGTCTTTGGGCCAGTCTGGTGCCTTTTTCTTGCCTTGTTTGGGACAATAAGATTGAAGATGCTCCCTTCAGATGCTTCTTTTAGAGAGTTTAGGTACACTCCTAAAAATAAAGGCTTTTTATTGGCATCTGTGGATCCATGTAGAACCTTTTAGATTTTTTAAAATGGTTCTTCACACTAAGAAAAAAATGATGGTTCTTTAAGATCTGTTAGCTGAAAAGTTCTTCGGGGAACCATTAATGGTTCTTCAATGGCATCGCTGTGAACATCTCCTTTTTTGGAAGCATTATTTTTTAACAGTGAAAGATCTTTCGGTTTTAATCCAGTAGAAAGATCGACAACTGTTTGGTTTTATGTCATTTATACCCAATTATGCATGATGTAACTACATCCAGTGACTTTTCCAGTGCACATCTTCCTTTCAGTACTTTTTCATATACAGGCTTGATGTTTTCGAAAGGTTGATATCAGTCTCTGAGGAGTTTCTAAACCAGGTATGGATTGTGCCATGGCACTCAGCCATTTATTTACCAATTATGGCCTGAACCAAAGTCTCTCATCGCACTTTTTTCTACTTGTCTTTTCTACTTTTCTTGTTCTCCAAGCCGCAATTATCAGTTTGTTTATAAAGTTTTCGCTGTCATGTCTCACTTGATACTCGTCTTTCCACGAACGCAGCATCGGTTGTATGGCTCCGTACACAAGTATGCAGAATGCGTGTTCCTTGGGAGTTGTCTTTTTTTTTGTCACGAAAAAAAGAAAACAGATTCCAAAAACACCATCTGGTATTTGGAGGGGTATTTTTGCGTCTGTATCTGTGTGTACGTGTGTGTGTGTTAGGGGGGTGAGAAATAATTTTTTTTTTCCTCCATAGCCTTCATCTTGGTCTCCAGCCACCCACCGTTTTGCTGCCAAAAAAAGGTGTAAGTCGCCAATTGAAGGGGGAACATGGGTAGTATTTGTGGGTGCGGGGCTTCACTGGTATCACTGGATCACGGCCAGAGCTATTATCCCTCCTAGTCTCTAACAGCACCACCACACTCACCTGCTCCAAAATATCTGACGAAGTGATGTCCAAACATTCAATTTATTGAATTTGATTTATGACCATAGTTCGTAGCCACTGAACCTCGCCTTCCGTTGTAGAAGTCACAGTGCGTGATGTTTGCTTGCAGGACTAAAATGTCTTGAAATTGACTAAAATAAGTCATCAAGTACCTGGCATTGATATTTATCATATTAGCAATCATGATGAAATAGACAGTGGCACCAAAATGTATTTGGACACTTAAGCCACACTTAAAAATGAATACATTTCATTGCGTTTGATCTTTCCAAGTGGCATTTGCAAAGAAATGTAAGTGCATTTTCTCAGATCTAACTTCACTTTTCTGAGCCATTTTTTTATTGTAATGTTTTTTTTTTGTGGACGAAGAAACTATGGACATGTTTCACTAATATTTGACAACCGCAAATTGTCACAATATTTTGTCAATTTTAAATGGTACATCTGATTTTATATTATATTATATTATATTATATTATATTATATTATATTATATTATATTATATTATATTATATTATATTATATTATATTATATTATATTAATTATATTATATTAATTATATTATATTATATTATATTAATTATATATATTTTTTTAAAACCTTCAAAATTCTTTTTGGAAGTGTTTTTGCCTGAAATTCAACTCCAGAATGTTTTATTTATTACATTGTAATTTTCTTTTATTAAAATTATGTTTTTGTAGTATATAATTCATTCCACAGCGCTTAAATTGTCTAATAATGAATTGTCTAAATTATCTTAAATTATCTAATAATTTAAATTTTTAATCTGTCCATTTATTAATTTTATTTTAAATATACCACTTAGTTAGATTTTTTTAATGCACTGACATTCATATAATATAAACATTATATAAATATTAAATTATAATTTAACTGTATTATAAACTATGTTTTATTTGAATATACATTGTTTTTATTTAATTAATTAGCTTAAAGTGTATGCATTTTGAAATACCACTTGCTACTTTATTTATGTAATGTAAACATAACATGAATATTATAATAATATGCTATAATTATAGGCTATATTATCTGATGCTTTAATATCCAACTCATTTTTAAATGTTGCTTAAGTGTTGTGCTCACATAATGCTCTGATTGTGCCATACTGGTGTCCTCCACAGAATTTGTAATTTCCTCTGGTTGTGAAGGCCGAGTACTGTATGTTCCCACTTAAGCTGTGGCAAAAACATGTGAGGGGTGTTTGGCCTTTGACTCAGTTCATGCACAAAACCATGAAATATGAACTGCATTTGTTGGGTGCACAGCCGGTTAAGCTGGGTGTAACACACGTCAGTGTGTAAAAGCATAAGAGGTGGACGCACAATTCAGCCTGCGACTGTAATTATATATATTTTTTTCTTTTTAGTAGTTTAATGTCCCTGTGTCCTAGTTTAATTACGACCTTTTAGACGTGTTTATAGGAATTTAAAACTCATCTGTCTGATGTAGGGCCTGATTTCACGATCAATCAGATGAGTGGATGGTTACTGAAAATAAAATCTAGATTGCCACTTAATTCATTAAAAATATCTAGATGGATTAGGCGAGATTACTGTTCAGCGAATGATCAGAGATGAGTGTGTTTGTCGGCTGACGATGCTCATGGAGACAGGACATACAGAGGACAGAGAGAGTGCCTGCATGTGAGAGAGGCAGTATGGACAGATGTCACTGAAATCAGGAGATTAAATATGATAAGACCACCACTGCAATCACCTCTGGAAAACATTGCTTGTTGCCAGATAATGAGAGAATTGGCCTACTTTCGAAAGGTCAGAGATATGTCACTTGCACACTGTCTACCTGTTCAAAAACTGTCCACCTGATACACAGGTGACACTGTCATTTTTGTGGAATGAATTAGATGTTACAAATAATGTTTTTTATTAAGTAACGATATTCAAACCGAACCGAAAAAAACATGATACACCACCCACGGTTTGAACCGCGATACTCTCATGTCAAACTGAGCGCGCCCCGCCCCCTGCTGCCCCAGCCCAGCTCTCACTTAACCTTATGTCACAAAATATTTTTTCTTCCTTGACTTTAGATTAAATAGTCATTTGTACCCTTTTAACAACTAATAAGAGCTGTATTTTACTAAATATTATTAGAATAATATTATTTACTAAGTATACACTAACTTTTGTCTTCCAAGTGCATGTCACGTCACTTGGGTGATCGCTCAAGTTGCAGCATGGTGGAAGGACAAAGAGAACCAGTTTCCCCAAAATGCTACCTTGGAGTCCCAGCAACATCGTCATTTTCGTAGCTTATTACAAAATAAAAAAATCTCTCTCACCTCAGAAAACCGCTTTCCTGTCCTGTCAACCGTTATACTGCACTCGTAGCGCACACTCTTGTGCCCTATCACGCCGTATATTATAGAGATGTTCTGATACCCTTTTTCCCTTCCCGATACCGATTCTGATACCTGGGCTCAGGGTATCAGCCGATACCGAGTACTGATCAGATACCTGGGTGTGTATCTGTATATGGGTCAAAGACGAGACGTCACAATTTTGGTGTCCGCATCAAATTATGTTTACAAAAGTCATTTTATATACATAAAAAACATGTTAAATGCAAGTAAACTGTCTACTTTACCATTTCAAATAACTTTTGTCAAAATAAAATGTCAACATTTAGGGGAAATAATGTTAAAATTGAATAAAGTGTAAAATTGTCATTCAGCGTAATGGTCCGGACTTTGATTTTGCCATTACATCTTTAAATAAATGTATAAAATAACAAGTAAAAAAATATATTTGTTTTCTTGGCATTTTCAAATATGTGTTGGCTGTGTTATATTAAAAGGACTATGTCTTACTTATTTTTTTAAGTATTTAAATAATCAGGGGACTTTTGTCCCAAAAATCCAGTTTGTAAGAGATCATTCAGTGTAACAGTATCAAGAAGCCATTCTGAAATCATATAATAAACAGATAGTCATTCGACAGTCTGTGACATCATCAAAAGGCCCCCTGAAGACCATGTGGTGCAGCAGAAAAGTGAATTCATTACTCTTAAATATTTGATAATTCCACATTTTCATGGTGTGGTATCCTAAGTTACAAAACCCGCACGTCATTCAGTGAAATGGCCAAAAAAAATTATATTGTTAGAATTTTTAAAAAATAAGTAGATGTTGTGATTAACTTTACTGGTCAAGCTCACTTTTTGATATAGATGGCCAGCTTATGGCCTGCAATATAAGCTGAAGTAGAAGTTTCATTATTCAGGGTAATGCTTTTTTCATTCAGTGTAACATATATATTTATGTAAAAAATTAAACAATATACTTATTCTAACCTGTAATCATTAAAATATATAAAATAATTTGATCATACAAAATTTTATTATATTTTAAATGATTTTCACTTCCTTACAAAAACTTCTTGCTGGCAAATGGGTAAACCTAGTGGTTTGAAGGATAGTGGCAAAGTATAAAGATTTAAAAATTACAATTAATTAGTATTTGTGGGCTGGACTTTGATACTTAAATAGAGTCTTTTAATATGCCATCAAATGATTCCTGTTTTAAATATGCCTAATAAGATTTTCTGATACATAAATATTGTTACACTGAATGACATTTTAGTGGGTGTCTTCTGTAAATCATGGTAAAAAAATGTGTGATAGTCATTATTTTTGGCTAAGAAAATATAAAATTAAACAGGACACATTCTAATGTACAGGAAAAAACTAAATTTAAAGCTGTATTACACATTTATTTTTTTGATGCTTGAAAACCCCTGTTTCGTCTTTGACCCATATACAGCTATATATACAACTAGCCCTGTATGAATTGCTAGAATTATTTTATGGTGTGCTTCAGATTTATCCCTTAATAAAACATGAACAAATGCATTCAGTGAACTACTGTATTCATTACATTATTTTTATTATCTGACATGCATTTGACAGTAATATTATTTATTTTTCTTAAGCGAAAAAGAACTTCAAATGCAGCCACAAATCTAACACTGCAAACTGAAAAAAGCATTTTAGTTGTACAATATCACTGTATAAAAAACAGTGCAACAACAAATAAATGTAGGAATATAAAAATATATATTAATCAGAAAATAATCTCTTTACAACAAAACAAGTGAAAAATAAGCAACCATCTAGGCATTATTATTAGTAGTAGTAGTAGAGACGTATTATTATAACATAGAGACGTAGCTAAATATTTATTTATTATTTTGACGGGTAGGTAGCCGTGAAGATATTTCAGTGTCTGTGTTCCTTATATGACAGTTTTCCCAAATGAAACAGTAAATTCTCATGAAGTGACAGTTTATGCGTTCGTGTCCTCATATAGTGACTATACTAGTATCAGAATCGGAACAACTCTAGTATATTATAAGTGCAAGAGAAACTACGAGCGTGCGATGTTACAATGTCAATTTGTAAGTCATGAAATAAAAGTAAAGTACCAATAAATCACGTAACTGGTTCGACGTGTGGGAAGCTGGGAAGGATTTGCATGCAGTTATGATGTGCATTCTGTTTATCAGGAGCAGTTTTCATGTTTCGTTAACAGTTCATGAAGTATTGTGTATTCGCCATGGTAACTGTTGTTTCCATAACCACAAAATGCCACTTTATTTTTACTTTGTTATTTTGTTTATTTTTAAATTAGTGTGGTGGCTACTTTATAGTATTAACAAAAACTGCTATTTAATATCTTTAACTTATAGGCCTATTTATTCATCAGTATTAGTCATATTCATACAGCATGTGTTTGTCAAGTAGGCTACAGTGGGACATTACTTGATGTATGTCCCACTACATCAAGTAGTATGTATGTATGTCCCACAACATTACAAAATTACCAATTTTTATGAAATAAATGTGCTTTTTTTTTTTTTTACATTATGGTCAATGGTAAAATTAGTAGATTATTTCTGACTAGTCTACAGTCTTTATAGCCACTGTATAAAGCTAAATTATTGCTGCTGTTGTTATTATTAGTAGTAATAACTAGTGTTATTATTGCTGGTGCCCGCCATGAACGTGTGATGACTCCACAGCAAACAGAACCGAACCGTGGCTCCAAAACCGTGACATGAACTGAACCGTGGCATAGGTGTATCGTTACATCCCTAAATATATGTAATTATAAAAAATGACAATGTAATATATAAAACATTCTGAGGTTGAATTTTAGGCAAAAATAACTATCATCCCATGAGGGTGGACATGATTTTACCACAGTTAAGGGTTTTTTAGGCATTCACCTTTTTGTTGTTCTTAAAAGGATATGTTCACCCAAAAATGAAGAACAATTCCAAACTTGTATTTGTTGAACACAAAAGAAGATTATTTTAAAGAATGTCGGTAACCAGACAGTTGACGGGATCCATTGACTTCCATTGTAGGACAAAAAATATGGGCACCGTCAACTGTCTGGTATCCCTTTAACAACACTCATTAATTGCGTAAATATCAATGAAATGCACAGGCTCTTGGTTTATTGGTTTCTAATAGTGGACGTATGTTATTTGCAGCCTTCATGTTAAAAAACTGAAACTGAAACTGTCCCACTCACCCCACTACGCCCATCTAATTAAATTGATTCAGAGCTGTGCCTTCCTAGCGGGGAGGCCCCATTACTTACGTCTGCCCGGTGCAGGGCACCTCATGACCCCCCTGAGCCTGTCGCCATGTTACACATGCTTCCAACAGGGGGTGCTGCTGACCCCATGACTCTAGGGAGGCTTAACAGCTGGTGGGGGCATCTCTGGAGGCCAACATCCCTCCTGCAAGCGTCCCATTTAGGTTTTTTAGTGCTAAACCAAATAGTGGTTAACGCGATATCCACATGGGTTATCCTGTACGAGATGGCGTATTCCTGCCTGGATCTTTCTCCCCCTCTTTGGGCAGATTAAAGTGAGAGCCAGCTGGAGCCAGGGGACAAGCTGCCATGGGCCTCTCCAAGGTGACCCCTGGCAAAGCTGGCAGCACATCTGTAGCCCTGATGCATCCAGGAACTCTGTCGCCCCCTTTTCAGTCGAGGGATGCTTGCAGGGACGAGCCAGCGAGGGGCCGGCTGTCCTCTTGCTGTCTGGCAAGGGCCATGCTGGAGGGCACAGGGTTGAGAGCTGGAATATGCTGAAGTTATGGCACTCATAAGTGCAGCATTTGGACTAGACCTGGTTGGACCTTCCGAAGTATAATTTTGCACACATTCACACCAAGTTAGAGCTTGCCAAGTCTATGTGCACATAGCAGTTGAGCGGTATTTCTTTCATGCCTGTTTTTTATTGCAAAGAGCAAAACGACGATTCCCATCTGTCCGGATGAGCAAGGCCACTTTGGGCTATGGCAGTCTCGAAAAGACACAGATTTTCATGTTCCCTTTACCTAACAACTTTGAACAATCTCCTTTTCTTTAACTGGCACACTTACAAACAAGTTTTTGATTTTGGGCCAGTCGTTTGTAGTGTAAACTTTTGTGAAATCGAATGGATCCTCCAAAAAAACCCAGATTTAATCATGTTTAAAGTTGCATGGGTAAAGCAGCAATGTAGAGCGTTCAACGATCCGGCTTTTGGGAGGCAGCCAGACCCTCTATACCCGAGTTTGAATGCTGCGGTGTGGTCTGGAGAAGGTGAGGGCGTTGCCTTCTTAAGTGGAGACATCCTCTTGCAATCAATGCGCCCAGCCGGAATCCTCCTTACTGCAAATCCAAGCCATCCGCTGGCACACTCAGGTCCCATTTAACTCTAATTGTTTCCATCTTCCCGTGTCTAAATGTGCTTCCCCTGACAAAGATCCTCTTCTTTTGCTCTTTTACCCATTGACTTGGAATATTTTAACCTATAGCCAGAGCCTAGACCAATATCAAGGGCCTACCGCTGTGATCACTCAGTCGAAATCGCGATTAAATTCCCCTCAAACCAGGGCCCGGAACAAATGTTCCCCCTTTTTCGGCAGTACCGCCTATGCTGAATGTGTACTGTTTGCTTGGACACTAAATAATTGCTTCATTTTTCCAACAATGAGGAGATGAAAAATACCTCACTTTAAGCAATCATTTCTCTACATACTGGTTTTATAACGGCACTAAACGTGTGCAGAGCAGGTGATGGCACAGGTGCGCCACTGACGGCTGAAATCTGAGCTATCTGTGGGAGACCAGCCCTGATGGTCGACTGGGAGCATTAATGAACCAGATTAGGTGTCCCAGCAGAGAGCGGGGGGTGGGAGGCAAATGGGCCTCTCTGTCCGGATCAGACGTTTTCAAGCAAGATCTAAACTTAGCATTACTGTGACTTGCGCTAACACAAGGAGAAACTTTTGGGAAGAAAGAAAAGGTTTGTTAAATAATAGACCAATGATACGTGAGAGCCAGTGAAGCTTAGCAGGCCTGTAAACGTCAATCTGGACTTGCGTCCAGTCCAGCTGGTGATCTCTGGTTGAGCGGTTGCTCACTCTGGCCAGAGCTAATTTGTGTGTCAGGTTGGTCCGGGCCTCGTCGTCTATAAATATGAATGTTTCATGCTGTGGCATTTGGTACCCCCTACTGGTGCATAAATGAACTTTGCCCGCTGTACAAATGAGAACAATAGTTTGTGTTCAGTTTCCTAAAACTTCTGGCCAGGATGAGAAAAGAAGAAACTTAAGAAAAGAAAAAAGTCCAACTGTCCTTTTTCTTCTTTTCTTAAGCGTAACTGTTATGCATATGTATGTTTAAGCCCATTATCCTTTAAGATAGTGGCATCATTATCACCTGACCTTTCCGTGGCATGGCTTCTCTCCCAACTCGCAGAGTTTTGCCACCGAAACCTTTGCCAGATGGCGTCTTTGCTCACGACTCCATCGGCTGATTTCCTCTTCTCCTCACCCCTCGCTCAATGCGGTGTCAGGTAGACACTGTAAAAGAGGTGCAGGGGGATAGCTTTTCACCTGCTCCTTCTGTAGGACCCCTGCTGAGAGCAAGCTGTTCACCCAGTGCCCTCCTTCAAAAGGCACCTGTGCACTGACACACCTGTCCTCCTCTTGTTCCTCTCCCTGTCCCCACATTCAAGGTACATGGACACATATTATTGAACATTTTAGGAGTGGACATTGTAAAAAATAGTATAGGTAAAAACCTATTATAGGTTGGATCTATAAAATAGTACTATTTAAATAATAAATAAAAATAAATAAACACCTTTTCCTAAGGTGCATTAAACTGATTAAAAAAGTGACAGTGAAGACAAGTTTCACATAAATCCTGTTCTTTTGAACTTTCTATTCATCAAAGAATCCTGAAAAAAAGTATCACGGTTTCCACAAAAATAATCAATTGTTTTCAACATTGATAATAGTAATAAATGTTTCTTAAGCACTAAATCATCATATTAGAATGATTTCTGAAGGATCATGTGACACAGTAATTTTGCTGCAATTTCTGCTTTGCATCACCGGAGAAAATAACTTTTTAAAATATATTCAAATAGAATTATTTTATTTAAAATGTTGGTAATATTTCATAAAATTACTGTCATTTTGCTCAAACTAATGCATCTTTAGTGAGCATAAGATACCGACCCCAAACCTTTGAACTGTAGTGTATGACCCTGTTTACATCTGATTATTAATTCTTAATTCCTAATTATAAATTTTGATAATTTTCACAACTTTCATGACCCCCAGAATATTTTGTTGTATGAATATCTGAACATGCAATATATCAAAAGAAAAAAACAGACCATCTGCTTTTAAACACCCCCCCCCCCCCCCCCCCCCAGTTTTATTCTGGCTTCTTTTTTATTAACATTATGTCTGGATCGAATTCAGAACGATGATCAAAACACAGATGGAGTAGATGAAGTTCATCAACACAACTAATGCTTGCACAGTCCTATACCTCGTTCTGGGTCAACATTTCATTCAGTAACATTAGGCAGTTTTGATTTATATGCTGTTTAATGTTGGTGATCGCGTTATTTTACATATACATATAATTACATATGCTATTGCTTGTTTCTGCTTCTTTGCATGTGTTTTGATCCGGAGATTCTGTACTCTTTCCGAAGATGTGTAATAGCACCCCCTACCGTATAACGTTTAACTGAAATTTCCATCAATGGAGGGGAATGGAGTTAAGAAGCGTTTTCGTCAATCCTGTCACAAGTGGACAGCACTAAATACAGGTGTAAAAGGGGTCTAAAATGTTTTGAGCTGATCCACTTTCGACCACTTCCAGAGGTAGTTGAAAACGCATCAAAAAGCAATCGATCGAAGTGTTGAATGTGGTTGAATGCTTTCAAACAGCCAAAAAAGCCCCTACTCTCCACCTACTGACCTAATGTGTAAACCTTATAAGAAGCACACTAGTGAGACCGGATTTAAACTTTGTCAGCTGAAGACCCAAGTTTGATTTGAAGAGGAAAAACGTGCCAAGCACAATGTTCTCTCACTATTCCTGATTTCTAACACGTACTCTACTCAGTGTTCGGCGTGGTCTATCAGAGCAGAAACCAAAGCTGTTCCAAACACGTTCATGTGTAAATTGCGCGAGCTTATTTCATTCATTAGATTGAAAGATCTGAAAACGCTCAGACATTTACCCGCCCATAGACCCAGAAGAAATCAGGACAGAAGTGGTTGAATGTGGACAAAATAGACTGATTAAAACACCAGGTGTAACCGGGAACGTGTCTCCCTCGTCTACTTGTGAAACGCATCTTAATACAGTCCTTCCAGATACATGCAGCTTTTTTTGTGATTGTTGCGGGCAAAAATCCTTGATTATGCGGCACGTTTTATTAAAAAATGCTATAAAATTGTGGGAACTTGCAAAAACTGCGGTTTGATGAAGAAGAGAAAAAAAGCACTACATCACAGAAAGTGCTGGGAATATCTAAGTTCTCATCTTGTTTTATTGAAGACCTTAATGAACACATGGCTCAAATTTACAAAACATTGAGTCAAACAAGTTCTGTAGCTTTACAAAAGGAATATGCTACAACTTCTGAAAAAATGAATAAATAACTTCCTGTTTTACAGAGGTAGCTATACAAAACAGACATTTGAGTGCTTCCAGTGCACAAAGTGCAATCTCTTAAAGGGTTAGTTCACCCAAAAATGAAAAATCAGTCATTAATGACTTCCCCGTAAGACCTCCGTTTATCTTCGGAACACAAATGAAGATATTTTTGTGTAAATCCGATGGCTCAGAAAGGCCTCCATTGGCCCAATGTATTTTACACTCTCAAGACCCATAAAAGCCACTAAAGACGTCGTTACAAAGTCCATCTCACTACAGTGGTTCTACAATAACTTTATGAAGCAACGATAATAGTTTTTGTGCGCAAAAAAAACCTACATAAAAAACCTACTTGTATAGTGATGACCGATTTCAAAACACAGCAACATGAAGCTTCGAAGCGTTAGGAATCAGCGAGTCGATTCATGATTTGGATCGCGTGTCAAACTGCTGAAATCACGTGACTTTGGCGATCCAAACCGCTGAATCGACTCACTGATTCATAACGCTTCGAAGCTTCATGATGCCGTGTTTTGAAATCGGTCAACACACCGTGAAACTCCTTTGCGCAGTCTTTTGCTGTTATTTTGTTGGCAAATGGGAATTTGCATGCTTCATCATGGTTTCACCGATATCTATGGTTTTACCACAGGGTTTGCAGCTTTTCGATGACGTTCACGTCGGGTAATTACGTCACTTCAAAACGTTCCCATGACAATAGTGGGAAATGGCGTGCAATTTATTTCACACTCTTGTGTGAAGTAAACAAAGAATTTTCAACTTTCTGCTAATATATATGACTTTTTTTGTAACGAAAATGCGGAGATTATGAAATCATGCTAGCCGCGCATATTTTGCATGCGGAAATAAGCAATTTACGCGGCGAAAGTGCGGCGTATTTGAAAAAATGCGGCCCCCGCATTAATATGCGAACTTTTGCTGATTATGCATTAAATCATGCGATCGCATAATCGCGTTTTTCTGGAGGGACTGTTAATACCAGGTGTAAACAGAGCCTATAGTCCACAAGTTGAATGAACCACTTTAATGTTTTTTTGACATTTCGGAGCTTGGTCTAGTTCTTGTTCACTTTCATTATATTTAAAAGATTGGCCAGGATATTCTTCACCTTTTGACTGTTGGTTTGGACCGACATGAGAGTGAGTAAATGCTGACAGAATTGTATGTTTTGATCAGGTCTGCCCACACAGGGAAGGGAAGGTAGCAACACTCCAGTGCTGATTAGTTGGCTGTTGTCTGAGGTGCACCTGGAGAAAGTATGTCTGCACGATCTCTTCAGAGGGAGGATGTTTATGATTTCTACAGGCTTGTATTGAGCGTGGCAATGGTGTATTGGAGCATGCGGTGGGGCAAGTACACGTGCAGGACTGAGAGAGAAAGGAGGGGAGCCAGTCGCTGTTTAGTATCTTTACAGGACTGTAGCTAATAAAACTAAACTGGACCTGAGGGGAAGCAGCTGAACTTCCTGTAGCGGTTGTATTTATTTATTCGGAGGGTCCGTTTCAGGTCCCCTGAGCAGCCAGTAAACAAAGAGCTTTCCTCTGCTCCAGATTGCCTATTTTATTCTTATTTATTTATGATTTCCCTGAAACCACTTTAAGTTGCAACCTGATAGCTCCTAGCTTGTGAAAACGCTGGTTTCATAGAGATCCCAAAAAAGATCGACTGGCCTGTCCCTTATTTCTTTTCAGGTCTTTTAATTCCGGCCCCTGGCCACTCACGCAAATAAATACCTTTCTTCTTAAACATACATTGGCTAATTAATCTATCCCATCTGCTTTGCGCTCTACATCACTTCCATGACACAGACGTTTCCCGAAACAGATTTGGCTCATGTTGCGTCGATGACTCGGACACCATGAAGAAAACCGGAAAATAAAATTGAGCTGAATTTGCCGTACCAATAAACACAACCTGATGCTTTTCTATTTTTCACATGCCCTGCGAGAAGTTCTTTTAAACATAAAGGGAAGCATTCGTTTTTGTTGTTAAACTGGGACCATAGGGTGATATTTTAATTGTTTCATTTTCGAGTATTTAAAAATATGCTATTGTTTTCCTGTTGTTGAGAACAGATGATGCATCTGTGATCTTTGAGCATCTCTTGAGGAACGGCAGGTTTCGCAGACAGTTGTTGCTGGCTGTTGGAACATCTGGTCAGCCAAATGAGGATTTGTCTTTATTCCCATTGGTAATGGGAGTGAACGGTATAGTTGTAATATTAAAGGGAAAAGTTGTTTTTGGAACTTTATTTAACCCTGAAACAGTGTTTTGGGAACTTGCTCCGGGGCTCGCAGTACAACATTCCCAGATAAAGATGCGTGGAAAAGATTATTCAGGGAAACTAAAGTTAACTATATCATGATGCATTATTTAATTTAAGGATGTGCAGTTTCAAATGCGTCTATAGATGATTCACGTTTTTTTTCTTCTCAATTTAGCCTACATGTTATTTAACATACTCCTTTTTTTAATATTTTATCATTAGTTATACTTCACATTTTACAGTTATTACCATAGAAAAAAAAATGCTAGGTGGAGCTATGGAGCTTGTACAGTAGATCAGAAAATAACATTATATATTATATTCTAGTACATATTCACCTGTAAATTCTGTTTATAGTAATAGCCATCTGTATATTTATTCACTGTATATATTCATCTGTAAATTCAGTTCTACTTATAGTAATAACCATCTCTCTACTTATACATATTTATATATATTCAGAACATTTTTATGTCCTGCACTTACGCAACCATTGTATATCCTGCACTTGCTGCTATTGCACTTCTGGTTAGACCTAAACTGCATTTCGTTGCCTTGTACTTGTACTTGTGTAATGACAATAAAGTTGAATCTAATCTAATCTAATCTAGAAAAAAATGACAAAAGAGGAACATTGCAAGTATATCTCCATCATTTCCCTCTCTCTTTTTGATATGCAGTCCTCCAGCAGACCCAGAAAGTGGCCTCGCACAACTGTTAGAACATGTGACATCACTCTGGCGGCTGTTTCTTCCAGAGGCTGGGCCTGAATATTCATGATGAGTGTATTCCCATGGCCCATTGGCTCCAGCTGTCCCAATATCAACCAACACACATACAAACTAACTCAACCCAAACTGTTTTTTTTTTTTTTTTACAAAAGCACACTCAAACCACTGCCTGAACTTGATGTGTATCACTTTTAATACTTTTTGGATGGCCAAGATTGGTTTCGTGATTTAGAACAAATATTTATTTTCTTTTTTACTTTTAGCAATCTTTAGATTTTACAATCTATTTGTGTAAGGTTTTGCCTTACCAGTTAGGTGAATACCGGTGTTCCTCAAATGTGTTTCACCATTTAACGTCCCATCCATGATGGTGAGGTCTTCTAACGTCTTGCTTCTGAAGGTGGTCTCCGCAATATCGTGCATCATGATTCATGCATGTCCTTCCATAACCCACTCTGCCCTCTGCCGGGTCACTCAGGGTGTAGATAAGAGGCAGCGAGGGCTTGCAGGAGGCCGTAGCTGTAACCTGCTTATGAGTGATTTTGCCAGGCTGACAGATGGTGCTGGAGCTGTAGTCAGATGTGCCACATCCTTCACCGGTTCCCTGGCCCTGTCATAACTCCTCCAGCAATACACTTGGCCTCTTTTGCCTGCCCGCGTACATGCCTGCGCTCGCCGGGGACAAAATCAGTGCCAGCTGGGACTAGGACTCTTTTTAATGTCCTCCTCGCTTTGATTTACAATATTAGTAGATCATTGGAGGTAATCAAAGTCTCTTTTAAGACAAGTCAGTTTGCTCTAGCCACATTTTTGTAGGGTGCTTTTCACAATACATATCGTTTTAAAGTAGCTTTACAGAAAATGACAGTTTATCTGTTATCAGAGGTGACTGTTAGAGATGCGCGGTTGGCGGTTACAGCCGCGGGATCGGGCGGATGACGTGACGAAAAATAATATTTTAATTAAATTCAGGTGGGTGGCGGGCGGTTGAACCAGTCATATTAAAAATATATGTGTACATTGTTAAATATTGTTATCTGACTATACCTACATCCAATAGTCGAAAAACTGTGCCCATTAATTAGATGTGCAAGGCAAGCAGGTACGTTTTTGGGGTTGTTATGGACAACTACAAATGTGAACATTATTAGCCTATAATGTAAATGACTTGTTATTTTATTCAAGCTTTCTATCTATTTGCTAAAAAATTAAGTGAAATAGACATTTAGTAGTAGGCTAAATAGCAGCATGTTGAAATGATGTGCCAAAATGCGTTTTATATTAGGCTACAATGAAAATATTGTGCAGTACAGTGCGTTTAATTTAGGCTATTTATTTATTATTGTCCCTGTGCGCCGATCGGAGACGGAGTTCACTGCTGATATTCGGAGAGCTTTCTAGTCTCGCGGCTGTCATCAGCAGCGCCTTGCATCGCCCAATCAGCGGATGGCGGGCGGGTGCGGTTTTGAAAATTGGTCAAAAACGTTGGTGCGTATGGATGGCGGACGGATGATGAGTTTTGTGATGCGGTTGCGGATGAAATAATAGCCCATCCGCGCATCTCTAGTGACTGTGTCAAAGTAATGTCCGTATGCCAGAAATGTACAGTTCTGAGATAATACAAATCATGCATTATAGCTAACATCAATCATGTGTTCATTTAGGCAGAAACAATGAGCTCATTAAAGCAATTATTACAAGTTGTGATCATAATAATTACAATATATAGAACATTTGTCAGTTGCGTATGTTGATTCGGAGTTGGCGTCATCTCTTCACAGGTGTTAGGTCTTCTGAAATCTTCCTAAGAGGCTGGATCCAAACTGTAGCTGGCGTAATTTCTAAAAAAGCAAATGGAAAATGAGTAGCGTAGCTGCTGTTCATAACATTTCAAGCAGCATGTGCATTTGATCTGATAAGTGGAGTGCAAGGTTATGAGAGGCATTGTGTGAATGCTTGGATAAAGAGATGTCTTGATGTATCTAGAGTTAAACTGGGAGAGTGTGTCTGCACCCAGAACATTATCAGGAAGGCTATTCCAGAGATTCAGAGCCAAATGCGAATCACTCAAGTTCCTTTAGTGGACTTAGATATCCTAGGAACAACCAAAAGCCCAGAGTTTTGTGACCTTAAAGAGCTTGATGGATTGCAGGGCGATAGAAGATCAGTTAAATACACAGGAGCTAAACCATTTAGAGCTTTGCAAGTTAGTAGCAATACATTGTAATTGATGCAGAACTTAATAGTTAATTAGTGTAGATGATAAAATTGGGGTTTTATGATCGTCATTTCTTGACCTGGTAAGAACTCTAGCAGCTGCATTTTGGACTAACTTTAGCTTGTTTAATGAGGATGCAGGACAACCACCAGTAGAGCATCCGGTCTAGAGATCATGAAGCAGAAACAGATATCATGTTCCGTGGCTTAGCGATGTTTCCGAGATGGAAAAAGGCTTTTTGTTACATTAAATTAATTAAAAAGGATATATTGGCAGCTATTTCTAGTCGCGCATATGTAAACATTCAATATTACGATCAAATATCATTTAACAACATTGGTGCATTTAGGAGTTAAACAGACAGCTGATTGGCTCTTTTAATTGTGGTACAGGACTATAGACACTATTATAACTATCTAAGCGCATGGTCTAGTTTAACAATAGGAAAAATGGTCGGTGTGCCCGGTGCATGGTCTAAAAGGGTTGTCCCTGTTCTCTTAATGAGTCATGACTGAACACTGAACACTTCTCCAGAGAGGAATCCTTTTATTTTTAATATTTAAAATTTGTTTGTGTGCTGCTGCGTGTCTCTGTGTGTAATAAGCAGAGTGTACGCATGTTGTGGACCCGCCTATAGGCGCAAATAGCACAAAAATTGTGCATTGTTGGCATGTTTTGAGGCAACTGAAATAGACTGCGCCATTGACCAACAAAAACCTGGTCTAAAGTCAATAGCGCAGTCTATTTCAGTTGCCTCAATACGCGCCAACAATGCACCTGAACACACCTTGTTTTCAGGCCAGCATGCCCATGGGCGAACAGATGGGCGCGAGTGCATTTGCTATTTAAACAATGTGACGCTGGACGTGTAAATGATAACGGGCTGAAACTAGCAAAAAACACCTGCGTCCCACCTGGCACCGCATTGCACCGGGTGTATGATAGGGCCCCATATTTTGTTTTACTCGTTCTCTCGTTGTTGCCTTTGCTTATAAGGAAAGGTATTTCTGTCTTAAAGGAACAGTCCACTTTTTTGAAAATAGGCTCATTTTACAAGTCCCCTAGAGTTAAATAGTTTAATTTTACTGTTTTTGAATCCATTCAGCCGATCTTTGTATCTGGCGGTAGCACTTTTAGCATAGCTTAGCATACATCATTGACTCTGATCAGTCCATTAGCATCTCATTCAAAAAATGACCAAAGACACTTTCAATATTTTTCCTATTTAAAACTTGACTCTTCTACAGTTACATCGTGTGCTAAGACCAACTGAAAATGAAAAGTTGTGATTTTCTACACCTATATGGCTAGGAACTACTTTCTCATTCCTGCGTAATAGTCGCGGATCTTCGCGGCCGTACCATGGCTGCAGCGGCGCAATGATTCGTTGGTATTCTGTGAAACATGGTGGTAGTTTACACCTTCGACTTACTATCACAGCCCTTTACAACACACAGAACCATGGCTAATCACACAGGTAAATCCACAACACAATTTGTCGGCTGCAAGCCTGAAACTTTCTCTGCAACTACACAAACTTAGTGCCGGTCACATTGAAAGTTCCCTAGCTGGGGGCTACTTTCAGGCGCTGCGTAATATCATTGCGCTGCTGCAGCCATGGTACGGCTGCAAAGATCCGCGAAGATCCAGTCAAGTTTTAAATAGGAAAAATATTTAAAGTGTCATTTTTTGAATGAGATGCTAATGGACTGATCAGAATCAATGATGTATGCTAAGCTATGTTAAAAGTGCTACCGCCAGATACAAAGATCGGCTGAATGGATTCAAAAACGGTAAAACTCAACTAAGTCTAGGGGACTTGTAAAATGAGCCTATTTTCAAAAAAAGTGGAGTGTTCCTTTAAGTGGGATTGACAGCAATATAAAGGCAAAAGTATATGGTTTTTACATGTACACAAATGAACTCAGTATACTTCATTTTACATGACCCTGGTGCACTACGAAGTTTCATCCTTGTCCAGTGTTTGCCCTATTTCTCCCACTAGTTATGAGCGATAAATTGCTTAAATCTCTTAACCCCCTCACACAAGCGCTAAACACGGCGCTATTGTTGTTGTCATCTCCAGTAGTTTGTGTCAGTTTCTTTTTCGCTTATGAAACGGTGGACTGTGTTTCCACCTTGTGGAAGTAAACTCTGGGCTAAAGAGTGCAGTGATATGTCTTTCACTTGGCATCTGCCTCTGGATTCAGGGTTTTCTTTGGTCTGCTGCCTTCTCAGCTGAGTTGAGCTGCACGATTTCCGGATACATTTAGAATCATGTTTTTTTTTTTTTTTAAATAGAGATCACGATTTTCCCACGATTCTGAACAGACAAAATAACAAGTAATTTACTAGAGGTTCTGACATAATGTTACTGCATTCTATTTAAAAATGTTTAATTAATTTGAATGAATACTTTTTTTGAAAAATCGGTTGTATATTAAGTGTATGATTCACTGGGCCCTATTTTAATGATCTGAGCGCATGGTCTGAAGCGCATGATGCAGATGTGTCCGAAACCACGAGTCATGGGTGTGTTTTGGGCACCAATAAACCAATCAGAGTGTTGGTTTGCAGAATTTCATCTCCCATTCCCTTTAAAAGCCAGTTGCGCTTGCACCATGGCGGATTCGCTATTTACAAGGCGGACTTTGCGAGTGGAAAGACTGAACAATTTTCCAGAGAGGAAATTTTTGTGTGCTGCTTCACGTCCCTGTGTGTGTAATAAGCAGAGTGTATACACACATACTACTAACGCGCTCTTTAAATAAAAAAAATATTGCGGCATTGACTTTAAACCAGGTTTCAGTTGCCGCAGTCTATTTCAGTTGCCTCAAAACGCGCCAACAATGCACCTGAACACGCCTCATTTTCAGACCAGCACGCCCACGGGCGAACAGATGGGCGTGAGTGCATTTGTTATTTAAACAACGTGGCGCTGAACGTGAAAATGATAACTGCGTTGGGCTGAAACTAGCAAAAAACACTTGCGTCGAGCCAGGCGTCGCATTGCGCCAGGTGTATGATAGGGCACTAATGTGGCGTTCACACCGGACGCGATTCGCGCGAATAATTCGCGCTAATCGCGCGAAGGTGGACGCGTGTACATTTTGAGTTTACTCGCGCGAATCGCGCGTGAAATTCGCGCGAATCGCGTGTGACATTCACTGCACAACAGATGCGAATTCGCGTCATGGGCGGGGCTTCCGCCAGCAGCTCGTCTCGTTGAGAAATGGCTGACATGGACTGTGTTTACATGTCTTTTTTTTTGTTCATATCTACTGTTAATGTGTGACAAAACGTAGTTTTAAGACTTTTTCAGTCGATAATGTAGTTGTTTAAAGCTCAAATCTGAGGTTTATTTACATAAACAGTGCCTATTTGAACATTTTATCTGCCGTTGTCGGAGCTGTGAGCTCCAGAGGACAGCGCGCTCAGCGCACGTGAAAGCCGGCGAGGGCAACCTTTCCTCGGCCAGTCCTTCTGCCGTCTCCCGCTGGCTCTGATGTCTCTGTGGTGTGTCTCGAGCTATAATTCGTCTTGTAACGGCCGATCTTTGGTCTCATGGATCTATAATTTGTTCCCTGGCAAATCGTTTAGGCTGAGGGCAAAGATAAGTTTCATTACTTTATATTTTTAGGCTATAACTGTACGTTGCAGTTGTAACGTTAGCCTACTAGCACTGACTTTGAATGTTTGACTGCATTGTTGCTTTGTTTCATGTATAGCTTGTTATACATTACTGATACTTTTGTATTATTGATCATACATAAACTTGCATTTAACAAAAAGAGACTGGGTTGTGTTTCATGTAATTTAATGTTATCACAGTGATAATCATATTGTCTGAACCAGATATCAATATACAGATTTTCTCTTCATTGTTGTCACTACTAGAGCAAGCTCCTGATTGGTTAACGCGGCGCGAAATATCCGCCAAAGTTCAGATTTTTCAACTTGAGCGTTTCGCGCGATTCACGCGATTCGCGCGAATCGCGCGTTCAAAACGCTCAAGTCGCGTCCTTCTCGCCGCCTCAATCGCGCGAATCGCGCGAATCTCGCCGCCTCATTCGCGCGAATCGCGCCGCAGAATGCCATTTCGCGTCTCTGCATTGACTTAACATGTGATCACTCGCGCGAATCGCGCGAATCGCGTCCGGTGTGAACGCACCATTAGACTCACAAATACTTGTTTTCATTATCAGCATTTTTGAACGAATCTCTTAAATGAATTATTCATTGACAATTGCATTTTTAACAGTCACTTGTCGCCACCTACTGGTGTAACGATGAAATGATACAATCTTTATTTGAAGTGCCAAGTTACTTTCAAAAGGGGATTTTCTCTATTTTGATCGCTACCGCAGACATCAGTGTTTATATCTGGTGTAAACTTTTATCCTAGTACTTCTGTGATCTGAATATTTGTAAAAGAAAAGTCAATGGTTTAATAGACACAGGTCGCTGTCATTTAGGGATAAGATCGCGTGGGTGTTTGAATTGTGATCTCGATCTTTTAGCGATTTAATCGTGCCGCTCCAGGGTTGAGCTTGGATCATCATCCATCGAGAGGAGGAGTAACTTTGGCGAGAGATGGATGAACCAGAGGGAGGAGGAGGTTTGCTAAAACAGGACCCGAGCCATGTGCTTTTCATTAAGTTGTGCGGAAATAAGTGCTGACCCTCTCCTTCAAGAGGGCACATCCATTTAATGCTGCAATGAAGAAAATTAGATACGGAGAGGTCTCAGGTAGCAGACAGAGCAAGAGATGGACCGCATGCGTGTACAGGAACGGACGGGGGAGCAATCAAACACACACGCGGTGTGTCAGCTTTATTGAAAGTGAAGCTGAAAACTAAACACTTCCTTCGGCATTCCTCTCTAATTCGTCCAAGTTCTGTGTGGTCTGCCTCGCCCGTCACCTTCGCTCCCTTGAGTTTAGATCCTCATGTTGTTGCGCCGTCACACTTTCGCTTCTGCCATATACAATTTAGCTCATGTTACGTTTTAGGTTTTAGCAAGTTGTGTGTCATGAATCACCTTTCATGGTGTTTCATGATGTTAGGCATTTTATCATTTTAATATAATATTTCATATAGAGGATATTTTGTAGCCCGGGGGTTGTGAACTAAGTCTGTCCATCATTTTTATTCTGTTTAATATTAATTATTATTTAATTGTATTATATAATGTTTCTAATTAAATAACTATTAATTTTATTGTAATTATATTTAATTTTTATTTCCGAAATTAATATTTAGAGAAAGATCTATCCAGTATGTCTCAGCAACTCAATTTTATTGTATTTTTAATAATAACATTATTTTTTTAATTACATTAATATTATTATATAATATGATACAAATGTATATATATATGTATGTATGTATGTATGTGTGTGTGTGCAACTCTCCCTTACATCCACTTTTTCGTTCTGTTTAACATTTAATTCTTAATTAATTTTACTATAACTGTTTTTTATTCATTTAATAATTATACATTTTTAGAAAAGTGTGTGTGTGTGTGTGTGTGTGTGTGTGTGTGTGTGTGTGTGTGTGTGTGTGTGTGTGTGTGTGTGTGTGTAATTATGTATATATATATATATATATACAGTATATATATATATATATATATATATATATATATATATATATATATATATATATATATATATATATATATATATATATATATATATATATATATATAAAATGTATTCAGGCACCTTCAACATTTCTCACATTATCAGTTTATTCGCTACAGTTTAGAAAATGGTAATAAAATATGACAAGAACTCAGAGTTAACTCTGTCAGAACAAATTGATCTAGATCATGTCAGATATCTTTGATAGAAAGGTATGTAATGGATTACAATCAACCAATCAGCTGTCAGCTGTTCAATTTAAGTACACAATTAGATAATACCAATTTAGGTCAAGCAATGCTTCAGTTTGTTCAGTCTATGGTGTCAAAGGTCACATTAGCAATTCAAGAAAAAACACTTCAGCAAAATATGCTCAGGTCAAAGTGTCAGAATAATTTTGGTCCCAAATTTTTATCAATTTTACTGGTAGTCACTGTATGAAGATATGTCACCGTTTATTTTGCCATCCTTACTTACATAAATGAACTATAGTGTCCTGCACCCACTAGTAAAAATATATCTGGTGTCTGAATAATTTTTGGTTTGACTGTGTAATATTTTATATATCTACAAATAATTGTTTAATATTATTTTTTTTATATTTTCAAATTAAACATTTGACAGAGCAAACATTTTAGATACAGATCATTCTAGTACATCTGAAGCAACTAAGCTTTACAAATGCTCTACAAATACATCAATACCGTATTTATACTCGTTACAGTCGGAAAGTACCGAAAAACAGCATGAAACTTAATCTAAGACTGGTGTAAGACTGATGAAACTCACACACACTCGCCCTGTTGCTCCTCTCACACCCCTCACTGGGCTGGTGAAGTAAATGATGTTGTCCCTCCGTCCCATTTCTCCACCTGTATCCTTCATCCCCAGCTGGAATCTTTATAGGTTTTACCCCTGCCATGTTCATCTTTCTCCTGCTCTGGCTAGGCAACCCGTTCATTTACCTGCCCATCCACCATTGCTTCTTAGGAGACTTTAAAGGAACCCGTTACACACAAAGACTCAGACAATAAAGGGATGTGGATGAGCTTACAGTCACAAATAAATCTCTCACTAATATATCGTAGTCCAACATTTACAGTAAGGATAACATAAGTACTTGTTTTCCTATATATATATATATATATATATATATATATATATATTAGGGTTGTAGCGGTACACGTATTTGTACCGAACCGTTTCGGTACGGTGCACATGTGGCGGCGTGCGAGTGAACGCGATCATCTCTTCAGTCAAAGAATAAACATTAATGAACATCTGAAGGTATGTTGAGGGTACATTACAACTTACTGAAACGTATCATATGTCGTGTAATCGCTCAATCAGTGTTTCAACCGCATAAGGACGTCAATAAAACGGCTTGTAAACAATGTCACGTGCATTACATTTACCTCAGGAGTCATTCAGTGTCCACAGCTGTTAGTTCACTAGAGAAATGAACACTTTCACTAAATATATGCGCTATATTAGCCTATATTCATTATATTAACCTGTTAGTGATGTCTTGATTATTTAATGCATGTTTAAATGAATCACTGTGTATAAATAATTATATTTCAACAACAAATTGGAGTAAAAACATAATTTTATAATATCATTTAGAAGTTAATGCAAAAACTGCCTAATGTGAAGTTTACATGTT
>NC_137120.1:34681129-34716129 GCF_949357685.1 Gobio gobio
GAAAACTGGAAACGTCACAGTTTTAAAATTATGATTTCCAAGCCTGGAATTTTTTTTAATTAGTTATGGAAAGTCATTGAATGTTTTTTTAATTATATATATATTATTTATTATGCACAGCTCTCAAATATTTAATCAACTAGAAATGACTCTTTGTGAGAGCAATCTTTTCTTTTTTTATATATATTTTTTATCTTTATCCAGTAATCATAAATACCTGGAAAAGCCTCTTTTTTCCGAATTATACTTAACTCTAAAATATAAACCACCATTTAAAAGTTTGGGATAAGTAAATTAAAAATAAAATCTCTTTTGCTCACTAAGGATTTACTGCATTTACTCGATCAAAAATACAATAAAAACCAGTAATATTGTGAAATATTATAATCCAATTTAAAATAATTTTTTTCTATTTAAATACATTTTGAAATGTATTTTATTCCTGTGATACAAAGCTGAGTTTTCAGCATCATTACTCCCAGTGTTGCCAAGTCCGCGGTTTAACACTGTTGCTGCAGGCTGTTTTTCATGTCCGCGGGTTGAAGTGACCCCAATTATGTGATATTTAGCCCCAGGAATACGAATTTTAGCAGGGGAACCCTGCCATAAAAACACACATTTTACCCCCGAGCCCAATTTTTACCGGGGAACCCCCCGAAACGCAATTGGGTGCGGTTTGGGCTAGTTTTGAGTAGCAATTGGGAGGGTTTTGTTGTGAAAAACCTGGCAACCCTGATTACTCCAGTCTTCAGTGTCACATGATCATTCAGAAATCATTTAATATGCTGATTTGCTGCTCAAAAAACATTTCTTATTATTATCAAAGTTGAAGTTTTGCTGTTTAATATTTTTGTGGAAACCGTGATACTGTTTATTATGATTTGTTGATGAATAGAAAGTTCAAAGGAACAATTTATTTCAAATAAAAGATTTTTGTAAACTTATAAATGTCTTTACTGTCAATTTTGATCAATTTAAAGTGCCTTTGCAGAATAATAGTATAACCTAATATCTTTAAAAAAAAAAAAGAAAAATACTGACCCAAAACCTTTGAATTTAATTAGCAAGAATTTGTGCTTTTTGGGCGCATTCTCTATTTAAAAATCCTTATCCAGAAACGTTTGGATATTTAGTCATTTATACTTTTCAAGGCAATTGAAAATGGACCTTACTTCCGGTATCAGCCTAATTAAGCCAAAAATAATATTCATCACATCTTCCCTGTGCGCTTTTTAAAGAAGACACACACAGTCATGGAGATACTCTTCATGGCTCCTCATGTGTGTGTGTGTGTGTGTGTTTCCTGTCTCCTCACACCGTCGTAAGGCCCATCTGTCTCCTTTCACTCCTCTTTATTCTCACAACTGCCTCTCGTCTTATCAAGGCCTCTGTCTGCAGCGCACCGCACTCATTAGAACCGGCGTAAGCACCACTCTTCATTAATCTACGCCCAATCGCTCTTTAAACACCACAGCAGTCCTATTGTTCACAGTATTTGTGGCGCTTGGAGGAAACAGTTTTATTTATTGAACAACACACAGCGAATGCGAACCGAGTCGTGCCTGTTAGCTTGTGTTTGTGAATGAGGAGAGAAGAGCTGTGCAGGCCTGACTCGCAGATCTCCCGTGTGTGTGTGTGTGTGTGTGTGTGTGAGAGAGGGGTTTACTGTGGGCCAATCCTGGCCGTATTCCAGCGCTGGCATCTCAGTGGCAGCAGGTGGAGCCCACTGCTTCCAAACCAGCACCAGCCCTCCTCCCCCACCCCGTCTCACCCTTACCAACACAAACACACACTCCATGGACACATTCACTCAACGCTGTTTGAACAATGGGGATTTTCAAGTCATATAGCTCTAAAAGATGTAGAAAAGAGGTTTATTTTATGTTTTTTTTATTTTTATAAAAACGAAAAATTGAAGGAACATTCCAAGTGCAGGAGAAGTTAAGCTCACCTGACTGCAATTGTGGCATGCAGTGTTATTTTTGACTAAAAACCAAAACTTTTAACATTTGTTTTCAATTAATTGAAATAGAGCTGAAATAACATAAAATATAAAAAGACGATGAAAAACTTAAATGAAAAACAGAAATATCCTCAACAACTAGGCCTAACCAAAATAAAATTAATTTGAAGTTTGAAATGCTAACATTATTAAACCTAAGAACTGAAATAAACTTAAAGAAATTTAAGTTGCCTTGAAAACAAGGCCTTGAGTTGAAGTACTAAAATCGGTAACACTTTAGAATAATGGTAATTAGTTAACATTAGTTAACTACATTAGTTAACATTAACTAATAATGTACTGCACTTATAAAGCGTTTATTAATCTTTGTTAATGTTAATTTCAACATTTACTAATGCATTATTAAAATCTTGTTAACATTAGTTAGTGCACTGTGAACTACAAACCATGAACAGCTGTATTTATATTAACTAACGTTAACAAAGATGAACTAAAATTACTAAAACTGACATAAAAATGTATTAAAGCTTAAAAGAAATATTATAAAACCAACTAATAAAAATGACAAGAGCACATAAATTACTAAAACACTCACACTGAACATATTAAAGTTCAAAATACTATAATAGTATATAAATAATACACTAAAAATGATATGATCAATAAGTTATGACAACATAAGTTTTACATTGCTTTAACTCGTCAAAATAAGTTAAACAATTTCAACTTTGTTATATAGGTTATACCAGATTTAACACATTTTTTTAAGTCAGTTTATTATAATTTAAGTTGAAATTGAGTTGAAAAAGTGGATTGTACTTAAATATTACGGCGACAATTTTTTTTAATTAACTTATTTTAGTTGACTTAACTTAAAAAAGTGATGAAACCCATTGCCTTAAAATAATTAAGTAAATAAACGATGCTTAATTAAAAAAATTAAGTTATGTGGAATCGTCAAGTTCACATAACTAAATTTGTTCAATTACGCATAACGTCTATTACATAATAATTGTAAGGCAACGGGTTTCATCGCTTTTTTAAGTGAAGTCAACTGATCACTTTTTACAGTGTGGGGATAATTTGTTAAAGGGCTAAAAGCAGAAATATGAATCTTATAATTTTATAAAAGTACTTGCATCAAGCTGTAAAGCTGTTTAAACCATCATTGTACAGTCATTATAGTTATTATCGTGGCCACACAGTTGTAAAATATACACAGAAAAGGGATTTTATCACACTAAATATTCATATTGTTTATGTCTTGTGGCTGTACTATTAAACCTGTGAATATTTTAATATTCCTTACAAATGGGCCACATGAATTTCCACTGCAACAGTGGAGCTCATCAACACTATGCGGTTAGTAAGTGATTTTTATGTCACTGTAAAATATGTAAACACTCACATTGTTTACATATATTGGCTACACTATACCCAATACACTTCCATTGTACCTGTCTCACTGACATTAAAGAAATTACTTTGTGGAGGTAATGCACAATATACATTAACTTGTCTTGAAACGCAAACTGGCATTTTATACGTTTTCCATCCCCTTTTAAAATCACCTGTCGTTAGACATGCAAACTCTGAGTGTATTAAAGCTTCAGCCTATTTAAAAGCACAATAGAGGTAGAGTAAGGGGATCCTCTGTCGTGTTTCTTGTTGTTTATTCATAAGGCCCGGCTTGGCAAAGCCCCGAAGGCAAGCTGCTATGGTGCTGGATAATGTTATTACCCTCCGGCTGCCTGAGCAGAACTGTAGCCCCGGATCCAGCGACTCCACACAATCCCCTCACCGACCCCCCATTCCACAAAAATCCCGTCCCACAGTGCCGTCGCTCCAGGTGTGTGTGCCGCTCGAGCGTGGGACTCCCGAGCTTGGGTGGTATCGCCACTGCGTTTATCATTCCCAAACACTCGTCTTTAAATCAGCCTCATTTGGGTGAATGTAAAGAAAAAAGTGTGCACGTCACTCTATCCTCTTTTCAAACACAAAACGAGAAATGTTTGTCATGATTTCCAGCATCTCTTTATTGCAGTGCATGGGATGTTTGACAGCATTCAGAAGCGGTTTCAGTTCAGCATTGATGGACAAAGCACTCTCGCTGAACTGGAAGCAGGGCTCACGGTTACAGACGCTCAGACCGGATATCAAAAGGGCTTCTGTATTGAGAGATCACCCTCTTGTGGCTTTTAATGGAATGCAAGAAAAAAGGTGAATTAGTTACACATCTCCAGTTCACTCTCAGATCATTCAGACTGAAGCCTAACATTAGTTTGAACTGTTAAGTCCCGCTCGTCATTACTGAAATACACACATATATTACTAAAACTAAATACTCTATATATTTTGGACACTTGGACTGATGAATTGTTTCGAACATATGTATTGTAATTGTACAAAATAACACACTTAATCAGGAATTATTATACTAGACATCCCATCTTTATGCATACCACACGTATTATTTACCACATTTTACACCTAAAATGCTCTTGCAATGACATCTTAAATTAATGACCCCTTATAATTTGAAATATATTTCACGCGTGCCTGAAAAGGTAAGGTTGATTTATTATTTTTTGCATTTTATATATACATTTTCGAGTCCTGTCAGTTCAGTTCACAGCCTCTAGGTGGAGTCTCTACCTATATTTGATGCCTGACCGGATAGAATGGAGGAGGAAATCGGGCTAAATTAATGATCATCAGCATTGAGTCCATTATAAATAATCATTTATATTCTAAATTATGTTATTAATTATAATAGCGACAATTATGATAATAATAACAAAATGCCTAATGGTTTTTATGACGCATGCAATATTGTGTTATATGCATGGGGTAATACGGTTATACATCTTTATTTTAATAATAATAAAATTATTATTGAATAATAATATGATTGCTAATCCCATTAATACATATTTTTTATTTCACTTATTTGGGTTTATATGGTAGCATAATTGTATCTATATTTATATTAATGGTAGCATAATTTTCTATTTAGCCTATTTATTTAGATGTTATATTATTTCACTCGCCTTCACAAAATCTACTTTTCTTTCTTGCTCTTTTTATGTCTTTTAATGGTCATTGTACACTGTAAAAGCGTATTATTTTCACATCAGTGAATTAATCTTTATATGGATGTGTGTATCTCTCCTCACTAGCATTTTCATGAACTGCATTGTGTGTTTTATTGCTTGGTTATATACGAGTATGATTTGAGCTGGAACTCGTAATTTTACAATCAGTTTTCCACTGACGCGTCCTGATTTTTACGAGAATGCCTTTATGCAAACTACAATCATTTAAATATGTCAATATTTCCAGTTGCTGCTTTAATTTGTTTGCATATAAATTAAGGCACGTGCTTCATGAGAATTGAACTAGAATATAAATTTTCAAATGACCTTCCGAGTATGTTTTATTTATTTATTTCCCGTGATATTTGTGCAACACTTTCGTAGCCTAAATATAAAAAAGCACTCGTTTTTAAATATAATGGAAATTGTCATACACAAGTTCCCGCAGCTGCATAAATTCAAAAGTGCTTATACTTTACTAATATTTTGTTTTGGCACCACTTAAAGTGATAAAGAACATTAAAAGCTGCATTATTGACTTTTTACACAATAAGTTTTAGCCATGTCGAGGATGGTTTTTCATTAGATGGCGATCTAACGCTGAGTTTTACGCATTTTTACCCTTGAAGACTGAGTTGTTCAGCGAAACTTCAGCGCGCACTCCACACACACACACACACACACACACACACACACACACTGATAGATTTCCTCATGCAGACTCGTCTGGCAGCGGATTCTCAAATAAGACCTCGCAGATGTATTCGTTTTCCTCCCTTTCTTGTGTTAATCTCGAATAAAAAAGTGATTTGTACTCACGTCCGCCACTCGAGTTGAGGAGTAACTCCATCCAAGTGGATTAGGTGCCTTACCTGATGTGGTCCCGTGACTTTTCCCACACTTAAAAATGAGCCGAAAATGCCCCATAAAACCCAAATGATGGTTCCTTTGGAAGAGTTCAGTGCCTGTAGTTCACTCCGCCGTCCTTTACACACTGCAGTTTTTGCTTCGTCTTTGCCACTCTGCCTCCAAAAGCCTTGGCACAGTCGCCTTGGCATTCCTAGAACTTGGCAGAAAATGCTATAAAGGCGTCTCTAATGTCTGCCACAATTAAACGAGACAAAATTATGCGAATCTTAGAATTGTATTAAAAATTAAATGATTTTTTTTTTGTATGTGTGTGTGTGTGAGATTGAGATTGAATGCTTAGCATTCGTCTTGCCTCATAAAGGACCAAAGGAAAATAAACGGTGTGGGTTTTTGTAACTCATTGTTTATAGACAACAGCAATTTTTGGTTAATATATTGCACTTTTAATCACGTTTTTTTTCTATATAATACCACGAGTCTGAATTAAATACCATATTAAATTAAGTGTAAAGATTCAAGGTCATTTAAATCATCCAATTGTGTTAATTTAAACTTTTTCAAAGTGAATATCAAGCTCATTTTTGACGCAGAATTCTGCTAAAATTATTAATAATAGAAAATATCTACTAAACTGCTTTTTTGCTTGCTAGTTTTCAGTTTTCACCTGTTTCTTCCCGCCAACTTCGTTCGTCATCAGGCCTAAAGGCGCTGTTCAGCCAATCAGTGCTGAAATCAATGCGTAAATTAGATGACGTTTGAATGGAAGGGAGTTTAGCACATTTAGGCCTGTGTGGGTATTTGAAGATGCTCCACAAATGTTTATAAGGCTACATTTAATTTCGACTTTCTGAATACATTACAGTGGAAATCTGGCCTGGATGGGATTCATTGATCCAATTCTCTGGAAGTTTCTAGACGGATTTGAAGCTCTGCGTGATTAAATACAGGTGACTGGCTTTTCGACAAGCGAGACGTCGAGAAACGCTCAAAAGTTCCCATTAAAACACCGATAAAACCAGCGCGCGCTGCTGAATCTAATGCGACGTCTGTTCTATAGAATGTACGCGCGCGTGCACCTGGATACCTGTCAAAATATGAAGCGTCAAGAAATGTATTTTTTCCCCCAGTTTTTCTTTGCTTTACTACAAAAAAATAGTTTTTAAGTGTCATTAATTCATTTTTAAAGCAGCTGTTTTTAAAGAAGGTCTTATAAGTGCTAATAAATGTGTGCACCTCAAGCTAAATTTAAGAAAACATGATGACAGGATTGACAGAATTATACAGCTATCACTTCCCTTTCGCTCAAGGTCAAGACGAAGAAAAAAAAAACAATTGGTGTTATATTCTTATTTTTCCCTATTTTAATGTTTTGTAGCACACCATAAAGTTTGAAAGGACACATTTCAACGTGACCGTGTTGCACAGATTGAGCCTTTGCGTTCCCGTCAGGCTGTCAAAACACAAACGGAAGTCTGATATCACGAAGATAAGCGCTCTCTCTATTCCCAATCTAATTTATTCCGTGTTCCGCGAGGCTGGTTTACCGAGAAGCCGAGGAGTGGTTGCTGTCACACGCGTGTGAAACTTGCCCAATAGCGACGGTGTGAGCTTTGGATTTCACTGTTTTTGCCCAATCACAGAGTAGCTCGTGAAAAACACCAGAGGGACGGACCTGCACCTGCAGCAAGTTAGTGTGACTGCGAGTTGTGAGCATAATTAATATGCAGTTCCCTATCATTTCTATCATACACAGCGCTGTGTTAATTAACACCTATTTGCGTTGAACAAAACGCACCTTGGTGTTTGTTTCACGGTTTAATGCTCAGAAATCTCGAGCCATGTATGCGCATCACATGCATGCTTTCTGGAATATAGTGTTTATTAATTTCCCCAACAGATTGATATCTCATTTAGATATTAAAAAGAAACACTTTTCTCTGTGCACTGTAATGGATCCTGCACGTTTTCTAGGGGGCGCCCGATTGACTTACAGCGAGAGTTGGTTAATAATAAAACGGTGTTGAGTGCCAACCAAACTAATTACATGAACCAGCTTTTCTTATTAATGATGTTTGCACGTTCGGCACACGTGATTAGAAACATAACATTGCGTTGGCAGTCGCTTTCTTGTCCATCAGTGTCCACCTTTTTTAATAATTAGGTTTGACGTTTTTTAAAATCATGCAGTTTTATTTAGTGTGGTCTGTTCCATTGGCTCTTTGAAATATCAAAATCCCCAATATAAATATTAATAGATGCTGTTATGGAACCTGTCAGGTGCATATCAGTCTGAAATCGGGGCTCGCAGAAGTGAAATATGATACTGACAACATTGGTGCTTATAACTGACCGTTTGAAAATATTGTAAAACAATACTGATGATGCACGTGCAGAATACTAGGCCTATACTTGACGCATTACGTGAGCATGAAGAGGAAAAAAAACATTGTTTTATGTATTGCACTTGTAGGCTAGTAGCCAAACAGAATGCTTTTTGTAGAATTATAATCGTTTTAGTGACTCGTAAACATTGCGCGATCAGTAAAGTCCGATTAACGAATGAATGAGGTTCTTTTTACTTGATTAAAACCCAATGTATTCCGATTCCCGAACGAATGACTCTTTTGAGCCGATTCTTTTAAGTGAATTACTACAAATAGCGATTCCCATGCGATTGACTCGTTTGAACCGGTTCTTCTAGTGAGTCGAAATAATTATCAATAAGTATGAATCTCGCGTTGCCTACCTGCTAATTAAAGTGATTGCTTTCGTCATGTCCGACTCGAAACGAAGCAAGAACTGTAGGCTAATTAGGGTACTTCATTATTTTAGGCTACTGATTGGCTGTTCGTTTTACGCATTAAGTTTTTTAAATGTTATTAAATTAAAATGTATTTAAGAAGCCGGTACAAGCAGTTATTTGATTGTACGTACTGCTTATGCAAGAATTGCATTAAATGTATTGCTTGTTCAATATGAAATGAATGCAATGCGAATGTTGTTTTTCCCAAACGTTTTTTTTTTTTCTTTCTCATTTATTTGTGTTTAAAATAAAGCGGTGCGTAAAATGTCAAAAGCACTTTCTGCATTGCAATACTTCATGTTTGCGAAGTGCAGCGGCATTGGGAGTGCAATATTTCTCTTGTCCCGCATGTGTATGGCTCTCGTGCCGATATTGAGGGCGCTGTGCTGATGGGAGAGCCCAAGAGTTTGGACGGGAGCTTCGTCTCAGCGGACTCGAATCGTGCGCTTCACTTTTTTCCCTCCCTCTCTCTCTCTTTCTCTCTCTCTCAGGTCGAAACTAACCACGACACAAGTGGCAGCTTTTGCAACAGGGGGTTTTAAGGATATTACAATCTTCCTAAGCATGCCGAGCCCTCCTCGCTGCTCGTAAATCCGCCTCAGTTTTGCTTCGCACCGCCACATGCCTCACGGCGGATGCGAGCGCGCGGCGCGGCGCTATAAGAGACAGCGAAGAATGAATCAAACGCGACTTTTGTAACGCATCGGGACAACTTTTTCTATCCTTTTTTTCTATTCAAATGACCGCAAGATGAAATAATCGCTCCTCTCGGCGGGTTCATCACCACAGTTTGACTCATGGCTCTGTGAAATCTCCGTGTACTGTACTTCCTTCCTTCCTTCCATCCGTCGTCGGGACTTTTCTCTAGGCTGCAGTTGATGATAATGCCGAAAGTTTGGATATACGGCTTTAACAGTACAGTACAGTAGATGTGTGTAACTCGAGGCGGGGTTAAAGTTCAGCTCTATGGAGCGCTGAAGCGTCGCGCGCACTTCGCAGAGTTGGAAATGTGAAAGCAAGAAGCAAGGCTTTATTTTCCCTCTCTCCCTTCTTCTCTGTCTCTCTTTTTTTTCTCTTTTCATACACACATATACATACACACCCCATACATTCACACATACACACCCTCACTCACACACACGCACACACACACACGCACACACAACATATACATCGCCAATTCAAGAGTTAAAACCGACAGATATGTATTCTCCGCTATGCCTAACACAGGTAAGTGATATTTTCGTCTATTATTAACTCTGTTTGTTGCATTTGAGCGGTGTCTTTGGCCGGGACAGCACGGATAGGGGCTAACCTTTGCTTAAGACAAGTAACTTAGTGTGTAGTAAGGCATTTCTGCTCTGACAGAGCCAACTGAACTACCACATGGCGGATGGCGCCCACCTCACACACACATATATGTTTCTTATGCACATTTATGTACAGTTGTGTTTCAGCCGCGTTTGCGTAGGGAGAGACGTTGATTTTATTAAGCAAGTTAAGCTTTAAATAGTGCTGTGCATGAAAGAGAACCTTACACTAAGCCTGCAGGGTTAACGTTATGCACATTTGATTTGGTTACACTATTAAAAATAAAGTTCTTTAACAGTTCTTACAGTCAGCAAAGAACCCTCTGTTAATAAGTTGCTTAAAAAAAAAAAGAAATGTCACATTTGTAAGTTTTTCAGACTGGACTCTGTTCTTTAAAGCACCAGAAGTCTAAAGAAATGCAATATAAAAACTCTTAAATGTGTTTTACTGTGACATCAGACTGTATTTCTTGTTGGGTCCATTAAATAACTTTATTTTTTATAGTGTGGACATTTAAGTTTAAAACAGCATATGCACCTTTAAAGCACGTTTCAGATCAGAATTGTCATATTTAGCTGCACTTTAATATTAAACATCAATACAACCATGCCGTTTACAGTATTAACTTTAGTTTGATCCATGAGACTTTTTCTTCTCAAGTCATCAGAAACTCTTGATTACATTTTTGTAAATGTCACTTATATATTTATGATTTCTAACAGCGGTTGTGCCAAAAAAAATGTAATATTGACTGATAATTAAGACTTTTTTTTAGCTTTGGTGCTGTCATGTCTGTTCACCTAAACAGTAAGATTATAAATGCATAGTGCGGTTTGTTTGTTGCTTTATCATACTTTTGTAATTATCACCGAGTATAAAAACTAAAGTGGAATAAAGTTGAACTGCAACCGAGAGGGTTAAAGGAGGTTTTAAAAGAAATCCAGTCATTGTCTGAATCATGGTGGCAGGTGAAGTGAGGTGACAGGTCTGGAAAAGCTGTAGTGTTATACTGTAGACTTGATGTGATTTTAAACTGTTTGGTTAAATGCGTTTTATTGAATGCACAAAACAAAGGAGAAGGCCTCGGTATTGTGTCACGTATAGGGCCGTTCTTTTGACCATGTTAGTTACAGTCTGTTTGGAGACACTGGAGAGGATTCATGCGAAAAAAGACAAATTACGTGTAGTGTGCACTGAGAAAGCTCAAACTTTAGGTCGTCTTTTCATAGATTTCATAACGCAAGGCTTGGATGTGTTTGCAACAGTTATTCTAGAGCTTCTATTATAAATCCATGCAGAACCGTGGGGAAGCTTTTGATAATTTGTCAATCACTATAAATGTGACACATTAGCACTAACTAACACCTCATATATAGCTCGTATATTTTATTCAATATTTGTTGCGAAAAGTACTTATTAAAAATAAGTGCTATGCAAAATTTAGAGGAAAAATGCAGTTATTACAAAAACGTAAAAGCACTGTTTTTTTTTCTTTCTTTTAAATAAAAGTAAGTAATGACAGTGATATTATTAAATGTCTAAAAATCATAGTCGTGTTGAAGATAATTGAGACGGGCCATTGATTTCCTCTCTGTTACGGTGTTAAGGCAGTATGAGGTCTGCTTTCTCTCTCTCTCTCTCTCTCTCTCTCTCTCTCTCTCTCTTGCTCTGTGTGTGTGTGTGTGTTTGTGTGTGTCGTCTTTAATAGTCCTCTGAGTGCCAAAAAAGCACGTCTTTATATAGCTTTCATTTCATAGTAAAATCCTTCAAATCAAAACACATTTTTCAACTCCTTCCTATATTTTAGTTGATGCAGAAATATACTTTATGTCTCTTGTGTTAGTTATTGAACGCCTATGTCTTTTTAGAGACCTGTGCCTTCACATTGTCGGTTTTTCGCACTATTTTCACATGCGTTAAAACTCTCTTGTCTCTTTTGGCCACGAGGCACTATTGTTCCCTGCTGAGGCCTTACTATAGGACAGCGAGGTTCAGCTTGAAACACTTTAGGAGTCTGGAAAAACCTGACATGCTAACCAGACCCTATACTGACACTCAAGCACGCCAAAAATGCAAAGAGCTGTTTTTTTTGTGTGTGTCTTGCATACGAGCAAGCATCTCCCCTAGAATTCAGTTTTCGTAAATTGCGAGAATTATAACAAAACATGAATAATTTGCATGTTAAATTACGTTCTGTTGTGTATCATTCACCTCATAATTCTAGCAATCGTTCCTTGTATTTAGAAAGAGAACTGCAGAAAGTTAAGCATGTCTTTACAGTAGAGAGCTGGAGATTTTCCATATTGATTTTTTACAAGGAGTTTTTTTGAGTGTAGACAAGTCTGCAACAGATCTTTTTTTTAAATGATTATTTCATAAAAACACATACATGTATAAAAAGCCACAACACTAGATGATATCAGTTATTGAAGAACAATATTTCACAGACTGGATTAAGTTACTTGGAGAGTCAGTTGAAGGCAGATAAGGAAATTCATTCACTGGTTTAAATGCAGGATGAAACAATAGAGTTTTTATGCCTCGGAGGCAAGCGAGTTTGATTCTTGAACAAGACAGGAAGGAAACAATGATTAAACATATACATTTGCTTTGGTCTCTCACAGGAGACACACACACACACATTGTTCCGTACACTATAATAATGATATATGCTTATGCAAATCCTTGATTTCCTGTGGTGTAACAAAAGAGATATGGCAATATGTATCTATATGTGGAGTCTACGACTAACACGCAGTAATCTTACACAAACAGTACCATATTTATTTCAATCTGCAGCTTAATACACGTCCAAAATGATGTATTTTTTGCTCTACGGTATATTGTGATTATTTTTAATTACGATACAAACATTAGCAGCAGTGCTTGAAATTGGCCCGAGAAATTAATTTAATTAACATTCCTAAATTACACCGAATTAATTGTTAAATTTCTAAAGGCACTGGTCCGAGGCCCAGTGCGTTGTGTTCATATCTGGGCTTATTCAAATGAAATCTGCGCTCAGCACATAGTGCACTTTGCTTGCTTGCTGGCAGCCCTCTCGTACTCGCACGGTCGGTTTTGGGACACGATGCAGGGCTATTGCTGTTTGTGGAAATGTTATTCTAGTGATTGGCAGTCTGCCATTATTCTCTCTATGTAATAAAAACCCTGAGTTATTTTCTGTGTAAAATCCCAAATTATTTCATATTAGAAACCGCACGTTATTTATTTGCCCAGTTATTAGTGTTTATTAGTTTTTTTTCTTCAGGCAATAAAGAAATGGACATGCAAGCCTGCAGATTCAGAAATGCACGTACAGTTTAGGCTATTTGTTATTTTGATAATTGCTCAGTCGAGCACGTGCACGGTATTCAAAATGCTTAATTTATGTAATAATATTTCAAACGTTGTTTACAGTTATTATGCAGCTTTCCTAAAAAACGTCATACAGTAATATCCTGTAAATATTAAAATATACTTCCCTTTGTAGATATAAAAAAAAAAAATCCTCCGCTAGAGTGTGTACAAAGAGATGCGTTAATGTTGCGGCCGATATTTTCCTGGTCTTTTTGTCAATAGATTATAAAAATTGATTTTCTGCCAGGTTGTGCACCAGCGGCAGGTGAAGGGATCCCAAAACCCGGCACAATCTGCCCCGCACACACTCTTGTGTGAAAACAACACACTCCTCGCTGATAGCGAATGAAGTAGCGCGGTTTTTTGGAATCGTGTGTGCATTTTTATGGAGAACAGATAAAAATAGCCACTCGAATTTTCCTGTTCGGTTGTTGCTTTTTCTCGGCCCTGGCAGACCCCTAAAGACCAGCATTCTTGCCAGAGAGCCAAGATATGTCCTAGACACACACACACACACACACACTGCCCTGCTCGGTTCACAGACACACTCCTGCTGTTGAGGGCCGTTTTTCAAAATAATCAAATGGGATTTTATGTAGATTCACGCGTTTCGCTTTCATGGTGTCTGCTGTGAAAAATCTGTTGTTACTTCACCTGGTTTTAATTTGACTTTTACAGTTGCTTAATAGAAGAAAAAAACAACATTATAATAACTTTTAGTTTACATTTATATTATTACGTGTATATTTTTAAGGATTTTCTGAAACTGTTTTATAGTGTCCATGAGGACTAATTTCTGCTTCCTTGTCCTTCTTCGCAGGATGAATTCCATCCTTTCATTGAAGCACTGCTGCCCCATGTGAGAGCGTTTGCCTACACTTGGTTCAACTTGCAGGCCCGCAAGAGAAAATACTTCAAGAAGCACGAGAAGCGCATGTCTAAGGAAGAGGAGCGCGCCGTAAAGGACGAGCTGCTCAGCGAGAAGCCGGAGGTCAAGCAGAAGTGGGCATCGCGGCTGCTGGCCAAACTCCGCAAGGACATCCGGCCGGAGTTCCGCGAGGATTTTGTGCTCACTGTCACCGGGAAGAAGCCCCCTTGCTGTGTGCTCTCAAACCCCGACCAGAAGGGCAAGATGAGGAGAATTGACTGCCTGCGTCAGGCGGACAAAGTGTGGCGCTTGGACCTGGTCATGGTGATTTTATTCAAAGGTATTCCGCTTGAAAGTACTGATGGCGAAAGGCTGGTTAAGTCTCCGCAGTGCTCGAACCCAGGGCTGTGTGTGCAGCCGCATCACATAGGAGTTTCCGTAAAGGAGCTCGACCTGTATCTGGCCTACTTCGTGCATGCAGGTAAGTCCCGTTTTTCAACTCACTAAATCTGTTGAATGTATAAGGATGTGAATGAGCACCAAAATGTGTATCTGTTTTTATTTTACGCCATCATATGCCAACTCAAAACGGAATCCTCTGCTTCCTTTCTGCCACATTTTTCTCAGTTACATTTCATGTAAATTCGTCATTCATTTGAGAGCGAGTCAAAAATATAATGTGACTTATTTGTAGTTATTTATCCTAATTGCAAAGTCGTTGCTCAATAGAAAACAAGCAACTGTCTGTTGAGTTCAAATTCCAGTGGAAAAGTCCGGTGCAAATCTCTGATTGAGCGACTGTTAATTGGCAGAAGGCGGCAGGGGATCCATCCTGCGCTGACAGCGGCACAAACACAAGCTTTCTCTTGGAAGACGGGCAAACTGAGCACCTTAATTACATTCATTTCCTCTCTCGCGCAAATTGTGGCAGGGAAGTTTGAGAGGGCTGGCAGTGTGCGCATCCGCCGTTCCTTGCGTTCCGCACGGCATCTACTTTGCGCTTTGATGAGGTGCCGATAAAAAGAGTGAAAACGCAGTGTAACCCGAAGACGGCGGAGATAAAGCTGTAAAACGTGAGCTTTAGCGCTGCGTAGGAAAACTGTGGTATCTGGCAGACGGCAGGTTGCAAAACGGGAGCGTGTGAATCGCTTTGACTTGGTGGGAACACAAAGGCCCGGAGCCTTTGAGCTTTTTGTGAGGATAAGTACGACACAGTCACAGAAACGCGTTTCCCTGCGGCCCGCCGAAATCCTCAGTTTTGATGTTCTGAAAGCCTATTCAGCGGGGAGCGTCCTGCTAACATCCTAATCTGCGAAGTTAGGTTTTCTTTTTGATTCGATGGTGAATAAGAGACGTCAGCGAGGGAACAAGAGGAAGAAAGACGTGGGAGTCTCTCTCTCCTCATCTCTGACCTGCACACAGGCCGATCAGGTTTCCTCCTCTGTCTTATTTAAAGCAGTGGAGCATTGCTGGAGCCCCCTTGATTAAAAGCCATCTGAAGAGAGCCTGACCTCATACACAGATGGTGAAAGTGGGGCTTCTGAGAGGAGCTAAAGTCAGTAATTAAATTTATCCCACAGTCTTGCCAGGGCGAAGGGGTGCAAGCCAGCAAACACACCCACTTCATCCAGACAATAACAGAGCTACCTATCGATATTAGCGGACACTGCTGGAAAAGAGCATGTAAATTCAATCAAAGTAGCCCAGAAAACTCAAATAAACTAGCGGAACAATACAAATTTGTTTCAATATTTTTCTTATAATAGAGTGGTGCAGGTATGACGTCTAATTCGCCGTTTTTTCCTATGGGGTTTTATAATAGGGTTTTTCAATTTATTAGTAAAATAAAGCCTGTGGTCAGCATAACTTGACAATACGTTGGCGTTTTGTTTTACAAAGGGCACTGCACACACCTAACCCTAACCCACCCCAAGCAGATTTATCTAGTTACTTGTTAAAAAAAAACTCATAGATTCAAAATTCATGTTTTCGCGATGGTTGTGTGTAGTTTAAGTTGTAGAACAAAACGTCAGAGTATAGTCAGGTTATGTTTACCACAGGCTTTATTTTACACACACAAATGGAAAAACCCCATTGGACAATCAGCGGCGGGTTCTGACGTCATACCTGCCTTTGTACTTCTCAGTTCTTTCGATATTTCTTCAATATTCTTTCTATTGTTCGATATTTTTTAAATAATTGTCCTATAATATGTAAGTTTAAGCTTGTATTTCCCAATTCTTTCCATATTTTTAAAATATTTCCCCTACAGTATGTAAGTTTAATCAAAATTTTCTCAATTCTTTCAATAGTTTTTCAAAAAAATGTCAGTTATTCCTATATGTTATGTTAAGTTTGTATTTTTCAATTCTATCAATATTTGTCATTATTTTTGCACCAATGATAAATGTTTTTAATCATTTCAAGTGTATTCTTATAATATGTACAGTACGTTTAAGTTTGTATTTCTCAATTTGTGCAATATTTTTCAAAATGTGAATGTATTTTCCATTATTTTTGCTACATATTCCTCAGGACATGTGTTTGAAAGACACATTGTAATTTCAATAGTCGTGCGCTTTATTGTTTTAGTCGGATGTTATAAATCTCCTGACACAAAGTAACATAAGAACTAGAACAAGACGTAAATGTGGTATTCACTGAGGCCTGAGGACATGCAACCATGGCTAATTTACGGCAGGAGCACTCCACACGTGGGAGAGGTCACGGCTTAAGATGTTAAGGTCGTGACCCCATCTTCAAGGCATTTGACCTCCTAGATAAACATCCACTCCCATTAGCAGCCAGTCAAGCGGAGGGCAAGCTTTGGTTTTGGGTTGCCCCCTTGACCTCCTGTTAAAACAGGTGGTTTTGTTTGGGCCACAGAGTGGTGTGCCATTTAAACCAGCCGAAAGGGGCTAATAGCCGTGGAGACCCAGACTAGCATTACACCAGTGCTTGTTTCCTTTAACATTGGTTTATTGGAAATAGATGAAACTCAGCCAGTTTGCTTCATTGTTTGATTTAAATGTATAAGTTAAAACAAAAAGAAACATAGAAACTTATAGATGTGAGATTAAGATTCAGGTTTAAGTCTAAATTATTACCTTTGTCAACAAAAAACACGTGGGTATTGTGTTGTCATAGATCATTAAATTGATGCATTAATGAGTACTTATTTTGATGAAAAACTCAATTAGAGTTCTTTGAATTCATTGCCGTGATATATGTCAACTTAATTCAATTTCACTTGTTGTGAGCTGTAGTTGTGTCTCATTGCAGTGTTTTCAGTCTCACTACACAATGGAAGGATACCGCTGGAGCAGATAGATAACAAACGCGAGACCGAGCCAGTGTGTACATTTCCAGCCAGGCTGATAGATATTTATACTGGACTTACCTTAATTGACCCGGAGCCGCATCGTACAAACCGTTTGCATGTGTAATGTTTGTAAAGACGTCTGACCCACTTCCATGTGAGCTCTTAAACAGATTTACAGTACAGTGTGTCTTTCAAAACTAGTTAGCTTTGATGACGCATGCTCGTGGCGTCCTGTCATAAGTTTTGTAAATTCGTATTAAGTTCTGGGAAGCTGGCTGAAAGTTTTTGCAAAAGCTGGTCAAGGGCTACAGTAAGCCGAGGGTTCGTAGAATTTTTTTTAAGTAACCGAATCCGCTGATATCTTCAGGCTGACTTTTGGCACATCTTGTGTTACAGCCGTTTTATATTTCTCTTCCTTTCCACAGGCTGAGGAATAACAATAATTTGGATCTATTTAAGGCGATTGTGGGATAAACCACAGCCTTTGTTGTGGTTACTGCAGTACACATTGTGGGCTGGGACCTCCCCACCCCCTCGCACCCATCCTCCCCTGCTTTCTGCTCGTATAATCCCACCGACCGGCCCTGTTGCTGCAACAATGACCATGCCACTGTGCTCTTTCACACAGTACCATTCATTAAAAATGAGGTTGTCGGCCATTCATAAAAATACATTGTCATGTTATGACTTTTCTGCCTGGATTGTGCAAACTAACCCCCCCCTCCTTCACCACCCTGGCAGAGACACAGTGATGAAGGACCAGCTCAGATCCAGTGATGGGATACAGCACAGTCAGTTTTAATATCATTGCATTTGACCTCCTTTTGAACCATTTTTTCCTGCTGCAATGTGATTGGATTAAACGAAGCAGATGGTTCTGGGACGGGAAACACTGTAAGATGTTTGTTGCACAGCCACTTGCCTTTAGTGGGTACATTTCTCCTAAACCTGATTGCGAGGCAAATTCGTGTAATCCGTTTAATGTGCATTGTCAGTGCCGATCTTTCCTCGCAGATTTGGACCATGTTAGTTGGCGCCCAACGCGGGGTTTTTAGATGTCAACAATGTGCATTAATGAATCTCTTTCGTCGTCGACTATTGTTGTGCTTCTAAAACGATTGTCTTTCGTTCTTTTCCAATGTGCAAAAGATGCAAAATTCGTTTAAAATGCAGCTCATCACACTCCATTTCCTCGCTGACATAATGGCGGCCTGGGGAGCGCGGTGAAGGGTTTCGAGAGCGGAGGCAGTGGGCAGTAATCTAGAGCCGGCGTGAGCCGTACACCTGTGCTCTGGGCTTACTGCTGTCCCCCTGTGTAGTGAGGCAGGAAATGGTAAGGGGGGGTTGGCACCAGTCAATTTTTGCTAATTAGTTTTGTATTAACTCCTCAGTCGTCCCAGCGCTCGGCCACTGAGAGAGAAATGGGCCCCGTGATGAGAGCTCTGCTATTTTTATTTTTATCCTCCTTTATTCACACATTTATTTAATGCTTCTTGTGTTGGAGTTGCTACAGATGACTTTGGTGTACGAGAATGAGTTAAGTAAGCCCTTATGGAATACAAGCTTTTTGCGGATACTGCGAAAATTTGGATTTAAATAGCATAAAATGTGTTAGGTCAGGAGTGAACTTGAATTGTTGTCGAAATACCAGCAAATCAGCTCTGGCTGTTAGTCAGCGCCACTCTTTCCCCGCCAAACACAGAATTTCCTGGGTTTTCATGGGTTATACACTAGGGGGCGGTATGACACATCTTCTGAAAGCGTACTGATCAAAGCACATGCGAAGAAGTTGCAGAAACAAGCGATATCAGATGTAATCATATGTAAAATAACATGATCACCAACATTAAACAGCATATCTATCGAAGCCTAATGTTGCTGAATGAAATGTTGACCCAGGTCTGTGCAAGCATTAGGGGTGTTGATGAACTTCATCTACTCCATCTGTGTTTTGATCATCACTCTGAATCCGATCTGGACGTAGTCTTGACAAAAACAAGATTTTCTCAGCTTGTTCCCCAAAATGTTTTATTTTATTTTATGAAACTTACCTATATTCAAGTGTTGATAAAAAATAGAATGCATGACGCTAGAATAAAACAGCTTTTTCTTTTGATCTATTTCATGTCCAGATATTCATACAACAAAATATTCTGTTATTTTTTTTAGAATAATCAAAAACGCTGGTGGTGTCTTTAAACGTTGGTGGGGAAAGAGTTAAAAAGTCAAATTAAATGCTGGAAAAGGGACGTAATGAGGTTATCTGTAAACAAAGCTGTACGATTTGAATAGTTTGAGCGTTTGCTGTCGAAGAGTTAGCCATTCGCAACGTTTTAAAAGAACCAATGCAATCTCTCCACAGCATTTAATCGGCATTTTAGTACTTATTCATGAATGGTTGCAGTACGGACAAACAATGCTTTTATTCGCAATTCTAATTGTGTTTACCGTTTCCTTTCGTCCACTTTTTTTTGCAAACGCATGGCTCGCAACAAGCTTAGCCGTATCAGGGAACTGAACCGCAGTGTCTGCTAGCGGATCAGACTGTTTTAGACTTCCCGAGAGCAGACATCTCGTTCATTACAGAACAGCAACTTTAGCTAACTTCTGAGAATGGAGCCTTTGTGCGCGCATGCCATTCAACAAGAGTGCCATTGTCTTAAGCCCCAGCCGGCAGCAAACGAGGCATTGCGAGGCCTTTGCCGGGAGAAACTTTGATTGTATTAGCTCTTGATGAGGACTACATTTGAATGGTGAGCAGACAGCTCATGTGTGTCTCAAGTAGAGTAGGAAACATTTTTTTTTTTGTATTACTCCACAACACCACCGTAAATTTGTCAACTAGGCTGCATGTGACACATTTCAATTGAGATTTTATGTTTAATAAGCTGTTAACCGCAGTTTAACAAAGGCAAAAGACCTTTACAGTCTGTATGGGCTCCAATAGGAACCCAAGTGATAGGCAGGAATGTCCATTCAGCACCAAACGAACGTCGTAAAACAAATCCCAGCAAGCAAAAGCCTCTTAAACTGGGTTTTAAACTGACAGACTGAGCTTCATCACTAAATCTCGGCTCAAACTGGAACTCTTCCTCATCACGTGATGTAAAGATTGATCTGCATTACTGCCTATTGATCAGTGTGTTTGCAGTGTTGAGCAACGGGCATCTCACAAACCAGCACACTTTGTGTTCGTAAACACAAATTCACCATGATATTTCACTGTTTGCCATAGTTGGCGCCCTAGTGGTATCATGAAAGGCCCACTCCCACTGCCAAGAGAAGAATGCAGGCCCAGTGATTGAGGCACGGGGCGGCATTGTACGCCGGAATATAAAGGAGAGCGCAGACATGAAACAGGACAGCTGTGAGTGTCTGTGGGGGAAAGTTGCTACAGATGGTAAAAGAAGTGGAAAATAAACTACCGTATGGCTGGTAAAATATAGAAGAAAGGCTGGGGGTGTGCTGCCGTACAGGATCCTCTCATGTCGTTGTTGTGTGCGTGTTTCTGGGATTTTATGCGTGTCTGTGTTAAAGGGAATATGTTACCACAATTGCTTGGCTGTCCCAATACCCGTTATGCCCATCTGCTGCTGAGCAATGCACAGATTTATCGCTTTGCGTGGTCTGTGACTGACATGTGCTAGTCACACAAAATCCCTGCATTTCATTACATTATTTTTGGATTAGGGATATCAGCACAATTATGGATTTGAATGCTGGAGTGTATTTTAGGTGTCAAGTATTTGTGGTAATTGTATTTTTGACTGTATTGTAATATCATTATGGCACTTTTTAGGTTTAGGTTTAGACATGGTGTATCCCTATTTTTGTCATAGAGGGTGGAAGTCTTTCTGATCTATCACTCCAACAAGTGAGTTGTTTTATGACTAAAGTGGACACATTTAAGGGACTAGTAGGCAGAATTTTCCCCTTTGTCTAGAAAATAAATTTGAAATATTGTGACGATAATGTTTTACCGATACCAATTATTTTTTAGATATTCAGAACCGGTTTTTAATGATTTATTTCTGCTTTCTTTGTGAAGTAACTTAATGTCTAAAAATAAAAGCATAATGACATTATGAATATTTGGGAAAATATCTGAAAAATATACATACTTTTAAGTACTTTTTAAAGTTTGTCAATATCTCAATCTGTCTATATATATTTATAAATAGCAAAACTTTCTAGTGTTTTTCTTATGCGGAGCATTTGCCAACAAGGCTTATGCTCTCCAAGCAAGGTTATGTTTGGTATTTGTCGTGGTTTTTTTTTGTGTGGTTTTTTTTGCGTTCATATCGTCAGATGTTGTTTTTAATTATTGAATGCAGGGGGAGGGGGTTGGGCTAAGTATGGAATTGACTTTAAATTATTGAACTATTTATCCCCAGAACTGCCCTCAGTCCCTCCATCTGTCTGTTTTGCAGAAATATAAATAAATAAGCAAATAAAGATAATAAGGCTATGGCACACTTCTAGCCAGACCCCGAGTTCTGGCACGATTCTGTTCCTTATTTCTGAGGCGCCCCTTTGGAAAAAAAGCAACTCCCAATTAGCCTGCTTTGGATTTGGATAGAATGTAAACATCATCCTTTTAAGATCATGTTTGGAGGAAATTCAAATGTCGTAATGAAAGAATGTAAAACATTTTAACCTCCAACCTGCCCCTTTCAGTCAACTCCCAGGCCAAGCAACATGGGAAAGGGATATTTTTCGCCCCCACCATGTGTTTGGTGTTTTAAATAATGTACTTGAAATGATTTGTCCTCGTTTATTCAGTCGGAAACTAAAGATACTCTTTAATTAGCGGTGATAAGAGCAGGATCTCTAAATCATTCCCTTCCGTCTAGTCGCTCCCGGACTCGCCGTATGAGTGAGTATCACTCATTAAGAAAGCATTTTAGGGGGCATCGATCCATTAGTCATGCGCCTGAATTACACTAACACAGAAGTTTTTGTTTTCGCACCAACAAGGGATCGTCGGGACTCGTTAAATTGATCACGAAGCGCGTATTCTTCGAGGCTGCGTTTCACCCACACTTCCAAAACTGTTTTCACAGACAAAACAAAAGCACCACTTGATTAGCTGTGAACCATCTGGGAACGGGAAGCTGTGTGACCAAGCTAATTGGTTCGATTTGAAAAAGAATGGGACAGACCCTCTCGTCGCATGCGTGTTTGAATGAGACCCCCTAACTGCAAGTTGTGTTCCTCCTCACCCCTCCCTCGTCACTTTTGTTGTACGTTCCCGGTGATGAGCTCCGGTCTGATGCGTCGGCGCTTGGAAACCTCTCGCTCGTGGGGTTTGTTACTTCACAGTTGGGAAACAGCTGGCGCTGTACAATGTGGCACTTTGTTGTGAAATACAGAATATTGTTTAGAGATTCTTTTGTCAGCACTAGTCAAAGTTGACAGTGTTATTAATGGGCCAACAGTAGTTGAAGGCACGCACCGTGTGATCTGTTGATAAGTGGAGGGCTCAAATCACACTGCCACCTGTTGGCCGTGGTCATTACAGTGATTCGGTTGGTGTCTCAAGCTGTTCCCATCTAAGTAGGGAATTTCATATGCAAATGATTAGAATTATTACAAACTGTAGTATTTACATCCTGTGTGTTTAGGAGAACCAAATCGTCTTAATAGTAGTAAATCATCTGAGCGACTCATGGTGTCAACATGCCATCAAAATCACATGACTTTTTTGATCATATGAATTTATTCGGTTTCCATAGTAGTTTATGCACATGGTTTTTATACCCCGAAAAAGAGTACAAATATTTCTCGCATTTTAGAAATAATTATTTAACTCAAAGTGGAAATCTTTGTGTTTTCATCAGCATAATATATATATATATATGTATGTATTGAATAAATGTTATATATTATTATATATTTTATTATAACATTTTATATACATTTTATATTTTTTTTTAACTATTCTCTAAATTTATTGTAGTTTCATTTATTGTAGAGTCTCAATTTTTGTGCATATTGGTTTTTTTTATCCATTGAGCATTTTTAAGTCAGTATATATCTATATATTTATTTTTATTTAATTTTTTAATATGTATTACTGTTTTGCTGCAACCTCATGTACACATAAAAGTGCATAACCAACCCAGCGCTGGGATTGCATTATCTGTGGTAAAGGCGATCGCTGTCTGCCACACTCGTTAAATACACATTTCAGCAGATAAAAGTCAATATTCCAAGAAATGGTCCAGGTATGGAGCACTTCCTGTGGGAGAAGCCAGACATGAGCCTCCCACTCATAGCTGCAACTCACATTTGCTGCAGGCCATGCTTTGCCCCACTGTTGGGTTGGGAGGAGCCAATGTACGGTTCAAAGTCAGGAGCACAGAGATAAGACAACAGTCAGATGGAGGAACTGTGTACTGTAACCAGCCCAACTGCTCCTTTCGTGGCCACACAGGCGAAAATGAGCAATTGGGATTTAGTTTACCAGCTCTTGACTATCACTCCATTCCCCTCCGAGTTTCTCATGGTTTTTATCTGACATCTTTTCTCTTGGTATAACATGTACAGTTTTACAATTTAAAATGTTTTGGTTCACCAGCTTGTAGTTGTGATGATTGCCTTTACATCTCATTAACCAAGACTTTAAAATATTCATATTTTGCAGAAATGCACTGATATGGAGTTTCTGCGCTGATAATTCTAGCTGCTAATTTCACTTCTTGCATTTTACCGCTACTTTTTAATTCAAAATGCGTCTTAACGCGACAGTTTTCGTGTATTACGTCATGAAACATAAATATAATATTATGTAAGGCCCTTTCATTCCTTATAGCAGACAAGTGAAATGAGTTAAAAACAAAACGTAACAGCAAATGCAATGTAAGACAACATCACATTTAGGGTTTAAATTAAACCTGGTTTTAATTATATTTTCAACTATTAATTTTTTTTAATATGATTACTGAAAAATAAAGAAAATCATTTAAAAAAGTATTTGATTATATTAACATGTTACAATGTCAGATTAATAAAAAAGTCACATGACTTCATCGTCAAAGATTTTATTCGATAATGGTGTTTCCATCGTAGTTTATGCACATGTAATACCAAATATTGTATTTTTTTCTTCATACATATTACAGTGTTCGATTGACAAAATAATTGATAGTTGCAGCCCTAGATTAATTTTTTCGTAAGTGATGGCGTAGGCAACAAATCATCGCCTAGAATGATCAGCTGTAATTCCACTATTGGCATCATTAATAATATTTTTTTTTCTCACAATTATCTGTCAGTAAAACATTGACCACTACAGTTGCAGTGCAAAACCCAAGCCAGAGAACGCCCTGTTGTCGTATCCTTTCTCCGGTGGCTGACACACACACACAGGGACACGCAGTGCTCCGCTGTTTCTTCTGTCCTGGGGATTCTTCAGCCCGCCGCTCTGCGGCTTCCTGCTAATTAAATTCCAACGCTGTCCATTAGATGGATAGAGTGAGCGCGCTGCTGACTCAACACAGGTAGGGCAGCACGCCGTAATGGAAAGAGGAGCTCAAGTGCCCAAGCAATTCATTTGGACCCCATTTTACACATCCCTGGGTCACCACATGCTTTCAAGGGTGGAGCGAGTGTAGAGAGGGAGCGGAGAGGGGCGTATAAGCTAATGTCTTCCAAATGCTTTAATTCAGAAACAGACGCCACACGAAGCCGTGTCCTCTAAAACGTGCCGAGGTCGGAAACACCTTTGCTTGCATTTGTGTGGTCAGCAATGTACGGCATTGTTGGTAATTGACATCTACGGTTTTGTATTGCCGCTAAACCAGCATAATGCCAGCTTTTAAAAATGATTATTTTGGTTTTGCAGGCTGAAAACGGACCTTTTAACTTTTCTCTACTGGATTAGCCAGGAGGAGGTCATCGAAAAGGCTTAAATGAAAAAGCCTGTGACCAGTAAGGGAGCAAGCGACGAGATGAAGTCTGTAATTTGGTTGGTCAGAGTTTGGATGGAGTCCCAGACTGACTTGGTTGGATGCGGTGCTGGATACTACGCCAGGCATGGAGGCAGGGCTGTCGATATGTCATACGCTTTTACACACTTTCATGTCAACATCCGTGTTTGCTTCGGTCGGAAGCTGAGTTGACTGTATTAAAGGAACGTGGGGTAGAAACTGAATTGCCGGGGTTGTGCATTTCAGTTCGGACCTGAAATCTCATCCTCTTCTTATTCTAGACGCAGCCAGACATATTTTCTCTCTCAGTGCGTAGAACAGATAAAAAGGACAACAAAATCAGATAGGATAATATTACTGCAATCAGACCTGCAGAAAATTCCACTTAATTAAATGCCTTGATATTTAAAATGCTTTGATGATGGCAAAAATTGATAGTAATCGATTCTAAAAACAGTTGTCAGCAGTTTTCATTATTGATTTTTTTCATCCCAACTTGCAGCCCTAGTTTCGATTGATTTACGCATCCTTAAAAACGTATACCTTAACCAATAATGAATTCTTTTAGCATTCTAATGACGCCGAGTTCTTGTTGTGTTTCTTTTGCACTTTACGCATTCCCATGAAAGAGTTAAACAGGAAAGCTGCGACGAACAAAACGCTGGTTGAGCGGGGAAGAAACATCGAAAAATTAGAAAAAACAACAAAACTTTCCCTTTCCTCCTCTTTTCACATTAGCATGTGAATCGCCATTCATTCATTTATGTTCCATTATAACCTCATGAGTGGCCGTTTCTATGGGGCCGGCCCAGCGAGGGTTGCACACTGAAGCTTTGGCGAAGATTTAGTGTCAAGCGAAAAGAAGCTTCTTTTTTTCCGTGCACACCTTTTTCTCCCTTCAGCATCGGTCAGGCCGAGGTGACATTATGCGTCAGGCTATCGCTCAGGCAAAAGCCACAATATGTCAGTGCCCTGCAGGGAGGCACAGGGCACAAGTGAAGTCGGGTTGAAGAGGGAGGGGTACAGCTGGCTCCCCCAGCCTCCCCATTCCCACACTCCCATTCCAATGGGCTGGTTTGTACTGGTATATGCTAATTCACCATTTGCCTAATTAACATCTCATTTGCATAACTTGTTGCATCCCCCCCCATCACCACTTTTCCAAAACAATGCAGGCCGACTGAAGAGACCTAATCCTAAGCGTCTCTCGTCAAGATAAAAGCAATCTGCAATTTTAACAACCCTTTTCTCCTCCGCAATTAAAGCGGCCCATCAAAAACGGCCTGGTGTTCTTCGTTGAGATGCGTACGTCTCGTCTACAAGATGTAACATAATGTGTACTAACTACACATCATGACATCATTTCATAATAGAGTATGTGGCACTCAATGTGGAAGGCTTTACCTTGACTCTCATACTAGACAATCACCGTTTTATAATGATTTCCTAGCTTGTTTTATCCATTATTTCCTTTCAGTGCTACATTTTTGCTCATATTTCTAGCTGCCCTGCCAACTTTTTCCATTGGCCCAAACAACTTTTGCTAGTAAATGGTAAAACATTACTGATTGGTTCAGAATTTTCAACCCATTTTTACTTATTCTATAAAGACAAATCCTTTTTGACCAGATCTATGTCAGCCAGTTAGATCCTTTGTAAACCCGAACGCTCAAAATAATTAATTGGTTTGAGTAGCGCCAACTCAAATTAAACAAATGAGTTCAATCAAACAAACTTTTATGAGTATTTAGAACTTTCTTTCTCTTTTGCGTTCTCAAAACAGACACATTTTACGGAATCTGAATTGTTTCATTGGTTTGAGTTTTATGAACTTGTTTCTTTTAATTTAGACCAACTTAAATTTAATTTAAGATTTATATTTCCCAGCATGCTTTGCTTTGACACTCAAAAGGGACAGTAAATGCCAAAATATAGTGTTATATTAAGTTTTTTTTTTTTTTTGTGCAAGATTAATGTAAAGTGGGAGATTTGGTAATATTAAATGTTATTAGTTTAGAAGAGTTTCTGTAATGTTGTTTTTTTGTAGGGTTACCATCATGGTGACGAGTGAAGCATGAGCTTAGATTTAGAAAAGATATATTTTAAATGTATTATAATGCTGTCCGCATTCAGCAAGTGCTATGCTATGCTAATGCTACCAACGCATTGTGTAACAAAGTAGCATGGTGACATTGATTGAATTAGCTAGTTAAAGTTAGTCAAGTTACCACTACTAAATATTTTGAAATTACATGATATTTTTAAGTTAAATGTATGAATTAGCTTATTCAAATATTTAAAGTTCAAAGGGAATAAAATGTATGATAACAAAATAAAAATCTGCGAGTTCTGCTTACTTAAACTTTAAATTTCTTAACTGATTGCCTTGAGTTTTACCAACTTATTCGGGTTTACAGTGTAGCCAACAAGTTTTAGAAGTTGACAAGAATTTGCATCCAAACGTTGATGTTTGCAAGGCGTAAAAAAGCAAAAATCCTTATTGTTGAGCCGTGCCGTCTATATTTAAACTTGTCTTGGGTGTGAAACATGTGAAAAGACTAAAAAGAAAAAAAACAGCAGTGTCTATTTGGTACCAAATGCCGGTTTGGCTGTGATAAGTATGAAATGTATAAGAAGTCTTAGCATTCTTGTGATTCAAACCATATGCGTAGCCCTTCGTCGCTGGCGTGCTGTCATATCCCGCAATGATGCGTCAGGACCACAGTGCTTCTGGCTCCTTATACTTGACGTTCAGATAAACCTCAGCTTTTCTCCCAAAATTCGAGATGCGCATACTCCCAAAAAGCTCCTTTAATTCTTGTTTTTTGGATGCCATCTCTCGATGCGTAGGCCTCTGGGTGCGCGAGGTCATGTTCTGGCGTACAGACGTGTATGTTTCATCAATCACAAAGCCGAGAGCATTGCTCGAGTTCGCTAGACAAAATAACCGCCGCGTTTGTCTTCTGCTGCATTGAAATTTTGCGCTTGCTTTTTTTTCACTATCCCACCACTGCGGTTATCCCGGGGCGAATGCCACAGTAATATTTATACCCCAGAAAGTTGGAGCAGATACATTTGTTCCTCTGGCTTCTCTTTACGAGTGTTGCACAAAGACTGGTGGTGCTTGAGGTTTTGGAAATGAAAGGGAAATGAGAGGGGAGTGTTCTGGTCAGGCCTGTATATTTTCACAGGCCTTCTGCACGAGGACCGCTGTGCTTCTCGGTGCTACCGCAAAACACATGAAGACAAGTGCTCTGTTCTCCACCCCCACCTCTCCAGCTCCTGACATCTCCACAGTGATTCAGCATACGGCCGTTTGGAGAAGGAACCATGAGTTTCTGCTCGGGATAGGCCTCTAGGTTTAGGAGAACGAGGAAGGGAAGGAAGACAATGAGTCCGTGTGGCCAGGCCCGACAACCATAATTCAGCTGGCTCCCTGTTTGTTTTTGTTCCTGAGCGTGCTTTCATGACACCGAAAGTAACCACACGCTAGAAGTTGAGCTGTCCGCGGTGTCTGCTGTGTCTGCTTCAAGGGTTGCAGAAGACGCTTTAGGTGCTGTAAGACCAATTAAGCAGCGTCTTTCATGACTGGCTTACGTAAACCTCCAAAAGCCTTTCTAGAGTCCAGCAGCTCCTTTTTCTAGCGCTAATCAAACCTCAACACAAGCAGCTCAATGTTGTGATGTGTTTCACAATGGCACTTCATTCAGTCCCAACTTCACACGGAAATAAAGCTCAGTCGGCTTCAAGGATTCGTCTTAATTCACATTTTGTACGATTCTCGTTCTTTTGAAGATAAGATACATTAGCTTGATGGCTTCCACTGTGCCAGGCCTCGATACGAGACGTTCTTTTCGGATTAATGGGATATGTGGGGTCTGTTCAAAGCGGTCAATGGAATGACTGAGTCTTTGTGTAATGTGAATTCATGTATTCAGTTATCAGAACAGCATGAGTCATTGATCTGTTTATGGCTATATGATTCGGGACGGTCGTCCTAGCGAGAGAGGATTGTACTGTAAATATCCGTCAGCTCGACTGGGAATATCCGAGGCAAATGCTCTCTTCCCCCTCAGGGGTCCAGGCTGAGACTTGACTCTATTTATGCACGGCTGCTGAGATGGACGTGGCACCAGGATGACCGGTTCACCCTGGAGTGTTAAAGAATGCATTACAAACAGATGATTGTTTTGCTTGTTTGAAACGTAATTGGTATTTCCTCACTACGACCTGCCTTAGTTTGTGACTTAGCAATCGTTTTGTTTTGTTTTTTGCCATTTTTAATATATAGAGACTGTAAAAACCAGATTTATTTTATTTGAATATATTGTTATATTTTTTATTTATATATTTATATTTCATTTGATTTTGTCATTAGATTACAGATGATGAATTTAATGCTGGTTACGTTTTTAAAATAAATTATAATGATTATAATGATATTTTTTAAAATAAGCTAATTGTAATTGACTAAAAGAACCAACATTAAATTATATATTTATTTGTTATTATATTAAATTATATGAAAATTTGATTATATTATTATGTTTATATATATATATATATATATATATATATATATATATATATATATATATATATATATATATATATATATATATATATATATATATATATATATATATACTAATTTAGAATTAATAAATAATAATACATAATTACATTTATATATTCTTATTCTAAAAATAAATATAATAGTTTAAATGTAATAATTTTTGTTTTGTGTGTGTGTATATGTATATATATATATATATATATATATATATATATATATATATATATATATTTTTTTTTTTTATTTTTTTTTTTTTTTATTATACAAATCAAATAAAAATAGAAATTACATATTCTCACAAAACAAATTATTATATTTAAAACTTTATTTTATATTAAGAATATATACATTTAATAATATATATATATATACACAGTTATATCATTTATATATAATATAATAATATAATATAATTTACATATAATTTGTATATAATTTAATATGATAACAAATAATAATAATAGTTATTAATAATAATATTGTTATTATTCAGGTACTTGATGGTTTCTCCCGCATTTGAGATGTTAGGTGGTCCACAAATTTTATTGTAGTCCGCCTCTAACAAAGTACTTTTAAAACTAACTGTTCCCCGCTGTGCCCGGCTCTGTTTGCGATTCATAGTTGCCTAAAAATAAAAGCGTTTGTATAGGAAAGCCCATAAAGTGAAACATGAGGACATGATTTGAGTCAGTGCGAATGTCATTAGATTAAACTCCATAATTAAACCGAGTGCAGCAGTTGAGCGCACCGGGGATGTCACAGAGGACAGATCCACAACAAACAATGGTGAGAGAGAGGGAGAGAGCGAGAGACGCCTCTCTGGAGTAAAGGAAGATGTTTGAGAAGATGTCGCTGTTGTCCCGCTCGATATTTGCACTATACAGAGGTCTGTATCCTCTCAGCTCTCACCTTATTTGCTCGGGAAACATGGAATTATCTCCTTTTCCCCCTCCGTCCCCCTGCGCAGCACATGATATTTAATCCGTCATCTTTGTTTTCAACAAACACGGCGCAAGCTGTTGCTGGCAGGCCATGAGGCTCAGGGCCCATCTGGAAAGCGGGCCGTGTGCAGGGGAATTAGAGGGGAATTTAAGTAGGGGTTTGCTTGGGAAAGCCTGATAACAGTGCGGTACCATGGCCTGTTGGCATCACCGTGGCTTCTCTCCTCCCCCCTTCCCAGCCTGCAATGCATTATTGATGCTGAAGAGGGGAGGGGTTTGATTGAGGCTTTTGTTTTTGTTTGTTGACGTTGCTGCGTCGTATTGTGTTGGGCTTACCGTTTCTCAATAGCGAGGGATGGCAGGGGAATCCCCTCATTCTCAGGATACGTCGGAGCTGAAATGGCTTTGGTTAAAGTAGCATCGATCAGCTGGCATTAGGTTTCTCACGCCGTGACAGTGTATCTCACCTGCGATGAATGCGGACGCACCAGTAACATGTGCGTCTCATCTGCAGTCGTTCCCATGACTTGAGCCGCCTTCCTGTGCTCCATCAGCCGCAGCGCTACATGTTTCTCAATCTGTATCAGGATTAAATCGATAGAACATGCTGACGGTGGGCTCTTGAAGTCCGGGCTTTAGTTCGGATTCAAAGGATTAGCTTTTGATTTGTTGAAATTGATTGGAATTAGAATCATTGCGACTCGGCGTGCAAATAAATATGGAGCTTGATTCTCACGCTTTAATCCGGGGGAGAGAGAGAAAGATTATAACGGTTTATTTGAACATCTGTTAGCAATGAGGTTTCGATTGTAACTAGATTTTTTACCTTATTACAAGGGAAGTGCTGTAAATGCCTATTAGATGACTTATAATCTCTGTTCTGACAGCTACATAATGCCAACATTAATCTCCGCAATGAAAGTACTGATGGAAATGAATTTCGATTTTCTAATTTTGTGAATGACAACAAAGACGAAATATGTCGTTTTTTGCTAAATGTGGGTACATCTTTACATAGATATATAAACTTTGAATATTTGGTTTTATTTTGCACTTTCCATCAAATAAATGTATTATTATATATTTTATTGAACTAAAGGAAAATGGACAGATTATGGATTTATTTTACATGAATACATGAATGTGTGTGTATTTATATATAAATAATAATTAACAGAGTACACACACATATATTATGTAAACACAAACTTTTATTTTGTATGCGATTAATCGCGATTAATCTTTTGACAGCCCTAATATTTTTTAGTCTAGTCACTATTTTTAACAATAACGAAGATGAGATGGAAAAATGCACATCAGGAGCTCAAGTTTTCACAACCAAATATTGGCATATTTAAATAATAAACAAAAAAATTGGTTTCATTTTGCATTTTACTTTATATTATTATATAAAAGGTATTTTTGTTGGCTAAAATCTGATGCTATTTTAGTGCCATTATAGTCAAATTGAATTAAAACGATTGAATGACAAATATGTCAAAGACAATGACTTAAACAAAAAACTGTAAGTATTAACACTAGACTTACATGTTTTTGAGTAAAAAAAAAAAAAATTAGTTTAATGTGGATTTTTTTGTTGTTGTTTTCTAGCGTAACCACTGATTCATTTCTTGGCTTCAAGTCTGTCATTTCTACGCTTACCGTGAGGTGCAAGAAATACCCGTCATGTGTTAAATTTTTCGCTGCCTTGGGGCTCAAGCTACTTTTGTTCTTGTGGCACGCCATGCCAAGTTAACCCATCTGCATCATAGTGTTATCTCTGTGTTTCTGTCCTGAGCCTTCTGGCATTGCCAAGCCACGCAGCTGAGCCTGTTCTATAGCCGTAATAAGCGTTACAGCTATTTATTAGAGCATATTTCTGCTTTATTTATCAGTAATCGGTTGTGAAGGTGCTAGCTTAAAAAGAGAACCATATGTAGCACTCGTTATTTCTACGGTCTCGTTTAATGGACTTGTGTTTGTTCCTTTGAGGCTCATTCAGTTCAGACCAGCGAGCGATTCCTATAAAAGAGCCGTGTGAAGCAGTGGACGCTACGGTGAAGAGTCCTACAGGGCTGTGAAACTTTAGAGGCATACGTGACAAATCCCCCAACCTTCTTCCCCCTTCTCTCACGCCCCTCCTTTTCCTTCCCTGCACTCTTTCACCCGAAGAGGGGATAAGTCTCTGATGAGAGCCAGACCAGTTTAGCCTGCCCCACCAGGAAAGCTTTTTCCCATCCATCTCTTTCTCCCTCCATGTGTCTTCCTGGTTCGTTCTTTCTCTTTTGCTCTCATGTGCAGCAAACCTTTGTTTGCAGAAACTGGGTAAAGCAGATGCACTCCTGGAAGACGCCCAACTCTTTTGGGGGCTTGTGGGAGCTGACTTTACGTATATATCTGCGGTTAAATCGTGAAAGCCAAACTTCGCAAACTCATGAAACTCATGAAATCGAAGCTGGTTTTGGGTTCAACTAATCCCTATTGGATATTTATGCAAGACACGTGCATTGAAAAACAAGGTCTCTTGTTTTCATCTTATGCTATTTTTTGCATGATGCACCGTCTTAAAAATATCCATAAGTGTTTGTCTACACATCCCACGGTTGATTCGTGAATTTCACTCACACAAATATCATTGCACACTCCAAAACAGCCTTCGCAAAACACAGTACATGTTTAGGAAGAACGCCTAGACGAATGGAGGCTGGCTTTGGCTTAACCTAACCCTTATCAAATTCATTTTTAGGGGGGGGTATTTATGCAAGACATATTCTTGTGTTCAAAAGAAGGTCTCTGGGTCTCGTTTTTACATTGCACTATTTTTAACTTCACTTCAATGTACCCATGTTCGTCTATGCATCCCACGGCCACTGTTGATTCATGAATGCCGGGCTAAATGTGACTCGAAAAGTCTTCGCTGAAATATCATCGCTCGCGCCAAAACAAGTTGGCAAACACAGTAAATGTTTAGGAAGAATGTCTAGTCAAATTGAGTTCAAGTAACCCGTATTCATTCTTTTAGGGGGTCATTTATGCAAGACTAGAAAAGTTCTTACATTCAAAACTTAAGCTGTATATTAAGAGTTTTAAGTTTTATCTACCCGCTTAAGCTCAGAATGTTAATTAAAGGCTAACTCTACATCTGCATAAACTAGGTTATTGAGTAGTCACTTGTTGTCTCGCTGTGACCGAACGTGGTTCCACTGGCAATTAGGAAATGAGAAGTCCTCTGCGCGCGTTTCCAAGCCATTTGGAGTCAAGATGATGCACTTTAGACACACTCTCAGACACCCATCGCTCACTGTAAATCCTAAGCACTTTAAGAATGCTCGCCCGTGGTGGGGGGTGGAAACATAAAAGCGGGATCAACAGAAGGGTTGCCTGGTAACAGTAGACGGCGGTCACAGTAGCTCATGGGAGCCCAGACGAGGCGCGGGGTCGACCCTGTGCCCTGACGTGACTCCTTACTGACTTCATATGCCGACAAACAGCCCTCGTCGCTTATGAAGGTTCAGCGTGACCTTATCACTATGTTTACTCTAACAGAATAATAATAATAATAATATTTATAATAATATTAAATTCATAATATTTATTTTAAATTTTATGGTATAATTTTAGTTTTATATTTTTATTTTATTCAAGTGGAAATGTTTTTATATATATATATATATATATATATATATATATATATATATATATATATATATATATATATATATATATATATATATATATATATATATAATTTAAATTTTTTATTTAGATTTTAGTTTCAAGTTTGAATTGGCAAAATACAAATCCTTATACTACACTATTTTATAATATTATAATAATTTATTTAGTTGTTTCATTCATTTTATATTTATTATTTATACAATTATTTGTAGAAATTTATTTATGATTTATTTATTTATTTATTAGATATTTGTTTGTTTGTTATTTTGTGTGTTTGTTTGT